>NC_090345.1:43934851-44234851 GCF_035084215.1 Heptranchias perlo | reverse complement strand
TCTGCCTTTGACGTTGAAGCAAGCTCATCTGAAGATCAAATGGATTTCTCTCAATAGTAAGGCAGTTAAGATGTTTAACCATTTCTATTAATAGAAATGGGTACGAACAGCAGTCTCTTGACCTTCTGGTGCCTTGATTGTTTTTGCCAGCTGACCATAATAGAAGCTATTCTTAATGTTGTTTAGTGTCTCCGAATAAAATACCCTTGTTTCCTTCCGGACATTACTAATTCAATTATTCCCTTAAAATAAAATTACTGTATCCTGGATGACTTGCAACCTGCCTGCTCTCACATAAACAACTGGCCTCAGAGAAACTGAATGTTATCTGGACAGTTTCATGTATTGGCTACTCCCGGGTCACAAAAGAATTCCTTTAAAGATACAGCTAACCAAAGCCAATTTTTCATTTGGAATTCTCTGCCCATCTAAAATCATATAAAAAAAGATATTGGGGCTGATTTGCATCTTGCTACTGCCACGTTTTTCGGTGGGAATAGTGCTGTAGCGAGACGAAAATTGCAAAATAAAAACTTCCTGCCGACTTCCCACTATTTTTGCTTCCGCTGCAATTTTGGAGGGGGCCTTGAAATGGGCGGGCAGTGCTCCAACAGACATAGGCAGGATCCTCATCAATATGCTCAAATCGGGGTCCTATTATGTCCTTAGGACCCTTTGCAATTTTGACGTATAAATGCATGGCGCCCACGCAATGCAAGCGTCGACAACTCGCACTGAATGGTATGTGACCAATCCTTTAAAGGGATCATTGCAGGCTGCCCAGCCAAGGCCAAAAAAAACAAGTTTGTGATAGATTTTTTGGGAAGCAGGAGGAGCATTAATGTGTATTCCACTGATGTGAGGCCTACACTGGTGAGACTCCACTAGTCCTTATCTTTACTGCACCAGGACGTCATGATTCAGACGTCCACAGTCAGGTAAAGCTCACTAATGAAAATCTTCAGATGGAAACATGACTGATTCTGTGCTGATAGTAACCCTGTTAAGGGCATCTTCATTGAGGAATCCTCTTAATGCTACTTTGTGTGATATCTGTAAATAAATTTATAAAATGTACATTTGTGGCAGTCTGACTTCCACAGTGTTATTATTTTGTTTTGTTTTTTATACAAGCTACTTTTATGCTTAAAGGCTCATATTTCAACTTTGATTAGTAGAGTAATTTTAACACTTAAAATGTATTTGTGGATATGCATATGTGTTTTAAGGTTATTGGTTATATAGCGAATATAGCTTCATTTGACTTTCACACAATTTCTAATCCAAATATATTACCACTTGTCATAACACTTCTCTCTGTTTGGAATAAGTCTTTGTCTTGTGTCTCTTTTTCTTGAGTATGATTGCTTTTTCTTCCCATTTAATTTATAGACTGTGCATTAGCCCCCAATGCTACAGTGCAATCTGAAATGTTTTTGAAGAGCTTCCAGAATCATTTGTCCCATGTGCACGTCTTTATCTTGTGATTCTCCCTTCACCTAAATATTAATGTAGCATGTGTTTTGGATTGTATATTTCACTAATAAATATACACTACTTGTCATAAGCTTATATTTCCACAACTATGCTTTACGAAAATATGCTCTTTGCATTATGCAATAGTACCTGCATAGTTTATATTATAAGATTGTAAAATTCAACAATGCGGACCAGATTTATTGCTTTGCCACTGTAAAAATGTACAGTTATTTCCGTGTTGTAATTTCTATGTAATTCTGCTTTGCAGGCAATAATAATTTTTACATATATTCTGACTTGGTCTAAATTCCATACATGATACCCAATAGCACTGATTTTTGATGAGATTGAATCCAATCCCCTATAATTAGCTAAATTGGTAGATTTTGTGACCGTAAGAAATACTTTTTCATCCAATTTAACGTGGGTTGACTCTCAGCCAAAACCTAATTCTTTGCCCAATTTCCAATTTCATGCTTGGTAGAAACAGATTTTTAAAAAAATCTGAGTCTGATATCGGCTGATGCCTTTCTCCACTGTGCTCTCCTGCAAGCACAAAGTTAATTCTGGGCTATTACATCAGTATTCTGCTGGCTCATAATGTACCCAGCACAAGACAAGACCAGATGAAACTACTCCTTAGTGGTGGAGTCCTTTCTGCTGACACGATAGTGTGGGGATGGCACCGGGACTATTATTCACATTTCATGTCAGATTTTGGCTGATCCGGGCAGAGTTCTGACTGTAAAGGTATTCTCTGTTTATATTAGATCTGTGAGGTTCGTTGTTAGTGCTAGATAATGATACACTCTTCTGGCACAGTCGGTCTGCCAGTGTCCAACAATGCACAATGACTTCCCAACAAAGCCATATATTTTTCACAAGATCATTACCTCATCTGACACCTTATAACTGTGGCATAGTGAAATGGCTTTCCAATAGTTTTGAGATGCACTTAGTTTCCATTAATGAAGCAGGTGTCTACTATTATCAGTAAGTTTGTGTCATTGTAAAGACAAGAAAGATTTGTAATTTACATAGCCCCTTATCATATCTCAAACGTCTCAAACACTTCACACAAATTACTCTGAAACGCAGTCACTGTTATGTTGGCAAATGTACTTTATTTCAAGTAGTTTACTTTGTTGTATTTATACCCTAGACCAATAAGACCTAATGACATTTTACCTCCTGAAAAAGGCCGAGAGGTAGCCAAAGAACTTGGGATCCCGTATTACGAAACAAGCGTGTTTGATCAGTTTGGCATCAAGGATGTATTTGATAATGCCGTCAGAGGTGCACTGATTTCTAGGCGACACCTTCAGTTCTGGAAATCTCATTTAAAGAAGGTACAGAAGCCTTTACTCCAGGCACCATTCCTACCACCTAAGCCACCGCCTCCAGTAATGAAAGTTCCTGATAGTCCTGTGAGTGCTTTTAGACCTAGTCATCTGCTCGACAATCCACTGTGTACTGATGTTATGTTTGTACTTCAGAACCAGGTTAAAATCTATGCTCACAAGGTATACCTGGCTACCTCATCCTCAAAATTTTATGACCTGTTTTTGTTGGATCTAACTGCTGAATCTCAGACAGGTGGTGGGAAAAGTGAGAAACAGAAGAAACCGGGTCGAGACCATTTGATGAGAACTTTGAGCCTCGACACAGATGATGACAGCAGTGAAATCAGCATCAGTTCAATACACTGCACTCTAAGAACATCCAAGAGTAATAGCATTTTGAAAATGACTATGCACGAGGATGAATCTTCAATAGTGAATGGAGCACGAGCAGGAAGACCGCTGTCTTCATGGAGCAAGGCCTTTAATCGTATTCACGAAGAAGTCCTGGAGAACCCTGTAACAAAGAGGACGGGTCTCATGACAGTAGTTAGGATGGACCATTCAATCCAGCCAGGGCCTTTTGAAGCTGTATTACGATTTCTCTACACAGGAGAACTGGACGAAAATGAGAAAGATCTGATGAGAATTGCACAAATAGCAGAGATTTTGGAAGTTTTTGACTTGCGTATGATGGTTGAAAATATTCAAAATAAGGAAGCCTTTATGAATCAAGAGATCACAAAAGCATTTCATGTCAGGAAAGCAAACCGAATAAAGGAATGTTTAGCGAAGGGAACATTTTCTGGTAAGTTTTTCAACTTCTAATTTCATTGCATATTTTCTTGTAACAATCCTTTTTTAATTCGTACAGTCTACCCCTAATCCAAAATCAGTTAATTCAAATCAGTTTTTTTCAGTGCATGTAACAACTTTGAGCATGACTACATTAACTGTATTAATAATAAATAACTTAATCTCAGACATACAGGCATCAAGAAACTGTACAATTTGATTTGAAAGAGAATCAGTTTGGGAAGAATCTAACGTAATTTATAATTTTACCAGCTGCATTTGCATTTAGGTATCCCAATTCTTACCCTTCTGAGTAAACAGAGGCACTGTGTAGTGAGGTACGACAAGATGCCGTGACTGGCATTGGAAAGGTTAAAGAGCGCCAATACCAACTTCATTGTTTTGCTCTTAGCCAGTAACAGAGTGTGTGAAGCTTTAATTTTTTTCTTTTTGTATATCTCACAAGATTTTTGTTCTTGCTGTTCCTTGGCATGTTTTCCATCTGATTCCCCTAAAGAATTGTGCTCTCTGACAGTGCATTCACATTCCAAGCTTGGCATTGCAGCACAGTAGTTTCGAATTGACTCCAAAGTGAAGTGGAGTGAGACTCCCTCCTGCAGTCTCACTCTGCTTCGTTCTGATGTCAGATCAGGTCTTGACTCCTGATTCGGCTGCATTGATATCTTAACAGCAGCATCAATGCAGAGCAAAACTGCTTGGCATCAACACTGCAGCTATGGTGTAAATACTCCCAGAGGTTTGTAACAATTAGTTTGACATATTTGTTTCCTGTGGACAGTCTCTTCCTTTGATAAGAGGATTTGAGCAGTTTATGACTATTTGGATCCAACAAGGCATTAGCGGGGACTGAACATACCAGATGAAACCATGCCAACACTGTTGACCTTTCATAAAATAAACTGTTCAGTTATCAGAACACCTGTATATATGTAAAATGACATTTCTCACGTATTAAGCATAGTATCAGATAACAGTCACAATAATAGATGGAATGTTGAGAGGGTAATTTATTTAAATAATTTTATTCTTGGTGCCATGTTGTCTGAGGACCAACAATCTGAAGTATTTATAGCATGTAACAGATGCAGAATTCAATTATCTCCTGTCACCACTGCTTAGAAGAAAGTAATTAGTATGTGGTTACAGTGCTGTTTTACATTTGGATTTTTACAGTTACGATATTACCAACATTTTTTTCTACTTTTCAATGGCAGATGTAATGCTTCAGTTAGAAGATGGGAGTATTAATGGCCATAAGTCTTTGTTGATTTCTAGCTGTGAGTGGATGGCAGCTATGTTTGGAGGGTCTTTCCTGGAGAGTTCAAATAAAGAGGTTGGTGCAATAAGCTTCATATTCTTAGAGAAATTAGATTGTTATGAATGATATTGTAAGTTATTGCAAATGTAATGTCTATGACTCGTCTGATGGATCACCTGATTAACACAGTGAGCACCTGAGCCATATAGATCAAGAAGGTCGAGGTCTTCTCTGAAATAGCTGATCTCCTCTGGGGCAGTGGTGGGCGTGTGTACAATTATCCTTTACGCCTCTATGGTGGGGAGGACCAGGAATCCCTTTCCTGACCGATACACGATGGCCCCTTCTGTAAGTGTAAGTGTGTAGACGTCGGGTGAAGATGGGGCCTGGCTTGGCTGTGGTGCACTTGCAGCTAAGTATCTTCCCGACACACAGGGCTGGATTTTCCCTCTTTTTTTCCCTGTTTTCGGGTGGTGTTGGGGTGCTGAAAACAGTCAAATGGGGCAGAATGATCTTACTGCTGCAATACTGCCCCAAACAATTGGCACCAAAATTCTCCTCATTAAAACCCAGTAGTCTAGAGTACCATCCGCTCTGAGCCTCCCCCACCCCCACATGTAAATGGGGGTAGCTGGACATGGCCTCAATCTGCATGCAGTTTTCCCTAATTAACCGCCCTTACCCCGATCTCTGAGGACACCGCCACTGTACGAGCAGCGGAACGGGTATCACGTGGAAGAGGCCATTTTGGATTTCCTGACCGGAGCTTCCAGAAACTGCCTGCACAGTGATTTTTGGTTGATTCTTGCTCAAGAACTCCTGAAGACTACTCCTGATTGGTTTTACTGAGTACTTGAGAAAGTAATTTCCTGAGCTGGGGAAATGGATTTCCGGATGAAAATCCCTCTATTCATGTGCTTTGAAGAGGAAGATGAAGAGGATATGGAAGTGGCTAGATTGGAGGCTTCTAGAGTAAGGAATCACAAAAGAGTTTTGTTTCCTACATGTCAATACCCTCAGCACAGGGGTTTCAGACCTAGAAGGTCTTATAGATTTCAGTGCTTCAGAAGGTTTCACTTCCCCCAGAGTTATGTCAGCTGCTGGCTGAATACCTGCAGCTCCCTTCCACCAGGAGAACAACATTGTGTGTAACAGGGAAAGTAACCACTGCCGTGATTGTTTATTTCTGTCACTGAATCCTTCCAGGCAGCCTCAGGTGACTTTTGCCACATTAGTCAGACACCTGTGCACCCTTGTATAAAGGTCACTGCTCTATTCAGGCGGGCATCCCGGTTTATTACCTTGCCCATGGAACCTGTGAAACAGTATAGTGAGAAGTCTACATCAATAGATTGGCAGGGTTCCCACAGGTTCAAGGAGCAATTGACGGAACATGTGTAGCATTGAGAGCCCTGTTCAACAACCACTTGGGTAAGGCTTTCATTCAATAGATGTGCAGGTAGTGTGTGATTTCAGTCATCTTGTCATGCATGTTAATGTCCACTGGAAGCTATCAGGATGCTTCTTTATACACCAATCCATCATATCAGCCCTCATTACTCAGAACTTTGTTTCAGGAAGATTCATTGGTGATCAGTGTTATCCCCTAGTCATGGCTTATGATTCCAGTTAGACATCTGCAGAGGGGAAGAACAAATGCAGTGAGGCCCATGGGACTATATGAATTTCAATAGAGCTGACCATAGGCATCCTGAAGTCTCCTTTCGGATACCTGGATAAATCTGGGGTAGTCCTGCAGTACAGCCCAGCCAGAGTCATGGTAGCTTGCTGCATCCTACATAATATCGCACGGCATAAAGAGTTGCTACTTCCTGAAGCTGAAGGAGATGACCATGATGAAGAAGATTGGAGAGGGCTGTCCATCCCATCAGGAGATGGGGGCACAGGAAGGAGAGGAGGTGGAACAGGCGAGCTCTCTGCCTGCAGCCAGAGAAAGGAAGCAGCAACTTATAATAACTCAGAGCTTTAATTTGAGAAAATGAATAAAATTTCTCCCCTCCTTCCCCTTGCCTCATTCACAACTGCCTCACAAAGACCTGCATTCCCAGAGGTTTCTGCATCTTGTCTCCAAAATACATTCTCATACGTCATCAGCCAAGCCCACCAAACTGCAAATATCCTCTGACGTCTATGTGCTTTACTTTCCAGAACAAAATTCAACAAAAAGGTTCCAAGGCACAACATAACAACAACAACAACTTGCATTTATATAGCACCTTTAATGTAGTAAAACGTCCCACAGCACAGGCTTAGATGCGCTGCAGGTTGGTGTTATTACAAACTGAATACACTCAGTTAAGTCCTGGAAGCTCTGAAAGCATTGTGTTCAGACTGACCCTCTAAACACCTGTTGAAGCAGTGGTAGTTGTCGCTTCAAGAGTCACTGATGTCCTCAGGATCTTTTCCTGTGATTGCCACAGAAGTCTTCTGGACTGTCACTCTCTGGAGTGTTCTGCATGTCATGAGAAACTTTCTGCAAAGTGTTGCAGATACGTGTAGTTCTCCATCATTTCAACCATATGTATGGGAACCATTTCAACTGCCTGCATAAAAGATCTATGCTCCTGAATCATGAATATCAGTTCCTATCTTCCTTTTTCTTACAATTGTTTCCTAAACATTGGTGATTTTTTTTTGTATCAAATGAAACCAAGTTGGTGAATGTAATAAAGTAGGAGTATTAAATGTTTCATGGAGCAGAATAGATTTATTATAGTCTCTTGCCATGACCATCCAAATTTAGATTAAAGTGATTTTAATTCACATTTTGGGAACAGAATTGCATGTATGCACATTTATATTAATATTTAATAACTTTTTTCTTAGCTATGAATAGATTATACAGCATTTGAAAACTAGTTCTGGTCATTTAATAGTACTTTGTCTTTACTTACAGGTCTACTTCCCCACCACAAGCAAGGCTTGCATGCAAGCAGTTCTGGAGTACCTGTACACCAGCCAATTCTCATTCAATTCAAAGCTTGATCCAATTGAGCTGATTGTCCTGGCAAACAGGCTGTGCCTTCCACGTTTTGTGGCTCTGACAGGTCAGTGTTAAAAAAGGGACCTGAGGCCGTGTAGCTCATCAGCCAAAAATAATCCTGACTAGAAAAGCAAATATTTTACCACTAGTTTTCTAAAAGGAAATTAAGTAAGACCCTGTGTTGTTTCTGAAAATATTGCAAAAAATCTCTGAAGATTAAAGAAATGATATTGCTCTGGCTGTGTGACCAATTGTTAATGCATCACAACAGAGGTCTAGGATCAACTTATTCCATCTCAAAATATAACACAAGGGAGTGGTTCTCTGGTGAATGGAGCACCATATTACTGTGTACTATGAAAAACTGTTTGCTTACAAATTTGATGCATGGTGTGGCTTGACAATCCACCAGTGCCAGTATTTTTTTTCTATACAACTCCCAGAATGCAACTTAAAGCAGCTACCCTTCTGCATCTAGTGAACATCGTCACATTTTGGAGCTGAGCAGCAGGTGCATAACGTAACAGGGTTTTGTTTATAATTGACAAAAAGACTGGCCTTTCACTGAGCATGCCAAGACTTGCTGTTTGTAAGCACTATCCCTGCCTCTCATCCAGTGGCGAAAAAGACCTGAGATGTGACAGCAGTAAAGGTCAGGGCAGCCATTATTAGGACTATGACGGTAACTGAGTTTGATTTGTTTTATATGAAAATATCAAAACTTGTAAAGCATAAACTTTTGAACTTTATCTCCGGTAACTGACAGGAAACCAATGTAACTAACTATATACAAGGAGTTGTTCATTTATGCAATGACAGCACGTCACATACACAGAATGGTTTATTTATGTAACCATGTATGAAGGGATCAAAGTTATTTGTTTCCTACCTGCAATGGGTGAGGTATCACTTTTGATTTAGTACTCAATCTATTTTTAATTTTTTTTTTAAATCAATGAGCAATTCCATGGGAGATCCATACACATAAAAGTCTCTCAACTGGCATGTGTTCATCACCTGTACAGTGCGTTAATTGTATCCAGGTGGTTTATATCAATTAGTGTTAATTATATTCAGGTGGTGAGTATCAATTGCGGACTTTCTTGTATCCATTTATAGGAGGGAGCTTATCTATGGCGTGCACAATGTGTAAGGGTGATCTCTGAATAAAGGCTTGGAAGCAACTGAAGACCAGGATCTAGTATTCTATCCTTCACAACCTGGCTATCCGACTTTTTATACAGCGTCCATTATACAACACAATCCCGACTGGTTGAAATTTCCAAGCAACCAATCAAAAACATTCATTTTACAGTATCCCAGCACAGCTCGCACAAATTCCTTTCCAGATCCTTTCAGTGGCCTAGTGCATCCCACCCTCACCCTCACTTGCAACAGTGTAACCTCTAATTCGCCAAGAGCAACGCCACTGCATATTCCCTAATTTAACTCTAAAGCATTGCCCAGTGACACTTTGAGTTGTGCTGCTGAACTTTTCACTAATGCTTTTGTGATTCGCAGGCACTTGGGCCACAGTTTTTGTCCTATAATAGGTAGGAGCAGATTTGCCCCCAAACTGAATTTATACGATACAGTGGCCCATTTTTCTGGGTCATGAGGGCATTGAGAAGCAGTGGGGGTAATTTTGACTTTGGGCAACAGTGTAAAATGGGCGATATCGGATCATCTGCCTTTTATACATCTCTCCCGATTTCCACCAAAGTCAGTGGAAATGAAAATCGGGAGAGATGCCTAGCGCCCATTTTACACTATCATCCAAAGTCAAAATTGCTTCTAGAGAATGTTAATTCCACCCATGTAATAAATATTTTTGTTTTTTTAATTTGAAATGAAAGTTACGAAATTACAACTTTTTCAGCAGACGCGACCGAGTCATGTCCTAGAGAGGAAGTTATTCCAGCCTGTAATCATGTGTCATTCATTTGGAAAGCTCAATGCTTTGGTGGTGGTGCAGATAAGGCCTGGTTCTGTTTGGTCTTACCTCCTCACTATTAGTCTCAGAGCATGTGGGAACATTTCAGAACTAAATTACTTCCTTAATATCATGAGCCAGATGGAGCATTCCAGATTATTTTGATGAAAGGAATTTAGGCACATTGTATTTAATCTTAATCTATGGATAATTTTGTGTTTGTTTTCCATTTCCTTATTACGTAATTGTGCACATTGCTCCTTTACAGAACAATATGCTGTGCAGGAGTTGTTGAAAGCAGTAAAAGAAGGTGTTGATATTGATGGAGAAGTGTTGACGTACCTGGAACTTGCCCAAGTAAGTCATTTCCATAATGATGATATACATTAATGTTTCCAATAAGCTATGGGCTGACAGATGGCATAAAATACCTTATGAATTGGTATGTAAACCAGTATGAAACCATTTATGATGCATGTGTAACTTTAACAATTTTTTCCTGGCCTGTTTCTTAATAATACAATTAGATGGCAAAATGAATAAGGACACTATATGGGATTTATTAGCAATGGGTGTATTACTTTGTGGAATTAAGAGGGTAGTGCTGCACTGTTGGAGGTGCTGTCTTTCGACTTTGAACCGATGCTCTGTCTGCTCTCTCAGGTAGATGTGAAAGATCCCATCACACTATTCGACGAAGAGCAGGGCAGTTCTCCCAGTGTCCTAGTGAATATTTATTTCTCAACCAACATAATGGATCATTATCTCATCGTTGTTTGTGGGACATTGCTGTGCTCAAATTGGCTGCCGCAGTCCTTATATTACAACAGTGAAGACACTTCAAAAAGAACTTAATTGGCTGTAAAGGGCTTTACAATGTCCTGAGGTCATGAAAGGTGCTATATAAATGCAAGTCCTTTCCTTTAATATTTGGGTGTTTCCTTAGTGACAGCGGTCGTGAAATCCTTCAGGGGCTCCGCAGTCTCCTGCCAGGGGAACAGCCACAGAAAGTCAGGGCCACTGTGTTGCAACAATTACATTAGGGGGGCGAAAAGCACCAGAAACGTGCGTGATTTATGTGCCCCAAATTTCCTTTGATTTTTAATTGCAAAATTTGAGTAGGGTTGAGGAATTTGGGGTGGATGCCTGTTCCACCGACTTGATGCAAAATTCCAATTGGTGGGGAAAGGGGCAGGCCCATCTCTCTACCCCGCCCATCCTCTGCCCTTCTGGTCCTGAGGTCATTGGAAGAAGCAGGACTGGCAGGAATCAGCAGAATTCCTGTCCATTCCTCCAATCCTGCAGCCAGTGTACAGTATGCCAGTATAATGCAGGCTTACTTACCATGCATGAGGTGTAAGTGGGGCTCTCTGTCATTTTCCAATGGCAAACAGTCTCAGAGCGATCGATTGGCATGAACAAAGTTACAACAGAACACCTGAGGAGTTTTTAAGGCTTAGAAGAAAGCTATGACCCGCCAGCTTCTGGCAGAGTGGCAAGGTGCCTCCCGATTATTCAGCCCCCATACCCTCCATGAGGTAGATGCCCAAGAAGCACAATGAATGGCGTGGGCACATGCCCCCTTTATGTTAATGTTCCCATCCTTGGGATTTTGTGGGCAATGCCAATGCTGGAGCCGCTGGTGGGTGGAAGCTCTGCCCTGCCCTGCCATGCCACACTTCAGATGGTGCGGCACCTGGACAGGAATTTTCAGGGCTACAATCTTTAACAGCAGTAAGAATAAGCGGAAGAGCAATAGCAGTTTTCCACAAGTGAAAGAATCCGCATTGCACATTGGCAGTGGTACATTGTCCTGTTTATTGTGCAGCTGTGTTTCGAAATGTGTTGTAGAACAGGTTCTGCAACAAGTGGTAACTGTAGAAAGACACCATTCATGTTTACTCTGCAGCTATTATGTTCCTTGGCAATTAAAGTATTGCCTATACCTTATAGTAAGTGGTATTTTTTCCGTCAAGTGAATGCTGAGTTTATTTTAGAATAACACATTGACCCATCAGTGTTCTGACACTATATTCGTGCAGAATTACTTAAAAGACTGTCAAAAAAAAATATTTGGCAAGATTTTGCTCAAAATACAATTGCTCTGTGTTCCCTTGGTTTCGTAGAGAATAGCATTGCCATCTTTTTTAAACACTTACATTTTCAGTCATTCTCAAAGGTCAATAGAAGTGACCGCCAGCAGTATCCTCACATGTACATCTTTAGTCAACAATAGTTCTATAGTTTTAGTATGCAAGATTATAGAAGTAAGATTCAGTGCTTGTTTTGCTACACTGCACATGTTGTTAAGTAATTAGACATGTTTCCTGCACACGATCTAATTTTTTTAATTATGTGGATGATCTGGGAGTTGTGGCTTTAACCCCCCCACCCCCCACCCAATGATGACGTCAGTTGAGTGGACTAGAACTTTTTCTTATTGGCCTCTCAGCTCTTACAGCTGCTGCAGATGTTGCGATTCAAAATAGTCTTGTCCATCAGTGAGACTGCTGCATTGTTCATTCGAAGCTGAATGAAACAACTGGTGAAGTAAAATATAAATTAGTTTAAATGTAAAGATTTAAGATTGGCCCTGAGTGGTAACAGAGACTTTCTCTGGCAAACAGTTAAATAAGTTGTCACGGAGTTAGTTTAAATTTCTGATTGGCTTGTTAACATTTTTTTGAAATACTTTACAGATTGTGGCCTTACTGGTGCTGTCACCACTTTAGTTCCACATATTCAGCAACTGAGGGATGGCCATCATTCATGGGAAAGCTCCTGTAATTCATTTGTGACCATTACAGGCCTTTCATGTTTCTGATATAAGCATAGTGAAGCACTATTCTATAGGTATCCTATATAATACACACATTATAGCAGATCTAAAAAAACTCTTTTTCTCCACTTGTAGTTTCATAATGCACATCAACTGTCAGCTTGGTGTTTGCATCACATCTGTACAAGCTACAACAGTGTTTGCTGCAAGTTCAGGAAAGAGATAAAGGCAAAATCTCCTGGTAAGAAACTAAATATTTACTCTGGTTTACTCATATAACATTATTAAACCTCAGAGACATGGTAATGCAGTGGATTAGCATTCCCTCTTCCATCTCTGGGGCCTGTATTTGAATCCAGCCCAGACTGATGAAATTTTAAAAATCTTCTCTTTCTGCTGGTCATAAGAAGCTTGCATGTAGACAGTATAAACCCTAAATGTCAAAAGTCTACAGCACAAAATTATCACTGAGTGCCAAGACAATGACTGACGTGGGATTGCTATGGCAGGGACACTATTCTAAGCTTGTTGCAGCATTTTTGAGGTTGAGTTAGCACAATGTTGGATCTTAGTCGAGAGGAACTTTACTCAGCATCTGGTATGTGCTATACCTTACCTAGGGATGTTCAATGTTGCTATGGGGTGCCTGAAATTGGAAAGTATTCCACGTCTCAGTATCTTGATTTATATGAAACATTCACAAAAAAATAGTGATTTAAAAAAAAACGCAAAATTAAAAGGCGGGCATTAGAGTTTCAAGAATTAATTAAACCTGTCACCACACTAACAGCACATTGGTCATTGAGTGGCAGGATACCTCAGAATATCCCTCAGCTATTCACACCATCACCCCATCAGACTCATCTCCTCCATGAGACCCATTGCCTGTCCCTTAGGAGCCAGCTCCCGACCACACGTGTAAAATAATATATATTCAGGAAAAAGTATTAAAGTAATTTGGATGGCAACACTATTGGTACTAGGGTTCTGATGAGAGCAGAGAAAGACTTTAGCACGTGGTAATTAAGTTATTCTGGGCTTCTCGCTCGCACTTTGTAGCATTGGGCTCAAGAGCAACTCTGGTAGAGGGTTCAAAGTCTGTCTGCTCCTTGCTGCCTCACCTAAGTCATGGTTCACAGAATACGAGGAGGGAAGAAGTTCTGTTAAATAGGGTGACAATATCTTCAGTATATTTGAAGTAATGCACGCCCAGACTAAAAGCAAATGGCTGATAAATGTTTGAGTTCCTGCACAAAGCCACAACTTCCCTGTAAAATCTAGTGGACAAGTACTACCTTAAATGTAACATTTGTTTTAATGACCTTCGAACCTGGCATTACAATAGCATGAGTGACCTTTTACTGTTCACATGCTTTTACAGTTAAACAGTAAGTAGAAGTGATACTTTTAGAAAAGCTGGCAGCTGTACCTTTCTATACTGGGCTCATGTTTATTTGACTGAAATTTTAATTACCTGGAAGCTGAAGTTGCCTGAGGCACCTGCAAAGGATCATTTTATGCATTTTTGAATGGTTACCCTGGAGATGATCTCTCTTTTGTTGGTCGATGTGTCTTATATCAACAATCCAATGTACACTATAGACTTGTCATTGTTTAACTGGATTTAATTGTTTTCTGTAAATTCAACTGCAGCAGTCAACTGCCTCATTCACAAGTGGACCAACAGGAGATATGGTCTAATCTTCTTCTTTCAAAATTGGTTCATTTGAATTATTTGCTACTTTGGATTGAAATCATGCAAAAAAAAAAAGCCTCCTGTGCTGATTCATTAAAATTACTTAATTTGTACTTCTGGATAATTTTTTTTGAGCAAGAAATGACTGAATTAACAGTAGACTGTAATTTGTAGTGCTGAAACAACCTATCTGTCTTCAGTTTTCATCAAAATTTATTGCTAAGTAGGCTTTTTAAAGAAGTGTTATTCAACCTAGATTATTTAGACTGACAGCAATGCTCTGGCTTCCAGTAATTTTTGTGTGCAAAAGCTGTAAAGATTTACACTATTTAAAGTTGTACTTGTAGTTTGCTTTCTCATCAGCTTGTCTTTTAAAAACTTGTGTTTTTTTTAATCTTTTAAATTGATTGGTATATTCTAGAACATGAGGAAATCTTAAATGTGGAGAGCGACTGTTCAGAGTTGTAACTCTACCGTTTTAATTACTAGAAAACCAAGAGTATTTTGAAAAGCACCGTTGGCCACCTGTGTGGTACCTTAAAGAAGAGGACCATTACCAGCGAGTGAAAAAGGAACGCGAGAAGGATGAGGTTGCTCTTCACAAGCATCACTCGAAACGCAGGTGGTGTTTCTGGCACCATTCTGCTGTTGTCTAAAACCTCCGTGAACAGTAAACAGCCAGAACATCCTGTGCATTATTAGGTAGATTAAAAACCCACAAACGTATTTGTCTTAACTCTGTTTACTGTAAAAATGGCTGACTGTCTTGGGATAATCTGCCGTGTGTATTTAAACAATCATTGTTGCATTTGAAGCACAACCCTCTTGTCCAAAAAAAAATGCTTGCTGTAACAAACTGGTCCCCCGTGTGGTGCCTATAGATTGGTTTAAAATACTGTTAATATAGATTAACTGTCAACAGTGGCATTTCTTTTGTTGTGGAAAGAATTGCCCCTGTTACATTTTAATTGAAAATAAAATATTTAATTATTTTTGTACCAGTGTTGGCTATATACCTTTGTTGTAACCAAAGTAAAGTCAAAGAAGTAATTTAGTTTTTAGGAAACTTATATAATTAGAAGGGCTTAGTAACTAATCCATGAAAGAGGTAACTTACTTCTATATGGACCTAAACATACACAAGTAACTAGGAGCAGTTTATTGCTCTCTCTATGTATCTTTCTAGTCACACTGCTTGATCTTACTATAGTTAACATTATTACTGCACAGTTACTGTATACCCCAAATGTTAGCTTACAAAAATAAAATTGAAGCTATGTGTTATTTAACAGTAAAGTTTTGAAGTGTTAGAGATTGATTCAATTGGGTTATTTTGGGAAAGCAATGTACTAAAGTTGTGTTCAATCCTATTTTTGCCAAAAGTTTTCTGCATGTAATTATATTTCGGTACATAACGTAACATCAATCTACTGTGACTGTCAGCTGCTGACACCAAGTGGCTGGTTCATTTGGTTGCAGTTTCTTTAGCCTTCGGTCTTTGTGCTCATTACTTTTCATTTTTTGCATCAATAAAATTAAATAAATGTTGTGCCTGTGTCATGGTAGAATTATAAGGGGACATAACACACACTTCTTTCAAAAGTTGTCAGTTTTTTTCCTTACTTTTATGGTAGTTTCCTTACTATATATGTACGATGTATGCCACAATAGTAGCATTTGTTCAGTAGTTTCTCTGACTTGAAAAAATGAACCAGATACATGTGAATTTTCACTAGGGTTTACATGTAAACAGGCTTCAGAAGTAAAGTACTTTACAACTAGTTAGGATAATCTGTTTTAATGTCAAAAATAACTGTGTATCTGCAATCAATTAATTTTGACAGGTTAATTGTAGACCCAACCACTTATTGATATACTTATTGAATTTCAACATGCTTTGATTGTATTGCTCAACAGACACGATGACAGTGGCCAACTAAGCAAACAACATATGTTTATATATTCGTTTTGTTATTTATACAATAGCAGTTGGCATCTGTAGATCGTGATCTGAAATACTGGATGTGTTATATCATACTAAAGTGGGTCAGCCTTGGCTCAGTTGGTTGCACGCTCGCCTCTTGAGGCAGGAGGTCGTGGGTTCAAGTCCTACTACAGGGCTTGACCACAGAATCTGGGTTGACATTTCAGCGTACCACTGAGGAGATGTTGCATTGTTGGAGATGCTGTCCCTGTAATTCGGCAGCAGTTCTCCCAGTCTCCTGCTGTAACTCTAGTACCCCACAAAATGGGACAGCTGGGTCCCTGCCATTTCTGGGAAGGGGTGGGGGTACGATGAGTGACCGGGAGAACCCCTGCAGAATTTCAGGGGTGATCTCTTTAAGGTGAGACATTACATCCACCTGAAGAGGCCTTGATTTAATCATACCACAGTAAAAAGAAAGAACTTGCCTTTCATGACCTGAGGATGTCCCTAGGCGCTTTACAGCCGGTGAAGTACTTTTGAAGTGTAACCACTGTTGTAATGTAGGATACATGGCAGCCAATATACACACATCAAGGCCACACAAAAGCAATAAGATAAGTGACCAGGTATTCTATTTTTGATGGTGTTGATTGAAGGAAAAATGCTGGCCCGGATAACTCTTTGCTCTTCAAATAGTACTATGGCATTATTTTTACATCCATCTGAGAAGACAGAAAGGGCCTCCGGTTAACGACTCATCTGAATGATGGCACCTCCGACAATGCAGCATTCACTCAGTACTGTACTGAAGTGTCAGCCTGGATTATATATTCAAGAGTCTGGAGTTCAAGTGACCTTCTTAGTCAAGAGTGCTACCACTGAGCTATGGCTGACCCCATATCACCTAGGGTACCATTTGAAAAAGAGCAGGGAGTTTTCCTGGTGTTCAGGCCAACATTTAAGAACAAAAACATAAGAAATAGGAGCAGGAGTACGGCTATATGGCTCCTCGAGCCTGCTCCGCCATTCAATAAGATCATGGCTGATCTCCAGCCTCAACTCCACTTTCTCGCCCGATCCCCATATCCCTTGATTCCCTTAGCGTCCAAAAATCTATCTCAGCCTTGAATATACTCAACAACTGAGCAAGCACAGCCCTCTGGGATAGAGAATTCCAAAGATTTACAACCCTCTGAGTGAAGAAATTCCTCCTTGTTCTCAGTCTTAAATGTCCGACCCCTTGTCCGGAGACTATGCCCCCTAGATTTAGACTCTCCAGCCAGAGGATTTCTCCCTGAACCACCACTGCTTCATCTCATTTGTTCATTTGTGGGATGTTGCTGTGCACAAATTAGCCACTACATTTGTCTACAAAACAGTGATTACACTTCAAAAGAAATGCTTAGTTACGGTTTGAGGTGGATTCTTTGTGATTTTAATCACTTCTCTCATGGATAATAAAAAATTGAGTGAATACACAATGTCATTCTTATAACTGTCCTCCCTCAGGCCCTCTATTAAAAAAAAAGCAGACCACAGACTCTCAAGATTTCCAGCAACACCTCTCAAAAACCAAAGCTTCATAGATCTCAGATCTCCCCATAACAACCAGACAACACTACAGAATTCACAGAATAGAAAACAAAAAGCAATGGAAAGCTGTCCCAGATACAGTGGAACTGATACTTACAATCCCAGATTAGATCCTTGGTCTTTGCTGATTTTAGCCAAAATGTTTGGCTTAGAAGAAAAATTAGTTGGGGTTTGGGCTCTGTTGTGATGTACCCACAGTCAAGTAACCTGGTGACACACTCATTGTTCAGCTTATATAAAGAATGTTATTTTGCATTAGGTACCAGAGGGTCCCCGACACCCATAGGACCAACTACCCGGCAAAAAGTCAGCACTTTCAGGAGAGGAGGGGTGAAAAGTGAAGAATGAGGGAGCATTCAAAGTCAGCAACAAATGATATGCAGCAAACTGACAGTATCCTGCTGACTTAAAAAAAACAAAACTACACTTCGGAAAAAATAACAAATATTCACAGGAATCACAAAGCAATGCTTAAATTACAAAATCCTAAAGAGACAGGCACTCTGTGAACATCAGCATGTTAATAGCAAATTCTACACGAGACCGACAGCCAGCAAATAAATTCCCCACAGCATTATTGGTATGAAACGCAAACACAAAACAGGGTCTGCAGAGCCACCATCATCACCGAACACCCGAAGGAAGGGAGCTGTGGACAAGGTTTGTAAGCTTTGGGCCAGATAGCGGTAATTGAGTGGTCGGGAGCTGGCTCCAGAGGGTGTTAAGGGGCAGGCGATAGGTCTCATGGAGGAGATGAGTCTGATGGATGTGTGTGAATAGCTGTGGGGTTTTCTGGGGCTGGGGTAGAAGGAGCCTATGGTGAAGTGGTGGTGGTGGAGGGGGCTTTCATCAACCATGTTAGACCCAGCCCACTGTAAATCTGTAAAAATTATATAATGTAAATACTGTGACTTGTTAATAACATTGAGGCGATAATACAATTTTAACTCAAATAAAAATAACTATATAATTTTTTAATATAGGAACATGTATGATTCATTCAATATTTTCATCTAAGTTTGAATGGGTCTGTGATACCTCTATGTACATGGAATTATTTGGGTCATATCTTACAGATTTATATTACAGGAGAATTGACAGGACAAGTTAGAATGGAAGTATACAAATGCATTTATTAAATAACAGCACTGTCATAATATTTCGTAGTCAATCAGACTTGATTCAACTGTAGGATAAAAAAGAAGCTCTGCGTAAATTCAGAACTCCGACTGAAACAAAAACAGCTTTCAGCTGGAAATTTACTGCCAAAAACAAATCTTTCCCCTTGGAAATAGATTGTTTCCTTAAGCAAAATTAAGACAGCAGTAAAACATGTTGGGAACCAGGGGGCAGTGGAATGCAGATTCAATCCCCTGACTTGACTGTCTCTGAACCCGGACATTGGTTCGTTGATGCTCCAAGCAGGCTCTACCCTGTCTATGAATCAACTTCATCCAAACACAGGACCTCAGACTTTAACTCTGGATTCTCATATTGCGTGCTCCCTATCCTCTGTTTACGACGAAGACATGTCCCTCCTGATCACGGCCCAAGTAACCTGAATTCTCTTACTGTGTCAGTTTGTGTGATCATTTTGGCTGCCGCTCTCCAAAGGACCCAACAAGGTACCTGTTGCTGCCTCCTTATGGGGCAACCCCAACTGCTCTGACTTTCTTTCTCACCAATCTTATCACCCTCTGCATCCTCTGGGGGGGCTAATCTTGCCAACCTCCGACCTGTCCAGCTCACCCCCACTCACCTCTGCCCCTCAAACTCTGCCAATGGATCAACAATCACCGCCCCTCCGCGTTTCTCACCAGAATGTCTGCTCACTCGCGAAGAATGCCCTTGACATCCATGACCTTATTGTGGATGATTGCATTGACATCCTGGCTTTGACTGAAACTTGGCTCATGGGTGGATATACCTTGTCCCTTACTGAAGCCTCCCCACCTGGCTATACTTTCTAGCACCTACCCCGCCCAAACTGCTACGGTGGTGGTGTGGCCCTCATCACCAAATCACACATTTGTCTCTCCCCCTATTCCTATGGTATCTTCTCCTCCTTCGAGCACTTCACCTTGTTCCACTCCTCGCCTCCTTTAAGATCCTCATTCTTTACCACTCCTTAAGCCCTAACCCGAATTTCTGCCTGAGAGATCCTCCCTCAGATTCAGGCACTGAGCGACTCCTCAACCTTGATGGTTTAAAGGCAATCTCTGACCACTTCTTTATATCCCTCACCACTCACAAGCCCATCCCCTTCCAAATCCACTTCCGCCCCGGTAAGAAACTCTCCCCCAAGTAACTTACAAATGCACTTTCAAGCTGCCAACTGCCGAGCCTTTGGCCCGACATTCACCATGACATTTCTGCATCTGCTCAAGGACTCAACCTCAATCTTTGATGCCATCGTCCCCAATAAAATCTTTACTTTCTTCCAGCCTGGTCGTTCCTCCTGGTATAACTACTAACTTCGCTCCCTCAAGTCCAACTGGTTTAACCATTAATCATCCAAATCTGTCAGGACCACATAAATCACTATCAGGCCTCACTCTCCCCACTTGGCCACAGCCCCAGCATCTTGGAAAGCAAAGATAACCCTTGGCTTTTTTTCCCCGATACCGACTGTCTCCTTACATCCCAGTCTCCCCCCCTCCACTCACCTCCAACAAGTGCGAGAAGCTCATAGACTTCTTTGTCACTAAGTTTGAGACCATCCATTCAGCTGACTGCTGTTTTGGAGCCTACTTGACCCTGAGATGATCATCCAACCCCATATCTTCTCCATCACAAAGACCCCCTACTTCCACCTCTGTAACATCACCCGCCTTCATCTCTGCCTAAGCCCATCTGGTGCTAAAACCCTCATCCATGTCTTTGTCACCTCCAGACCCAACTATTCCAGTGCTCTCCTGACCGGCCTTCCAGCCTTCATAAACTTCAACTCATCCAAGTCGCTGCTGCCCATATCTCTGCCAATCACATGAGGACCTGTATCAAGCGATTAGTAACAAGTAAGCCTGGTACACAGGCATTGGAATGGAATGTCTAAAACATCAAGGTGGTTGGCACATTGCAAGCAGTCCTGCACAGGTCATTCCACCACTCTGAAGGCAGATGTTGCTTGTAGACAATGAGGAAACTGTGACTTAGAAAGACAGCTACTGGAAACTGTTAATTGGAGGCTGGTATAAGAGAACATGCTCATATATGTAGCTTTCAATACCTACCATGATTGGGTAGCAGAGAGGCAAGTAGATGCTACTAAAGTTCCACCCACCAACTGCTGGAAACACTGTTCCATGGGCTATGGTTCAGCTCTACTGTGGTCAAGAGGATGGTGCAACGCACTCATACAATTTATGGCAAGTTGCGCTACTCACTATGCCTATCGTGAGGAGTTCCTGGTACCTGCTGTCCACCTATTTAAGGCTTAAGCTTGTCAGTTGCCTAATGACCAGCTAGTGACTTAGGGAGAGGAAAACATGGTCTCTTGGGTTGAGATGGCTCCAAGATGACAATAGAAGAAACAGTCAACTCTCTTGTGGCACTCAGTAATTCGATATCTCCACAGTACTCCTGGGTATTGTTTATGATTGAACAGCCAGCCTAGCTCATTAATGGAACCTGGAGGAGTAGGCCTATTACTAGGGCTGGGATTCTTCCCATTTGGCTCCAGGCAACTCTGCAAGCCAATCCCCAATGGGTACAGTAGTCCTGCCTGCACAAGCAATGGGAAGCTCTGTGCTAGTGGTGTGGTATCAACTACTTCAACTCCACCAGTAATGCTGCAAACACTTGGAAGTCCATTAGCCATGGCTCTTGTCAACCTGCGTCCATGCTGACTGAACTTAGATAAGTAGGATGCAAGCCTACATGGAGAGTTTGTGCACTCCATATGAGGCAAACAGAAACTCTCAGTAGTTTGGTTTGGAGACTCTTCACATATTGATGGGTTTCCACATCTAGACATGTGACTGACCAATGACCTGCAAATGGATTTGCTAGAAAATTGGATTGAGGTGAAAAATTGGTTGATGTACTAAGATCATCGCAACAAGTGAAAAGGCATAAAAAGAGTGAACAGGCATGAAAGCAGCTCAGTAACACAGCGGAATGGCTTGAGAAAGACATAAGAACATAAGAAATAGGAGCAGCAATAGGCCATACGGCCCCTCGAGCCTGCTCCACCATTCAATAAGATCATGGCTGATCTTCTACCTCAACTCCACTTTCCCACCCTATCCTCATATCCCTTCATTCCCTTGGTGTCCAAAAATCTATCGATCTCAGTCTTGAATATACTCGTAATGTGGAGATGCCGGTGATGGACTGGGGTTGACAATTGTAAACAATTTTACAACACCAAGTTATAGTCCAACAATTTTATTTTTAATCCCACAAGCTTTCGGGGGCTTCCCCCTTCCTCAGGCGGGGGAAGCCCCCGAAAGCTTGTGGGATTAAAAATAAAATTGTTGGACTATAACTTGGTGTTGTAAAATTGTTTACAATTGAATATACTCAATCAGCATCCACAGCCCTCTGGAAAAGAGAATTCCAAGACAAGACAAAAAAGGATGCATAATTTCCAAAGAGGGGTATCAACTGAAATTTGGAAGGGCAAAACAGACAGAAAAGTGGGCTAAACAGCCAAGGTCTCAAGTTACTAAAGTCACAGATCAAAGGACTGCAAGGTGCCCAGGAGGAAATACTGTACCTGAAGTTTGCATCAAGTTTGACTGGGACAATGTGGGAGACCAAAGATAGAAAGGTCAGAGTGGAATAAGGAGTTGAAATGGCAATATATTGTGAAGTCAGGATCACATTTGCGAACAAAAAGAGAGATAATCTCCAAATAAGGTTGCCACTCCTCAAGGGCTGTCCTGGATGCTCCAGCAATTAAAGATCAATCTCCTGGAAACTGCTGTGAACAACTCGAGAAAAATTCTTGGGGCATTAACTTTTTTTTTCATTTTCTTTTAACACTTTCATTTATTATTTATAACAATATTGAAGATGGTGGGAGGGGGGGGGGATGTCTGTTTGATTGGACACGGCCGGTTGGAGGCGGAAGGTCATGTGATGAAATTTCCAGAAATACATCCAACCAGGGTTGGCAACCTTATCACCAATGTGAAGGAGACTGTACTGTGAGCAGCAAACACCATATACTGGATTGAAGGAAGGACATGTACATTGCTGTCTTACACAGGACTGTTTAAGACAGCAATGTCTGGACAGGCCCTGCGAATACACAGGGTCTGCTCAGACGAGGAGGAACGCGATGGACACCTACAGATGCTGAAAGACGCCCTAGTAAGAACGGGATATGACGCTCGACTCATCGATCGACAGTTCCGACGGGCCACAGCAAAAAATCGCATAGACCTCCTCAGGAGACTAACACGGGACGCAACCAACAGAGTACCCTTTGTCGTCCAGTACTTCCCCGGAGCGGAGAAACTACGCCATGTTCTCCGCAGCCTTCAACATGTCATCAATGAGGACAAACACCTCGCTATGGCCATCCCCACACCTCCACTACTCGCCTTTAAACAGCTACCCAACCTCAAACAGACCATCGTTCGCAGCAAATTACCTAGCTTTCAAGAGAACAGCGTCCACGACGCCACACAACCCTGCCACGGTAACCTCTGCAAGACATGCCAGATCATCGACACAGATACCACCATCACACGAGAGGACACCACCCACCAGGTGCATGGTTCATACTCCTGTGACTCGGCCAACGTTGTCTACCTCATACGTTGCAGGAAAGGATGCCCCAGAGCATGGTACATTGGCGAGACCATGCAGACGCTGCGACAACGGATGAACGGACACCGCGCAACAATCGCCAAACAGGAGGGTTCCCTCCCAGTCGGGGAACACTTCAGCAGTCATGGACATTCATCCACCGACCTTCGGGTAAGCGTACTCCAAGGCGGCCTTCGAGACACACGACAACGCAAAATCGTCGAGCAGAAATTGATAGCCAAGTTCCGCACCCATGAGGACGGCCTCAACCGGGATCTTGGGTTCATGTCACGCTACACGTTACCCCACCAGCGAACAAATGTTATCTGTTTTTAATATAATGGGTCATTTGCTGGCTTTCTCTGCCTTCCGGATGTTTCTGCCTCTCTCTGTTTTTTTTCTCTTTTTTTTCCCTGTTTGTTTTTTTGTTGAATGTGTATCCGGGGGTTCTGCAGGTGACACCTCTCTGTCTGAACACGGTGATTGCCTTGGCAACGGGCAGTTGCAGGGGCAGTCTGTAAACACCATGTATTGTTCTATATGTATAAATGCGTAGGCTTCAAGGAGCTCCTGAACATTTACCTGAGGAAGGAGGAAGTCTCCGAAAGCTTGTGAATTTAAAATAAAATTGCTGGACTATAACTTGGTGTTGTAAAATTGTTTACAATTACACAGGACTGTTTAAGGTCCTGAACAGTGGTTGTATCTGCCGTGGTTGCTTGGGAAGGGTAGCCAGAATTGTGGGCAATGGAAGAGTGACAAGTGTATATAGAACCATGGAAATTTACGGCATAGAGGGAGGCCATTCGGCCCATCTTGTCTGTGCCGGCCAAAAAAGAGCCATCCAGCCTAATCCTACTTTCCAGCTCTTGGTCCATAGCCTTGTAGGTTACGGCACTTCAAGTGTGATGAGAGTTTCTACTTATATCACTCTTTCAGGCAGTGAGTTCCAGACCCCCACCACCATCTTGGTGAAAAAATTTCTCCTCGCCTCCCCTCTAATCCTTCTACCAATTACTTTAAATCTATGCCCCATGGTTTTTGACTTCTCTGCTAAGGGAAATAGGTCCTTCCTATCCACTTTATCTAGGCCCGTCATAATTTTATATACCTTAATTAAATCTCCCCTCAGCCTCCTCTGTTCCAAAGAAAACAACACCAGTCTATCCAATCTTTCCTCATAGTTAAAATTCTCCAGTCCTGACAACATCCTCATAAATCTCCTCTATAGCCTCTGGAGCAATCACATCTTTTCTGTAATGTGGTAACCAGAATGGTACACGGTACTCTAGCTGTGGCCTAACTAGTGTTTTATACAGATCTAGCATAACCTCCCTGGCTCTTATATTCTACACCTTGGCTAATAAAGTCAGGATAATGTCAGGATCAAAACCGAGTGAGGAAGGAGGTCTGAGGGAAATAGATTAGTGTAAGTGCAGTGGAGAAACTCAGGAAGGGAGGCAGTCAGTGGGGAAAATGAGCCAGTACCACAGCATTATATTTCTCATTAAATTAGATCCTAATCCCAGATTTTGACTCATTTTTTGCAACACTTAGGGCATAAACTGCAGCCTGTCTCATACTTTAATTGGTGGCATAACTTGAACCCTTGGATTTAATTGGAAAATGGAAAAATAAATCCACTCTAATTCAGACTAACAGCTCAGGTATTCACTCATATTTGAGCTTCATCTCATTTTTTTCCCCTTTCAATATAGTTTTAAACTACTTGGGAGGAAAGCACAATTAAAAACCAACAGCTTCAGCTCCTATAAAAAGTGTGAGAACTGCCTTTCTCCAAGGACTATTTGTGAAATTATGGTATGAGAGCATTTGAAAACTCAAGTTTGGACAAGAGCTTAAGTGTTTATCATTGTAAATACAAGCATCTTGAAAAGTACCGACCACTACAATGGAGGCTGAAGTCCTAGCACACTAGAAAGGATAAACCAGTGAAATAAAAATAACTTTTTGGATGCGCTATTAATTACCAAATCACATTCAGTCTTCAGAACAGTCAAGTTAACATATTCCCTTCTTCAACGTACTGGCTGTTACTTCATGTACCTTAGTTTGGTGGAAGTGGCAGAAAAGACGAGTTGATAATGAAGCTGATGGGCTACATCCTAGGATTTTAAAAGAGGTGGCTGCAGAGATAGTGGATGCATTGGTTTTGATCTTCCAGAATTCCCTAGATTCTAGAACGGTCTCTGTGTTTTGGTAGGTAGCAAATATAACCTCACAATTCAAGCAGAGAAAACAAGGAACTATAGATAGGGGAAACCAGCGGACGTAATAGATTTAAAAAAGGCATTTGATAAGGTGCCACACAAAAGGTTATTACACAAGATTAGGGCTCGTGGGATTGGGAGTAATATATTACCATGGATTGAGGATTGGTTAATGGACAGAAAACAGAGTAGGAATAATCGGGCCATTTTCGGGTTGGCAGGTTGTAACTAGTGGGGTGCCGTAAAGATCAATGCTTGGGCCTCAGCTGTTTACATTACATATCAATAACTAAGATGAGTGGACCGAGTGCAATGTATTCAAGTTTACTGACAAAAAGCTAGGTGGGAAAATAAGCTGTGAAGAGGACACAGAAGCAGCAAAGGGATATAGACAAGTTGAGTGAGTGGGCAAGAAAGTGGCAGATGGAGTATAATGTGGGAAAATGTGAAATTATCCACCTTGGTAGGAAGATTAGAAAAGCAGTCTCACCTTTTCTAAAAAATTCTAAGAAATGTTGATATTCAGAGGGATTTGGGTGTCCTTGTACACAAATCACAAAGTTAACATGCAATACACCAAGCAATTAGAAAGGCAAATGGTATGTTAGCCTTTATTGCAAGGAGGTTAGAGTATAATGGTTAGGAGGACTTGCTGCAATTATATAGGGCTCTGGTGAGACCACACCTGGAGTACTGTGTACAGTTTTGGTCTCCTTACCTAAGGAAGGATATACTTTCCTTAGAGGGGGTGCAATGAATGTTCACTAGATTGATTCCTGGGATGAGAGGGTTGTCTTATGAGGAGATATTGAGCCAATAGCCTGGAGTTTAAAAGAATAAGGGGCACTCTCATTGAAACATAAAATTCTTGAGCTTAATAGGATAAATGCTGAGACTGTTGCCCCTGGCTGGAGAGTCCAGAACTGGGGGTCAGAGTCTCAAGGGGTCAGCCATTTAGAACAGAGATGAGGAAACATTTCTTCTGAGGGTTGTGAATCTTTGGAATTCTCTACCCCAGAGAACTGTCGTCGAGTATATTCAAGATTGAGATATACTACGGGAATCAAGGGATATAGGGATCGGGCGGGAAAAGTGAAGTTGAGGTAGATCAGCCATGATCTTATTGAATGGCAGAGTAGGCTCAAGGGACCGTCTGGCCTACTCCTATTTCTTATCTTCACCCCCCACAAAGGAGGGGGAAAGAGGGTAGGACTTAGGGAGCATTGTACATTTGACCATGAACTATGCTCAGCTGAGGACCACATCAAAAAATGGGCAATCTAGCATTCTTTCTGCTTTGTTCATCCACCACCCACAAATATAGCAGATAGACACACAAGGCATCAAGGGGTATGGGGAGAGAGCAGGAATATGGTATTGAGATAGAAGATCAGCCATGATCATATTGAATGGCGGAGCAGGCTCGAAGGGCGAATGGCCTACTCCTGCTCCTATTTTCTATAGTGGCTGGATGGGATGTAGGTTCAATTCTCTTAGCACTGCTAAATTCCCAATCTTGGTCACATCATTGCACAGAAAGACCAAGTAGAGGCCAGGTGCAGCCCCACTGATGAAGCAGTATCGAACAGCAAAGATCACATGGGCTGTAGCTTCTAATGTTATGAGGGATTCCGACAACCAGTTTTATCTCAGCTGCTTGCTTTATTAGTTTGTTTAAAAAGGAAATTTTACATTGTTCCCAGATTTCTGGTCCATATGACCAGTGAATGGCACTGCTCTATTATACAAGGGGCTACTTTAGCATGATCCTCACTGCACAAGTCACATAGTGGTAACAACACTAATACGGTACAAATCATTTCATATTTAAAAAATCTGCTTAAGGACAACCAATTTCAAAAAAACAGCTGCCAAGTTAGGAAATTCTCACCTCTGACCAGCTTACAAATTCATGTACCTCAACCACAATTAGTGTCTTGATTCAAAAACTTAGTCATCAGCAATATGGGTGTACATTAGGCCT
This sequence comes from Heptranchias perlo, assembly GCF_035084215.1. Classification (NCBI taxonomy): domain Eukaryota; kingdom Metazoa; phylum Chordata; class Chondrichthyes; order Hexanchiformes; family Hexanchidae; genus Heptranchias; species Heptranchias perlo. The sequence continues at coordinate 44,207,051 of NC_090345.1, read as the reverse complement.
TTATTCATATTTACAAGTTATACAGGTACAAAAACACAAATTCAGCATTGTGCAACTATGTAGTATAGTCAGAAGGAAAGAAATACATTGATATGAACAGACACATCTACAGAACTTTAATACAGAAATGGTTGCAACCAGATTTTTAAAAAAAAAGTTGGTGGAAAAAAATGGTCTTGGTGTGTTTAGTGATTGCCCAAAGCTTCACTGCCAAGCAGAGGCAATCACCTTCCAACAAGCATTAATTCCTTTGCACATTGGCCGGGAGACTGGACTTATCCAAGTCATCAAAATACGGGTGATGCAAAGCTTCCTTTGCTGAGATTCTTCTGGCAGGATCATAAACCAATGTTTTCTGGTAAAAGATAAACACTACATTAGAAAAAATATTCTGAGGTCATACTGTTGCATTATTTCTCACAGCAGGTATAACAAACCGCCCAGGTCATAAAATTTAATGGGAATATACGAGCCAAATCATAAAAATGCAAGGCCTGCAAGAAATATTATAAATGTAAAAAATTCTAACATGTAAATCCTTCACTGCAAAGATTCAGAGGTAATATTTGACACTATTTATCTATGAATTTCACAAGTACAATGTACTCTGGAACAATACCAGCTGAGTGCAGTAGTTGGCATTCCTGAACATGTGCTTGCTCTGTTCTTGGTAGCTATTTTGTATCTGATTAGGGTTACATCAACACAAGCTTTACTCTTCATTGTATTTGATGGCACTAGAAGCAGTCTACTCATTTCAATGCAAATTGGTTTTATTCAATTTGCTGATTAATTGGAGCTTGGAGCAAAAATGACTCCAAATTAACAGGAGTAGTCTGTACAATGCAAGCTTATTTGGAATGCAGAAAAGTACTGCAAATTAGTATTGACAGCCCAATTGCAGCAGTGAGCTGTTAAAAGCTGAAACCATTGCCATAGGGCATAAAAAAAGGGCTAGAAACAAATATAGTTCAGAGCTAGTTAGCATCAGGAATTTTATATACTCCTGCTCCTATTTGTTATGTTCTTATATAAAGATCTGGCTGATATTACTGCTCTGCAGGATGAATGAATTCACATTTCCAAATCCCAAACAGTGGAAGAAAGCAGAGAGACATTATTTGCAAAATCCACTTACTGCTAGCAGGTCAAGGCCATTGGCATCTACGTTCTTCACTTGTGACAAGCTACCTGCTTTCCACTTGGGGAAGGTATTCTTGTAATCTGGCAAAGTCTCAACCTCTGGCCAAACATCATTGTTTGGTGTGCCTAGGGTCCTGTAAGGAGGAAAGACAAGTTATTGATTTCAATAAGATTCCTCACTGCTCCCTGGCATGTGAATCTTAAGCTACATCAATGGTTAAAAACCCTCAACAGGAGAATGGAGTAATGTTAAAATGCATGCTATTGATAATAAGTAGTGCACACACCGAGACAATTTCAGTGATGCTCCCTAATCCTCAACATGAAAACTTTTAAATGTCCACAAGTGCAGAATGAGATTGGAGAGATTTATATGGTTTACCATTTCACCCAGTACAAATTCTCAAAGCTTTGTTCAAGAAAATTGGCCCCTTCTATAAAGGTCCTGGTTACAGCGCAGAATACAGGAAAACCACGTCCAGTTTCAGAGAACTAAAAGTCTCCACATGGGGAACGGGAATCTCTGAAGTGGGAACGTTCAAACTCAGGTCAGGTCATGGAAAGCCCCAGTTAATAAATCCATAGCTGACGAGGTTTCAATTGCTTTCTGTCAGATGTCCAGAGAAAGCCCAACTTCACCGGCAGCACCAGAAAGGCAGTCAAGTGCATTAAGCTAAAGACAGCTTCTGCAGGTTCCTCTAAAGTGAACTGTGCAATGGTTTCCATCAGTTCCCAGTCATTAATTAGCATAAAACTTTACAGTCAAATTCCTGCTAGTGGTTGGGGTTGGGAGGAGGGGGAAAATGGGGATGACCGCTTTTGTCAATCCGAATACCTAATTCATTCATTGATTCAAGAATTAACTCAAAGAAAATTCCTTAGTGGAAAATCAGGGCTTCAATTCCTGACCCTTTGTTTCCATAGCCATTCAATAAGAATGAATATATATTCATTCCAAACCCCCAAATCTTAAACCTTTTGTCAAGTAACAGATGAGCTATTAATGAGGAATAATGCTTTTAATTTAAAAATTAGCAAATCATTTCTAGTTAATAAAAAGGGAAAAAAATTTAACTGTTGCAAGGAGAAAAATATTTAATACATTTTCATAACTAGCTCAAATGAAGTCCCCATTGTCAAACAGTGTATGTGAACCCTGGTCAATTGCACACAGGGATTCTTCCCCATTTACCATTATGGGGATTTTTCATTTTATTATATTAAGGAGACTCTGGAGCTGGAGAACCAGGCCTGAGCAATATAACAATGAAAGAGCGCGCGAAAATGAGAAAGCGACCACTGCTTCTTTCGATGTATATTAATGATTTGGACTTGGGTATACAGAGCATAATTTCAAAGTTTGCAGATGACATGAAACTTGGAAATGTAGTAACAGGATAGTAACAGACTCCAGGAGGATATAGACAGACTGGTGAAATGGGCAGACACATGGCAGATCAAATTTAGTGCAGAGATGTGAGAAGAAATTAATTTTGGAAGGAAGAGGAGAGGCAAAATAAACTAAATGGTACAATTTGGGGGGGGGGGGGGGGGGGAAAAAAGAGCGCAGGAATAGAGACACCTGGGGGTGTATGTGCACAAGTCTTTGAAGGTGGCAGGACAAGTTGAGAAGACTGTTAAAAAGGCATACGGGATCCTTGGCTTTATAAAACACTGGTTAGGCCTCAGCTGGAGTACTGTGGCTAATTCTGGGCAACATACTTTAGGAAAGATGTCAAAGTCTTAGAGAGCGCAGAGGAGATTTACTAGAATGGGACCAGGAATGAAAGACTTCAGTTATGTGTAGAGACTAGAGAAATTACTGTTCTCCTTAGAGCAGAGAGACAGTTAAGGGAAGATTTGATAGAGGTGTTCAAAATCATGAAGGGTTTTAATAGAGTAAATAAGGAGAAACTGTTTCTGCTAGCAGGTGATCAGTAACCAGAGGACACAGATTTAAGGTAATTGGCAAAAGAGCCAGAGGTGACACGAGGAAAACATTTTTTATGCAGCAAGTTATGACGACCTGGAATACACTGCCTGAAAGGCTGGTGGAAGCAGATTTAATAATAACTTTCAAAAATGAATTGGATAAATACTTGAAGGGTAAAATTTGCAGGGCTTTGGGGAAAGACCAGGGGAATGGGACTAATTGGATAGCTCTTAGAATTGTACAGAATCATAGAATGATATAGCACAGAAGGAACACGGTTTCATGGAGTTAAAGTCCTAAAGAAATTCCCTTCAGAGCACAGGCTGGATCCAGTGAATTCAGTCACCCCTGAACAACACTGTTTAGAGGACTGATCTGAGAAATCCAGCAGCATTTGTAGGGACTTTCCTGGCCCACACCGCAGTAAAGCATTCCTGAAATCTAGTGCCCCAGTTCCATAGACTGCACCCAGAAAGACACTGCACACTGTCACGTTGTTTTGCAGAGATTGATTTCTTTGTGGCATTGCGAACATCAGAATTTTTTAAAATTAAAGGTGGCAGCATTTGCCCTCTGCAGTACCAGAAATCAGAGAACACTCCTGGAGCAAAAAATCTGGAGATCAGAGCTGTGAAGCTCAAGCTAGGCAGCATGGAAGCAGATAGCTTAAACAGCAAGAATGATAGGCAAAACATTTTAATACACCAAGTTGTTTTGGGCACATCCTGGGGTTTACTGTAGAGACCAAGTGCATTTTTTTTGTTATTGAGTGCATACTATGAATGGATATACCTGAAAATCCTGAAGAGTTGATCAATCTCAGAGTCCCCGTGGAATAGAGGTCTCTTGGTAGCCATTTCAGCAAATATTGTGCCAATACTCCAGATATCCACAGGAGTAGAGTACCGAGCAGAACCCAGGAGTACCTCAGGAGCTCTGTACCACAGTGTCACAACCTTTGAAAGAAAATCACACCTGCAATTAGTTATTGACTTTTAAAGTCTGTCATAGCTGATGGAACCCCAAATTTGCAATTAAAAAGTTGATTGTTTTACTCTCATGACCAACTGCATGTTACAGACCAACAATTCAGTATCTAAACCCAGTCAGGAATATAACGTAATCTAAATTTTTTTTTAACGCAAGCTTCAAATTGAGACATTTTCTACGTGGCTGCTACTGGTCCATAAGGATCACTGATCATGTGCTGTTCTTAAAATATGATTCGTGAAAGTTTTAAAGTTTACAAGCATCTGTCCAGTACCAGTAAGTGAAAGAACATTCAAATGTAGGCTCCAGGAAGTCATTTTCTAACTTTCACTGTCCTATCAGAGTTGAAGGTGAGCTCAACACAAACTCCCAATTTAAATTTCATCGAAGACGAGGTCATTCTTGTGTCAAAGTGGTTTTACAACTAGCTGCACCATCACCTGTTAAGGCCATATAGAGAATTCTAGTAGAGCAAGGAGCAGGGAAAGAGTCACAGCTCGTGGTCTAATGGCAGGTGCTGAGGCATCGTACCAAAACATCTTATCTTCCCTAGGAAGAAGGTAATGCAGAAAATCAGGACCTCAACAAGCCAACCAAATGGTAAATGAATGCTAGTAAAATGGGTATTTTACTAAGACTTAAAACTACCAGTCTTAACACAGGGAAAGCACCAACATTACAACAACTCTATGATAAATATCACAGTCACATCTTTGAACAAACAAAATGTACAGCTGGACTTACTTCATGAGTATAAACTCTGACGGGGACGCCAAAGGCACGAGCAAGTCCGAAGTCGGCCAATTTAATAACGCCTTTACTATCGATCAGCAAGTTCTGAGGTTTTAAGTCTCTGTGCAGAACTCTTCTTGAGTGACAGAAAGCAATCCCCTGTGTAATCTGGTACAGGTAACTCTGGGAGAGAAAGGAAAAACATGAAATACTGTCATTGGTTGTACCTGCCAGGTAGTAGATTTGTTCAATCCATAGAGGACACTGAGACTAAGATTCTTCCTTCAAAACTGATCAATTGTGTAGTGGATTAGCTAGTCAAGGACAAATACAGACTTTTAAAAATATAATTGGGAGGGGGCAGTGTGAAAGCTGAGCATTAATGTCCACTCACTGCAGTTTAACTCACTTTTCATGTTAATTTATTACCTGTATATCAATCATGGTTTAGTACTCCATTTTACTGGCTTTTGAGACCTGGATCAAAGACAATCCTTGTTCCATTTGGACTAACTTTGGTAGTTTGGAGCAATTACACTAGCAATTGTGGGTGGGTGCAGGATTTCACACCATTTAATGCATGATTAATTCTTTTTTTAAATTGAGAAACCAAGGTGAGGGGACAAACTCCATTTTGCAGGATAAGATAAACTAGGAAGCAATGAACAGGTCTGAAGATTGTAGGAGAAATGGGAGATCCTAAGAATGAATTAAAGCAAGAGACTTGTGTATTGATTCAACACAGTAGAGATGTAAAGAAAAACATGTATAACAGGATATTTGGAGCTTAGATGAAATCTGACCACAACAGTTAAAATAGAGACATGAAAGATTGATAGAGAGCAATAGCACACTTCTGGCAGGGGTGGGGGGCTAGAGGTGAAAGATGAATCACATTTAAGACAATTTTTTTCTGGTATCCTGCCCAGAAGTATGAGAAAGGTGTTAGAAGCACCTTAGAACTTATGGAATAGAAGAAGTATTTGGTACAAAAAAGGAAAGAGACCTTCTTGGAGGTAACTTTAGCAGTGGAGGAGATATAGGCTGTTATTTGAACTCAAAAGCTAGCAATGCCAGGAATGCTGATGGAGGGAAAACTAGGGGTGGAACCAAATAATAAAATTGGTAGTTAAATTAGAATAGAGGTACAACACAACTGTATGTGAAGAACTGAAAGAAAAATGTTTTTCACTGCATTATTCAAAGGCATGAAGGTGTATATATATGTGGAATTGTCAGCAGAACAACACATTGGGATGGCTAAGTAGAGGAGCTCATCGGTATAAGAAAGAGTAGGAAAGAGGACAAAGCCCCAGAGAACCTGAGTTAACGAAAAGAGTCAGATGCTCAGCCGTTAACTAAAGCTCGGATAGAGCAATTTAGGAAAGACGAGTACGTAACTTTGGTGGGAGACTGCAAAGATAATTTGTTTAGAAGTGCACAGTGCTGGACTGTCAAAAGCTTTGGCGGTACCTAAGACAATGAGTTGATTCAAAAGCATTCAATAGCCGATTTCCAGGGAATCTTAACACAGGTAACAAGATCACCTGTTGTACAGCTATAACAAAACCCCTACTGGCAATCTCGAGCAAATGCTGAATTGTCAAGGTATTGGACAATGAAAGCAATGTCCAGAAGTTTAGAAAGCAACATAGGACAAAAAGGAATTTTTAATTTGACATTCATCTACTCAATTGCTACGTAACCCTAGATATTAAAAGGGAGATATCCATAGATGCCTCAATTTTCCTGTATATTTTTCCAAATCACTGCTCCAATTACAATATACATTGTAATTTTCCCTTGAATTTACATGTTCTCTGCATAGTGGCAGAATTTTTAGAAAAGCTCAACACTAATTTGTCTATTCAGAAAACAGATGCGATAATGCTTGGACGTGCTACTTTAAATGGAAACACTAGAATGATTTTCAAATCTCTCCACCCAACGAAGGCTTTAAGTTAGCAATTAATATTGCAGATACCTTAACTAGCATTTGGTCCATCATCTGACGAGTAGGTAAAGAATCCAAATATTTTTTCAGATCCATTGAAAGGAATTCAAATATAAGGTACAGCCTTGCATCTTGCATTAGTACATCTTGAAGACTAAAGAGAAAGAGAAAAATGCTGAACACTCAGTGCCACAAATTGTTCGGTTATCAAACTTGCTTCCACCTCCTCCACAACCCCCCCCACCCCCGACCAAATTCTCTTCCCTCTCCTAGAGACACTGACTTGGACTCAAGTACAGTTCTATAGGTGCCAGCAACCCTCCTGCCTCCTGCTGTGAGCCGAGACACCAAGTGCTGGCTGGCTATTTCAAAATGGGGGCACCAAGCCTGATCTGGTCATCCTAACATTCTCTTGCACTCAAAGAAAGACTTGCATTTATATAGCACCTTTCAAGCCCCAAAACGCTTTACAATCAATCAATGAAGTACTTTTGAAGTGTAGTCGCTGTTGTAATATAGGAAACACGGCAGCCAGGGTCCCACAAACAGCAATGAAATAAACGACCAGACAATTTGTAGTGGTTGAGGTATAAATATTGGTCAGGACACTGGGAGAACTCCCCTGCTTTTCTTTGAATAGTGCCATGGGATCTTTTACATTCATCTGAGGTGACACACACTTTCCAGACAAGAATCACTGGACAGTGATCAGCAGTTAGGAATACTGGCACATTTCTAACCGTTCTATGCTGAAGGACATGAGGCTGACCGTGGTGGCCCAGCCATGATCAGCTAAGTCTTCACTAACCAGCAGTCAAATCTACAACTTTTCTCATCTGAATGGCTCAGTTCCGCACTGGACGGTGCATTTATCATCTGGGCCTTAATGGGCCCCCAATTATCATCCATTCAACTAATCTATGTTCAATGTGGTTATATAAAAATATAACACATCCAGTTAAATGAAGATCAGTTGTTTAATTTCTACAAATACTATACCCACTCGTTGCCACTAGGAGTCAATATTTAATTGGATAAATTGACTTTGTTCTCTCCCACCAGTAAACAAATCATGCTATACCACACACATCAGGACTCAATAGTCACTGGGATATGCCCCATTAGTTATCCTTCCCCCACCAAAATGCCATCTAAGATGTATCCAAGCTGATAGATGCTTTGGGATACAAAGCTTATAAAACATGTAAAAAAATGTGGATTTAAAATGAACGATCACATTGGTGAAATTGCAGCATTACATAGCTACATCTATCATAGCGCACTTTACCCAGAAAATGCTCGTTATCCAGATTGCCAGTCCTCCGCAACGTAGTTTGGCCAGCTTTAAACACCAATTGACACAGACCTTGCCGTAACGTCATTTGGACCCCCCAATTATTTCACAATCAATTAATTATATGTGAAGTGCAGCCACTTATGTAGATAAATATGGACAGTAACAGAATAATTAGCCATGTACTACTGCCTCATTCACTCTTGAAAAGCACTCAAATTAGGACCTGACCTTGTGGACTCCCTCAAAGTGCAGGAAATTAAAATGTTCAGAGTTAGGAAATGTTAAGCAGGCCACCAAGAACCATTCCTGTTATCTTAAGAGGTTATTCTAATTTTAATTAAGCTCAGTACAGTGAATACAAAATTTGTTGCATCCAAGTTTAACCAAGTGCACCCACCATACTACATTAGGATGTTGTAGTTCCTTTAAAAGGGAAATCTCCCTGATCGCAGTGCTGGGGACACCTTCCTCTTCACTCTCCAATCGGATTTTCTTCATGGCTACAATCTGCTGAGTAGTTTTATGACGTCCTTTGTAAACAACCCCATAGGTACCTGAAAAAAAGTTAACATTTCTTTCTTAAACGAATATTATTTAACTCAGCATAACAACACAACTATCAGTGAACTCAGAAGGACACAAGCTCCTGTAATTTCTAGACTGATGAGCTGTTAATCCAGTCGTCTTACTGGTTTACTTTCACAATTGTTTCGGAGCCCTCAACAAATTGCACTTTTATAGCACCCTTACCACAACAACTTGCATTTATATAGTGCCTTTAACATAGTAAAACATCCCAAGGCGCTTGACAGGAGAGTTACCATACAAAATTTGACACCGAGCCACATAAGGAGATATTAGGACAGGTGAGGTAGGTTTTAAGGAGCATCTTAAAAAAGGAGGGGTGGAGGGGTTTAGGAATGGAATTCTAGAACTTCCTAGGCAGCTGAAGGCACAGCCACCAATGGTGGACGATGGAAATCAGGATGCACTAGAGGCCAGAAATGGGGGAGTGCAGAGATCTCGGAGAGTTGTAGGGCTGCAGGAGGTTAGAGAGAGATGGGGGCGAAGCCATGGAGGGAAGGAGTGGGGGAAAGAGACCAGAAAACTAAAGCAGTTAACACAATAAAGTGTCTGAAAGTGCTCATTTTAGTATATTTACCTTGTGTGCAAAGGGCCATATTCCTAGTCCTATAATTGGAATTTTTTTCCCCCTCGGGAGTGGAAGATACTCAATGTTGAGTTATTGGTGCATCGTAGTGCAAACATCACATCACAATAATGCAAACATTAACCCCTTTGCACCAGCAGGGATAGAAATAATACTAGGAGGCTTTGGTGACCTAGCAGATAAAGCCAGATAGTGGCTGAGTTAGGGAACAAGCTGGGCATTGGCAATTGGCATCAACAGCCCTGGGCTAGAAGGGGGAAACTCAGCCAGGTTCCTTCCCTTCATTGCATTCCAGTAACCTCTGCTGGTAAGTGAATGGGCAAGAACATTGGGCATGTGATACCCACCATGGTCAAATAGCCCACCAAAACTCACCATCTTGGCTTACATAGCAAGAATGGTATCAGAAGACTACTGGCACCTGTAGAAGTGTGTCTCAGTAAGAGTCAATGCCTTTGGAGAGGAAAGAAATTGGAAAAGATACTGCAAAGGAAAAGAATATTAAAAACCAGAGATAAGAAACATTGAATTGATGAATTTATGTTTGGGCACAGTTCAGAAACTGGTTCTTTGCTAGACAAAGCAAATCAAAATTCAACCCTTGCAGGTTTTAGGCAAAGTATTGGATAATAACTTAGGGCAGGGGAGGAAAGAAGAGAGGAGTGGGGGGAAAAGGCCATAAAACTAAAGCATTTGATACCTAAAGGGGGCAAGCTTATACGGTAACTCATCTAAATATCTCAACTTTAGCCAAATCAAGCTCAATTATATTGCAGATCGAGGGTCAGCCGAAAGATTAAACTTTGCAAAAAAAAATTGCTCACCTTCACCAATTTTCTCTATCTTCACATAATCATCCATGCTAGCGTTCACACTTCAGCCTGCAAACTGGACAGATATTAGAGCATCAGATTTCTCTGCACAAAACAAAAGTAGAGGCTCCAAATTTTAACATTTTTTCAATTTTAACACCATAGCCTTTGGATTGTACAGCCCAGTTCAAAATGTGAAATCTTTGACTACAGTAATGACAAATTTCTTTCAGAAAATAACATTTTGGGATACAGTACATGAGCAATTTGAGACATGGCATGTGGTAATGATAGCATGCTTGGAATAGGTGATCTTGGACCTATGGTTCCCAAAGCTCTGCACCACTGATCGTTTCTTCATGTCTGGGTCTGGTGTCGACTAGTTGATAGAGATTGATTGATATGATTAGTCAACAATTCCATTATCGTCTAGTAATTCCTATGATCCTAAATTGCCTGCTTAATGAAGCAAGTCAAAAGTACTCCAAAGATTCAACTTTGAGGGAAGGGAATTAATTTCAAAAAGTCACTCAGAATTATATTGCTTTTGTTAAAGGAAATAAAAGGTGAATTGAGTCTACTCTGGTCATTTAGAGCTACAAACTGTACTTAAATATGAGTCAGGCAATTTCATGCCACCAATTGAAGTGCTGAGGAGTGACATATATAGCATTTCTCTAACAAGGGACAAGAATTTTATGAAGTGCCCGGAAGTTGAAGTTCAGATTGTCTGTGCATCCCAAGTTCGAACAGGAGTGGGAAATAAGCAGAATATTGATACCTCTTTTGCAATATATAAAGTAACGTAGTCTACGTTGACCAAGTTGAATGAAAGGGATGAGGTATAACTGTTCAAAGTGAGCAGTGATGCATGGGAATAGCATGCATCATGTTTTAATACGAATATTTCCTTTGGTTCAGTATATCTGGCCACTATCGTGAGCAGACCTTGCATCTCCTGTAAGTTCAGTATCTTTTTCTACCCAATATCGAGCTAAACGATAGTGAGACCCAGGGAACATAAGAGAGCCCTTACGCTATACCCCAGCTACTGGAACACATGTACTACCATATAGTTGTTTCCTTCAAAAGCCAGAAGGATTTAAACAGTAGTATCCCCCAGGGGCCAGTGTTCTCAAAATAATTACACAGATCTCCCTTGGCATAACACAGTGAGTCAGAGGATTCATTATTTTATAATGAAGGTGCATGTGCCAGGGACAACACAAGGGCCACTGATTTAGTGACTGAACAAATCAAATTCCATTTTTATTACGTGCTCTTCTGGGATTTTTACTGGTGGCTTGGGCATTGATTTCCAGGATTGTCCATTATTCTGTGAAAACTGCAAATGAATGGCCTTCATTTTGTATATATTCCTTTATATCATAGAATCATAGATTGAACTTTTATCCTTGACCATCTTTAAAGCTGAGAATATACAGCAATTTGCATCATTGGAGGCAGATATCTGCTATTTAGTAATACTTGGGAAGAGGGTGCACTTTGGTAGCAACAGGGTCTGTCCTGGGCTTTGGCAGAACTGGGGAAGGGGGTTCTGGAGTTTGGGAACATGGGGAGAGGGGGGCAGGGTCTGGTCATCTGACAGTAAAGGTGAGCCTGCAATTTGGTTTCCCTGTTGTCTGCCAACAGCACGGAGAGGGGTAGAGTATGAGCCGGACAGCATTAACTGGGGGAGGGGGAAATGAAGTTGGGGGTGGTAGTAGAAGAGGCGATTCAGTCTGGCAGCACTAATTAACGACCTTGCAAATGGTAACTGCTGTAATATTTTCTGCATACAATCTATTTACAGCACTAAGGAGCTGTTTGGTACTAGATTGTAGGTGAATTCATTGTTTTGGTAACTCATTTTCACACAAGAAGTGCTTCCATATACAAAAAAATGGTCACTGCTCACTTTGAACAGTTATACCTCATCCCTTTCATTCAACTTGGTCAACGTAGACTACGTTACTGAACAGAACTTAAATGACCCCTCCCCCCCGTCACTCCAATTTTCACTTAACCTATCCTGAACCACGCTGGAGTATGCCTCCACAGGCACCAGCAGCCTGCAGGTACACTGCAGGTATGTGCACTGTGCATATGTACAAATTGTTTCCCTTTGGGGCAGCAAATCAGTTATTGCAGCGTGCCACGGAATCATACCAGCCTCATTCTTTACCTCTTTTCCCCCCCCCCCACCCCGCCTCTGGCAGGATTGGAGCAGGTGGCTTTACAGTCCACAGTCTGCAATTCCTGACTCAGTCTGTGGTGCCACCAATCATTGAATGAAGTATAAAGTGACTGACAATGCAGCAGTCGGGATTACCACAATAAGCAGACAGAACATTGAAGGAAACATGTTTGACTTCATGCAAATTTTGTTTTGCACACTCACTGCTGGTTTGCCCTTTACTATTCCATCTCACTGCCATTGTACTGAATACAGGATTGTTTGTGATTTAAAAAAATTAACTTAGGCACCATCTTGGGACTCCAGGTGTTCCCTCCTTCCCAGTTGAAGGAGAAAGTGCAGCAATGGCAGGTAAGAGGCGAGGAATTTAAAAGGAAACAATGGGTAAAATGCCAAAGATCTGAAAGCCTACCCGTATTAAAAGGTCAAAGCTGTGAGATAAATCTTTCAGGAAATAATTTAGTCCAAGGTAACTGTTCCAGGGAGCTTTAGGGCAAGCGATGATCAGGTTGGTCTGTTGAATATAGATAAACCCAAACGTAATCGATTTCTCCTATAACTTGACTTAATTTGTAGATTTGTTTAAAATCTGTGAAATTATAAAGGAAATTGTAAAGTTAAACAATGTAGCATTTTTAATATCAAAATCAGAATTTCTCCAGAGATAAGCCCTAGAGTCTCCCAGTAATACATACTCACCCACCCCCAAATACGACAGGTTTGATTTTCTGCCTACACTCCTGCTTCAGCTACTCACTAGTTATTCGCCACAATTGAGCCTCAATGAGTGCCAATAAGCTGATCAGCTATGATGGGCATCACTGGCACTGGGAAGCTGCTATGATGACCTGCCAGGTACCACACCAGACATCCACTTTCCAGCACAGGTCACTGCAGCAACCAGGAGCAGGAACTAGCCCGATTTGTCTCCTCCATACTTCAGGACCACTCCAGCCATTACAACTCACTCCACTGTCCTGAACAAGATTAGCAAGAATAGAATTGAACAAAAATGGCCTACTCCTGCTCCTATTTTCTATCTTTCTAAAAAGGCAAAGTACTGGAGCTGCTGGAAATCAAACATAGAATCATAAAGGTTACAGCACAGAAGGCAACCATTCAGCTCATCGAGTCCACGCCGGCTCTATGCAAGAGCAATACAACTAGTCTCACTCCCCTGCCCTAACCCGTAACCCTACAAATTTTTTCCTTTCAAGTACTTATCCCGTTCCCTTTTGAAGGCCATGATTGAATCTGCCTCCACCACCTCGGGCAGTGCATTTCAGCCAACGTCCCACTCTTCCATCACCATCCCTGGGAATGTCCTGTCCCACCAGAGGTGGCGGTACAGTGATATACAGTCAGGAGGGAGAGGCCTGGGAATCCTCAACATTGACTGCGGACCCCATGAAATCAGGTCAAACATGGGCACGGAAACTTCCTGCTAATTCCCACCTACCGCCCTCCCTCAGCTGATGAATCAGTCCTCCTCCATGTTGAGGACCACTTGGAGGAAGCACTGAGGGTAGCAAGGGCACAGAATGCACTCTGGGTGGGAGGCTTCAATGTCCATTACCAAGAGTGGCTCGGTAACACTGACTGAGTCGTGAAGAACACAGCTGCCAGACTTGGCCTGCGGCAGGTGGTGAGCGAACCAACACGAGGGAAAAATCTACTTGACCTCGTCCTCACCAATCTACCTGTCACAGATGCATCTGTCCATGACAGTATTGGTAGGAGTGACCACCACACAGTCCTTGTGGAGAAGAAGTCCTGTCTTCACATTGAGGACACCATCCAACGTGTTGTGTGGCACTACCACGGTGTTAAATGGGAAAGATTCAGAACAGATCTAGCAGCTCAAAACTGGGCATCCATGAGGCACTGTGGGCCATCAGCAGCAGAATTGTATTCAGCATAATCTGTTACCACATCGCCCGGCATATTCTTCACTCTACCATCACCAACAAGCTAGGGGATCAACCCTGGTTCAATGAGAATAGAAGAGCATGCCAGGAGCAGCACCAGGCATACCTAAAAATGAGGTGCCAACCTGGTGAAGCTACAACACAGAACTACATGCTTGCTAAACAGCAGAAGCAACATGCTATAGACAGAGCTAAGCGATTCCACAACCAACGGATCAGATAAAAGCTCTGCAGTCCTGCCACATCCAGTCGTGAATGGTGGTGGACAATTAAACAACTAACGGGACGAGGCGGCTCCGTGAACATCCCCATCCTCAACGATGGCAGAGTCCAGCATATGAGTGCAAAAGACAAGGCTGAAGCGTTTGTGACCATGTTCAGCCAGAAGTGCCGAGTGGATGATCCATCTCGACCTCCTCCAGATATCCCCACCATCACAGAAGTCAGTCTTCAGCCAATTCGATTCACTCCACATGCCATCAAGAAACAGCTGAGTGCACTGGGTACAGCAAAGGCTATGGACCCCGGCAACGCCCCGCCACTTACGCATCAATAACCTGCTCACCGATGCTCAGTTTGGGTTCCGCCAGGACCACTCGGCTGCAGACCTCATTACAGCCTTGGTCCAAACTTGGCAAAAGAGCTGAATTCCAGAGGTGAGGTGAGACGACTGCCCTCGACGTCAAGGCAGCATTTGACCGAGTGTGGCACCAAGGAGCCCTAATAAAATTGAAGTCAATGGGAATCATGGGGAAAACTCTCCAGTGGCTGTTGTCATACCTAGCACAAAGGAAGATGGTAGTGATTGTTGGAGGCCAATCATCTCAGCCCCAGGACACTGCTGCAGGAGTTCCTCAGGGCAGTGTCCTAGGCCCAACCATCTTCAGCTGCTTCATCAATGACCTTCCCTCCAAAATAAGGTCAGAAATGGGGATGCTCACTGATGATTACAGCGTTCAGTTCCATTCGTAACCCCTCAAATAATGAAGCAGTCCATGCTCGCATAAGCAAGACCAGGACAACATCCAGGCTCGAGCTGATAAGTGGCAAGTAACATTCGCGCCAGATAAGTGCCAGGCAATGACCACCTCCCCTTGACATTCAACAGCATTACCATCGCCAAATCCCCCAACCATGAACATCCTGGGGGGGGTCACCATTGACCAGAAACTTAACTAGACCAGCCACATAAATACTGTGGCTACTAGAGCAGGTCAGAGGCTGGGTATTCTGCTGTGAATGACTCACCTCCGGACTCCCCAAAGCCTTTCCAACATCTACAAGGCACAAGTCAGGAGTGTGATGGAACACTCTCCACTTGCCTGGATGAGTGCAGCTCCAACAACACTCAAGAAGCTCGACACTATCCAGGACAAAGCAGCCTACTTGATACCCCACCCGCCACCCTAAACATTGACTCCCTTCACCACCAGCGCACCGTGGCTGCAGTGTGTACCATTAAGAGGATTCACTGCAGCAACTCACCAAGACTTCTTCGACAGCACCTTCCAAACCTGCAACCTCTACCACCTAGAAGGACAATGGCAGCAGGCATACGGGAACAATAGCACCTGCATGGTCCCCTCAAAGTCACACACCATCCCAACTTGGAAATATCACGCCGCTGGGTCAAAATCCTGGAACTGCCTACCTAACAGCACTTGAACCGCTGCAGTCCTTCACCACATGGACTGCAGCAGTTCAAGAAGGCGGCTCATCACCACCTTCTCAAGGGCAATTAGGGATGGGCAATAAACGCTCGCCATGCCAGCGACGCCAAATATTTAAAAAAATTCCAGATCCTAATCTCTCACTGTGTAAAAAGGTTTTTCCTCATGTCACCTCTGGTTCTTTTGCCAATCACCTTAAATCTATGTCCTCTGGTTCTTGACCCTTCCGCCAATGGGAACCGTTTCTCTCAATACCCCGTCTAGACCCTTCATGATTTTGAATACCTCCATCAAATCTCCTATCCACGTAACTAAAATCCCTCATCCCTGGAATCAATCTAGTGAATCTCTTTTGGATCCTCTCTAAGGCCTTCACATTTTTCCTAAAGTGCAGTGCCCAAAACTGGACACAATACTCCAGTTCCAGCTGTTTTATAAAGGAACATCATGACTTACTTTTGTACTCTATGCCTCTATTTATAAAGCCCAGGATCCCATATACTTGTTCAACTGTTTTCTCAACCTGCCCTGCCACCTTCAATGATTTGTGCACATACCCCCAGATCTCTGCTCCTGTAGCACTTTCAGAATTGTGCCCTCTAGTTTATATTGCCTCGCCTCGTTCTTCCTACCGAATCGTATCACTTCGCATTTTTGTGTTAAATTTAATCTGCCACGTCCACCCATGCCACCAACCTGTCTATATCCTCTTGAAGTCTATCACTATCCTCCTCACTGTTCACTACCCTTCCAAGTTTTGAGTCATTTGCAAAATTTGCAAATGTGCCCTGTACACCCAAGTCCAAGTCATTCATATATATCAAGAAAAGTAGTGGTGCCAGCACTGACCCCTGGGGAACACCACTGTACACCTCCCTCCAGTCCAAAAAACAATCATTCACCACTACTCTATTTCCTGTCACTTAGCCAATTTTGTATCCATGTTGCTACTGCCCCCTTTATTCCATGGGCCACAATCTTGGTAAGTCTACCGTTCGGCACTTTATCAAACGTCTTCTGAAAGTCCATGTACATCACATCAACTGCATTGCCCTCATCTACCCTCTGTTACCTCATCAAAAAACTCTATCAGTTTAGTTAAACACGGTTGGCCTTTGACAAATCCGTATTGGCTTTCCCTAATCAATCCACACTCACCCAAGTGACTATTAATTCTGCCCTGTTTCTAAAAGTTTCCCCACCAATGAGGTTAAACATTTTTGTTTAAACAAGCATGTAATATTTGCAATTCTCCAGTCCTCTGGCACCACCCCCGTATCTAAGGATGACTAGAAGATTATGGCCAGCACCTCTGCAATTTCCACCCTTACTTCCCTCAGCAACCTAGGATGCATCCCATCCAGACCAGGTGACATCTATTTTAAGTATAGCCAGCCTTTCGAATACCTCCTCTATCATTTTTTAGCCCATCCAGTATCACAATTAAATCTTTTATTGAGACTCTGGCAGCATCTTCTTCCTTGGTAAAGATAGATGCAAAGTATTCATTTAGTACTTCAGCCATGCCCACTGCCTCCATGAGTAGGTCTCCTTTATGGTCCCTAATCGGCCACATCCCTCCTTATACTACCTTTATTATTGGGGGCCCCCCCACCGGGGGATCCCTCAAGGGCCCGCCCACCCCCCCCCACCGGGGGCTCCCTCAAGGGCCCGGGGGGCCCCCCCCACCGGGGGCTCCCTCAAGGGCCCGGGGGCCCCCCCCCACCGGGGGCTCCCTCAAGGGCCCGGGCCCCCCCCCCACCGGGGGCTCCCTCAAGGGCCCGGGGCCCCCCCCCCCACCGGGGGCTCCCTCAAGGGCCCGGGCCCCCCCCCCCCCACCGGGGGCTCCCTCAAGGGCCCGGGGGCCCCCCCCCCCACCGGGGGCTCCCTCAAGGGCCCGGGGGCCCCCCCCCCACCGGGGGCTCCCTCAAGGGCCCGGGGGGGCCCCATCTCCCCCAATGCCGTAAGGTCCAAGAGGCCCCGAGACGCCGAACGTTGCTACGAACCCCAGCCGTTTAACGGCTCACAGCCGCGGGCTCAATTACACCATCCACCCCAGTGCCCGAAATCAGCCACCCGACAACGAGGAAACCCCAACCGGGGGCCTCCGAATTGTACCACGGGCCCCATCCAACTCCCCACACCGGACCCCGAGGGAGTTGGCCGAGGCTTGGGGGCCTCCAGGAGCCGACCCCTGTTCGGAAGCACCTGCACCTGCCGAGGGTCGGGAACAAACCTGCGGGAAGGAGGAGGAGGAGAGTGGGGTGGTGAGAGAAGGCCGGCCGCCCGGCGGTGACTGAGACTCAGTGTGACGGAGGCCCGGCCGCCGCTCGCGCTCCAGTTTGAATGCCGCCCGCGCGCTCCAACCGTATCCCCGATTCAAACCGCCAGCCAATCAGCGCCACGCATTCAAAGAGACCAATCAGAATAGCTGTTGTCTTGGTTGCCGGGGTGGTCCTTCGCCGCTTTTAGGTGTCCAGAGAGAAGGGCGCGAATAGATGGAGGAAAGCGGCAGCGTTTGGAGGAGGCGGGGCGGGAGGGCGGAGCGTGTGTGTGACGGACGGGTAACGTTTGTGTGGTTGCCGAGGAATTTGTTTTTCTCGTGGTTTCACGCGGTCGGGTGGAGTTTAATTCACATGGAACCACCTGAATTACACACATAACACGCCGAGAATGACGCACTGGAAAAGGCCACCTGGACCATCAAGCCTGCCCCACACTCAAGATTGGCTGGAGCATCATGACTAGATACTTCCCAGAGGAAAACCCAGGGTCAACAAGGGGAAAAATATTCTGGAAAATTCCTCTCCGACTCCCCCCCCCCCCCCCCCCCGCCGACTCAGGCAATGGAAACCAGTCCAGGAGATCACTTCGCCAATTATAATAGAATCATAGAAATATACGGCACAGAAGGAGGCCATTCGGCCCATCGTGTCCGCGCCGACTGAGAAACGAGCCACCCAGCCTAATCCCACTTTTCTGTATTTGGTCCGTAGCCCTGCAGGTCTCAGCTCTTCAGGTGCACATCCAGGTACTTTTTAAATGAGTTGAGGGTTTCTGCTTCTACCATCCTCTCAGGCAGTGAGTTCCAGACCCCCACCACCCTCTGGGTGAAAAAGCTTTTCCTCATTTCTGCTCTAATTCTTCTACCAAACACTTTAAATCTATGCCCTCTGGTTATTGACCCATCCGCTAAGGGAAATAGGTCCTTTCTATTTACTCTATCTCGGCCCCTCATAATTTTGTACACCTCAATCAAATCACCCCTCAGCCTCCTCTGTTCCAAGGAAAACAACCCCAACCTATCCAATTTGTCTTCATAGCTGAAATTCTCCAGTCCTGGCAACATCCTCATATATCTCCTCTGTACCCTCTCTCGTGCAATTACATCCTGTAATGTGACTAGAACTATGCACAATGCTCAAGTTGTGGCCTAACTAGTGTTTTACACAGTTCCAGCATAACCACCCTGCTTTAATATTCTATGCCTCGGCTAATAAGGGAGGAGAGAGAGGTGGAGAGGTTTAGGGAGGGAATTCCAGAGCTTAGGGCCTAGACGGCTGGTGAGACGGCTGCCAATGGTGGGACGAAGGAAATTGCCGGGGGGTGGCCAGAGTTCGAGGAATGCAGAGTTCTCAGAGGGTTGTAGGAGGTTACAGAGATAGAGAGCGGTGAGGCCATGGGGGGATTTGAACATGAGGATGAGAATTTTAAATTTGAGACATTGAAGGACCAGGAGAAAATGTAGGTCAGCGAAACATGGGGTGATGAGTGAACGGGACTTGGTGCGGGTTAGGATACGGGCAACAGACTTTTGGATGAGCTCAAGTTTATATGGGGTGGAAGATGGGAGCCCAGCCAGGAGAGCTTTGGAATAGTCGAGTCTGGAGGTGACAGAAGCGTGGATGAGGGTTTGTTACGGAGGTAGTAGTAGGCGATCTTTGTGATGGAGACGGATAGCAATAGAGGGTAATGTATACTGGAATAGCAATAGAGGGTAATGTATACTGGAATAGCAATAGAGGGTAATGTATACTGGAATAGCAATAGAGGGTAATGTATACTGGAATAGCAATATGGGGTAATGTATACTGGAATAGCAATATGGGGTAATGTATACTGGAATAGCAATATGGGGTAATGTATACTGGAATAGCAATATGGGGTATTGTATACTGGAATAGCAATATGGGGTAATGTATACTGGAATAGCAATATGGGGTAATGTATACTGGAATAGCAATAGGGGGTAATGTATACTGGAATAGCAATATGGGGTAATGTATACTGGAATAGCAATATGGGGTAATGTATACTGGAATAGCAATATGGGGTAATGTATACTGGAATAGCAATATGGGGTAATGTATACTGGAATAGCAATATGGGGTAATGTATACTGGAATAGCAATATGGGGTAATGTATACTGGAATAGCAATAGAGGGTAATGTATACTGGAATAGCAATCGAGGATAAAGATTAATGAATTGCCAGTACACTCCATTAGGTGGCGCACTCACCTCAGCGTTCAAGGCACATTCAGGGTTTGAGTGTATAAACTGCACTGACACTAACTATAGTGCAACAACATCAACAGGAATTTACAATTACATAGCGCCTTTAACGTAGAAAAATAGCCCCAGGTGCTATACAGAGGTGCAAGCAAAAAAGGGACACCACCTAAAAAAGGAAAGATTAGAATGGGTGACCAAAAGTTTGGTCAAAGAGATTGGTTTGAGGAGCAGAGATAGGTGGAGAGGCAGAGAGGCTTAGGGAGGGGATTCCAGAATGTGGGGCCTAGGCTGCTGAAGGTTGAAGGCACAGCCGCCAATGAAGGGGTGAAGAGAGTAGAGTCTGCACAAGAAGCCAGAGTTAAAGGACTGGAGAGTTCAGGTAGGGGTTGTAGGGCTGGAGGAGGTTACAGAGATAGGGAAGAGTGAGGTCATAAAGGGATTTAAACACGAGGATGGGAATTTTAAATTTGAGGTAATGCTGGACCGGGAGCCAATGCAGGTCAGCAAAGACAGGGGTGATGGGTAAGTGGGACTTGGTGCAGGATAGGATACAGGCAGCAGAGTTTTGGATGAGCTGAAGTTTACGGAGGGTGGAGGATGGGAGGGCAGCATTGGAAATGGTGAGTCTGAGGGGTGGAAGAGGGTTTCAGCAGCACGTGGGCTGAGACAGGGGTGGGGTCAGGCAATGTTGCAGAGGTGGAAGTATTTGTACTGAGAGAGTGCTGCACTGTCAGAGATGTCCTTTGGATGAGATGCTAAACCAAGGACCTGTTTGAACTGTAAAAGATCCCGTGGCATAAGCTGTAGAAGAGCAGACTGTCTCAGTGCCTTGGCCAACATACTACCCTTAACCAGAGATCAAAACCAGATGAAGTGGTCGCTCATCCCCTTGCGGTTTGTGGGATATTGCTGTGCACAAAATGGCTACATTACCAGCTAACCTGGTTTATTTAAATCACAAGAGGCATATTGGCTGCTCCCAGTTCAAAGCATCGGCCTCAGTTGGGGGGGGTGGCAACTTTGATTGACAGCTGTTTCTGCGACTAACGGGAGAAGGGACAGGTCATTGATGGTTAGAGCCCCGAGTGATTGGCAGCTCAGTCGGCAGAGACTTCACCTCACAGACTTGAGGTGCCAGTTCCATGAGTGGACTTCCCAGTGTCTTAGCTATTTGCAAGTTCTATTGTTCCTTTAACACTTACTGCCTGTTTGATAGGATCCATTCTATCATCCCTTGCTGTTGTTAACTTCCCTTTTTGTGATTGCGGTATCTTGTTTGCTCGTGTTTTCCTTCCTCCCTTTTTCTGATTCTACTAAAACGCTTGCTCGACTCTCAGTCTTCAGCTCTAAAGAAGGACACTGCCCGAAATGTTAACCTGTCCTTTCTCTCCACCGATGCTGGTGGACCTGTTGAGTGATTCCAGTAATCTCACTTTTTGTTTGTTTCAGATTTCCAGCACCTGCAGTTCTTTTTCCAAATTTTCTCAAGTCTGTCACACAAAGAAAAGGTTAATGGTCTTGGATCATAAAGTTGTCTTTACAACACCATGCTCTGTGATTTGCTGATTTTTTTACTTCGAATTTACAGCACAGAAACAGGCCATTCGGCCCAACAGGTCTATGCCGGTGTTTGTGCTCCACACGAACCTCCTCCCACCCTACTTCATCTCACCCTATCAGCATAACCTTCTACTCCTTTCTCCCTTGTGTGTTTATTTAGCTTCCTCTTAAATGCATCTATGCTCGTCGCCTCAACTATTCCTTGTGGTAGCAAGTTCCACATTCTAACCACCCTCTGGGTAAAGAAGTTTCTCCTGAATTCCTTCTTTGGTTTATTAGTGACTATCTTATATTTATAACCCCTAGTCTCCCCCACAATTTGTTTTAACTGCTTGTTTAAAGTGGACTGCAGCAGCTGTGAATGAATTGAAGTGCAGCGGCAAGGAGTTATAAACTCACCTTCACATTCTCATGAGTTTGAATGAAAAAAATAAGACGAACCTCTGCTCTTTTAAGAGTTTGCAGTGTAAAATCCCAAAGATTGACTGTAATATTGTACATAATTTGTTTATGTGTATTGTTTTTCTTATTTCTACGTTAATATATTTGAAGTCTTGTGCCTCGTGCACACTTCAGTTTGTTGTTCTTTCTGCTTGTCCTATTTCTGTGTCACAATTTGGTCACATCTGGAGAAGGCTTTGAACCGTGAGATGATCACTTACACTTGCCTTTCTGTCTTCTCAACACTAGGCGGCACTGCCCCTTCTCTGAAGCTGCAGGTAAGTTCTGGTCTATTTATTTTGTATTTTATAATGTATTAAACTTTTATTTCCTGCTAGGTATATTTTGTTTTGAGTTTGTTCAAATTTAAAGATTATATTTTGAAGTTTACCCTAATTTTCCCTTTAAGCTTGTTTAAATTTAAATTTTACTTCATTTACTTCAGCCTCCGCCATCTCCATGAACCTCCCCATCACCCCCGACTTGTGAGACCCGAGGGCATCACAGCTGGTATCTATTTTGGCCATTCACCTGCCCCATTCCTCACTGGTCCATGCAAGCACCTTCTTCCTCTCCAAATGTAAGCTAGGAAACTGGACATTTGGGTTTTTTTGAGGTGCTTACAGTGCAATATTTTATTTAAAGCACTATATACTTAAAAAAATAAACAATTTGCCAGTTTGCCAGCTTTGTGCTGAGAAACTGGCTTAAAGGTTCACCTGGTGGGACGGGTCGGAGGGTCAGGCAGAGCAGGAGCAGGGGAGTCAGATCGAGAGGGGGTGAGAGGGGAGTCAGATCGAGAGGGGGTCATGGGGGAGTCAGATCGAGAGGGGGTGAGAGGGGAGTCAGATTGAGAGGGGGTGATGGGGGAGTTGGACCGAGAGGGGGTGATGGGGGAGTCGGACGGAGAGGGGGTGAGAGGGGAGTGAGATCGAGAGGGGGTGAGAGGGGAGTCAGATCGAGAGGGGGTGAGAGGGGAGTGAGATCGAGAGGGGGTGAGAGGGGAGTCAGATCGAGAGGGGGTGAGAGGGGAGTCGGACGGAGAGGGGGTGAGAGGGGAGTGAGATCGAGAGGGGGTGAGAGGGGAGTCGGACCGAGAGGGGGTGAGAGGGGAGTGAGATCGAGAGGGGGTGAGAGGGGAGTCAGATCGAGAGGGGGTGAGAGGGGAGTCAGATCAAGAGGGGTTGAGAGGGGAGTCGGACCGAGAGGGGGTGAGAGGGGAATCGGACGGAGAGGGGGTGAGAGGGGAGTCGGATTGAGAGGGGGTGAGAGGGGAGTCGGATTGAGAGGGGGTGAGAGGGGAGTCGGATGGAGAGGGGAGTCGGACCCAGAGGGCGTGAGAGGGGAATCGGACGGAGAGGGGGTGAGAGGGGAGTCGGATTGAGAGGGGGTGAGAGGGGAGTCGGATTGAGAGGGGGTGAGAGGGGAGTCGGATTGAGAGGGGGTGAGAAGGGAGTCGGATCGAGAGGGGGTGAGAGGGGAGTCGGACCGAGAGGGGGTGAGAGGGGAGTCAGATCGAGAGGGGGTGAGAGGGGAGTCGGACCGAGAGGGGTTGAGAGGGGAGTCGGACCGAGAGGGGGTGAGAGGGGAGTCGGACCGAGAGGGGGTGAGAGGGGAGTCGGATGGAGAGGGGAGTCGGACCCAGAGGGCGTGAGAGGGGAATCGGACGGAGAGGGGAGTCGGATGGAGAGGGGGTGATGTGGGAGTCGGACGGAGAGGGGGTGATGGGGGAGTTGGACCGAGATGGGGTGATGGGGGAGTCGGACGGAGAGGGGGTGATGGGGGAGTAGGACCGAGATGGGGTGAGAGGGGAGTCAGACGGAGAAGGGGTGATGGGGGAGTCGGACGGAGAGGGGGTGATGGGGGAGTTGGACCGAGATGGGGTGATGGGGGAGTCGGACGGAGAGGGGGTGATGGGGGAGTCGGACGGAGAGGGGGTGATAGGGGAGTCAGATCAAGAGGGGGTGAGAGGGGAGTCGGATTGAGAGGGGGTGAGAGGGGAGTCAGATCGAGAGGGGGTGAGAGGGGAGTTGGACCGAGAGGGGGTGAGAGGGGAGTCAGATCGAGAGGGGGTGAGAGGGGAATCGGACGGAGAGGGGGTGATGGAGGAGTCGGACGGAGAGGGGGTGATGGGGGAGTCGGACGGAGAGGGGGTGATGGGGGAGTCGGATGGAGAGGGGGTGATGGGGGAGTCGGACCGAGATGGGGTGATGGGGGAGTCGGACGGAAAGGGGGTGATGGGGGAGTCGGATGGAGAGGGGGTGATGGGGGAGTCGGACGGAGAGGGGGTGATGGGGGAGTCGGACGGAGAGGGGGTGATGGGGGAGTCGGACGGAAAGGGGGTGATGGGGGAGTCGGACGGAGAGGGGGTGATGGGGGAGTCGGACGGAGAGGGGGTGATGGGGGAGTTGGCCTGATTGGGGTGATAGAAGTTCAGGCAGACAGGGAGGTATAGAAGATGAGGCAGAGAGGTGGATAGGAGGGTAAAAAGGAGGGGATTGGGAAAGGAAACAGGGCAGGGAATGGGAGGGAATGGTGAGGTGAAGGGGAAGCTATAGAGGAAGGAAGGAAACTGGGCGGAAGAGAGGGTGTCGGAGGGGAGGAGTTAATGCAAAGGGCAAGTTAGTGGGAGCGAGGGGTGATGGGAAAGGAAATTGGGCCAGTGGGCCATTCATCGGCCCACTGGCCCAATTTATCAAGATCCCGTTGCAATCCTAGATAACCTTCTTCACTGTCCACAATGCCACCAATCTTGGTGTCATCTGCAAACTTACTAACCGTGCCTCCTAAATTCTCATCCAGATCATTGATATAAATAACAAATAACAGCGGACCCAGCACTGATCCCTGAGGCACACCGCTGGTCACAGGCCTCCAGTTTGAAAAACAACCCTCTACAACCACCCTCTGTCTTCTGTCGTCAAGCCAATTTTGTATCCAATTGGCTACCTCACCTTGGATCCCGTGAGATTTAACCTTATGTAACAACCTACCATGCGGTACCTTGTCAAAGGCTTTGCTAAAGTCCGTGTAGACCACGTCTACTGCACAGCCCTCATCTATCTTCTTGGTTACCCCTTCAAAAAACTCAATCAAATTCGTGAGACATGATTTTCCTCTCACAAAACCATGCTGACTGTTCCTAATCAGTCCCTGCCTCTCCAAATGCCTGTAGATCCTGTCTCTCAGAATACTATCTAACAACTTACCCACTACAGATGTCAGGCTCACCGGTCTGTAGTTCCCAGGCTTTTCCCTGCCGCCCTTCTTAAACAAAGGCACAACATTTGCTACCCTCCAATCTTCAGGCACCTCACCTGTAGCTGTCGATGATTCAAATATCTCTGCTAGGGGACCCGCAATTTCCTCCTTAACCTCCCATAACGTCCTGGGATACATTTCATCAGGTCCCGGAGATTTATCTACCCTGATGCGCGTTAAGACTTCCAGCACCTCCCTCTCTGTAATATGTACACTCCTCAAGACATCACTATTTATTTCCCCAAGTTCCCTAATATCCATGCCTTTCTCAACCGTAAATACCGATGTGAAATATTCATTTAGGATCTCACCCATCTCTTGTGGTTCCGCACATAGATGACCTTGTTGATCCTTAAGGGGCCCTACTCTCTCCCTGGTTAGTCTTTTGCCCTTTATGTATTTGTAGAAGCTCTTTGGATTCTCCTTTGCCTTATCTGCCAAAGCAATCTCATGTCCCCTTTTTGCCCTCCTGATTTCTCTCTTAACTCTACTCCGTCAATCTCTATACTCTTCAAGGGATCCACTTGATCCCAGCTGCCTATGCATGTCATATGCCTCCTTCTTCTTTCTGACTAGGGCCACAATCTCCCGAGTCATCCAAGGTTCCCTACTTCTACCAGCCTTGCCCTTCACTTTATAAGGAATGTGCTTACCCTGAACCCTGGTTAACACACTTTTGAAAGCCTCCCACTTACCAGACGTCCCTTTGCCTGCCAACAGACTCTCCCAATCAACTTCTGAAAGTTCCCGTCTAATACCATCAAAATTGGCCTTTCCCCAATTTAGAATTTTAACTTTTGGGCCAGACCTATCATTCTCCATAGCTATCTTAAAACTAATGGAATTATGATCACTGGTCCCAAAGTGATCCCTCACTAACACTTCTGTCACCTGCCCTTCCTCTGTCCTCTGATTATCAACCCTCCAGTCAGTGGGAACAGTTTCTCCCTATCTACACTATCAAAACTCATCATAATTTTGAACACCTCTATTAAATCTTCCCTCCCCTTAGCCTTCTCTGCTCTTAAGGAGAACAAACCCAGCTTCTCTAGTCTCTCCAACCATTCTCTGCTACATGCCAAATCTGCTTGGGCCTTGAGGTACACTCTACGGAAACAGAAGAGAGCGACATTTTAATATTGTAATTAGACGCTAGTGACCACGTGAGTCATTTGTCATGATTCTCCCCTGGAATGTGCTGTAGCTTAAGTTGAACGCTATAGAATTGGCCTTTTGGGGCAGGCACATTCTGAGCTGACAGGAGGTCAACATGTAAAAGGGAGGGGAATCTGCTGTTTTTGGAAAAGAATATCTGAACGTGTAAATTTTCTACAGATTTATGCTAGGTATTATTTTCAATGTTATTTTTGGAGGCCAGGAGTCTTTAGTTGCTAGAATTACAGTTTTTGGAAATGAGGATTCCTCTTTTTCAGTGTTGTTTGGAGGATGAGGAAGAGGATGCTCGGTAGATCAGATCTTGTCAAGGTGGATTGCCTGAACCCACACTTACCCACAGTTACAG
The DNA here is from genome assembly GCF_035084215.1 of Heptranchias perlo. Lineage (NCBI taxonomy): Eukaryota > Metazoa > Chordata > Chondrichthyes > Hexanchiformes > Hexanchidae > Heptranchias > Heptranchias perlo. Next base: position 44,179,925 of record NC_090345.1, on the reverse strand, counting down.
TCTGCAGGTTTGTAGCAGTTTAATACGACTGAATGGCTTGCTACGCCTTAACAGAGGGCAGTTAAGTGTCAACCACAGGCAGAGGCACATCTACCTTGGAAAGTTGGAGGGAAACTGCCCTCACGGGCTCTGGTTCATTAGGGAGGCCGTGACAAAATTGTGCTGTCTCCTGGAATCCGACCTCAAGCCAACCTCCACCACATGGACCGTAGTAAACGATGGTGCTCGGACAGCATTGTTCTTTTAAATACAGAACCCCCACCCCCACCCCGCAACCCCCAGTGAGGTCCCAAATCCTTAACTGAGGAAGGACATGTGCTGGTCCCTCAAGTCAGAAGGTTTCTGTTTCTCCGGTGCCTCCAATGCCTGCCCCTGCTCACTTGAGCTCTGATTCACCAGCGAGCCCTTCTCAACCCATTATCTAAATCCCCTAGGGTAGACGTACTTGTGTTGGTGTTTGCAATCGATGGAACGAGTGACAGTGAATGCTGTGAGGTGCTGGCTTAGCGGCTGCCACTTGGCTCTGTTGCTTGTTTTGGGGGCAGCCTAAACAACCAGAAGCAGGACATATGTTGCAATGGTGGCTGAAAAATGTCCCCTGAAAACAGAGTTCACAGAGCGTGTGTCTCGCCTTAAAGTATGTGTGTGAGTGAGTGTAGGAAGAATAACAAGAAAAGGGTGGTCATGCCCTGAGCTCCAGGGAGTCCTTTGGTTCCATCACTTTCTCTCTGTTCTCAGGTACCAACATGGCCTGTATTGTTCCAGGGATCTGAAGTGAGGGGGCCCCTCCTCCAGTTCGGGTCTGCTCCCTTCTATTAAGTGCCGTCTTGTTCTCCAAACAGAGGAGTAGCACCGAGACATTGGAACTTTGAAGAGCGTGTAGTCAATTGATAATCGAGCGGCCACCCAGCATCCCAGCTAGCGGGTGAGTAAATGAACACGCATCGCGCAGGGTAGTTAGATGATGAGCTTTCCTTGGGCGGACAATTTTTCCAAACGGTCTTACGACAGTTTGAAATGGCAGACATAAGAACAACAATCATTTATATAGTGTCTTTAATGTAGTAAAACGTCCCAGGACGCTTCACCGCTACGTTATCAGATGAAATTTGACAACGAGCCACATCATAGTATCGTAGTAGGTTCAGCACAGGGGGAGGCCATTCAGCCCATCGTGCCTGAGCCGGCTCTTTGAAAGAGCTATCCAATCAATCCCATTCCCCTGCTCTTTCCCCATAGCCCTGTAAATTTTTTCACTTCAAGTATTTATCCAATTCCCTTTTGAAAGTTATTATTGAATCTGCTTCCACCACTCTTTCAGGCAGTGCATTCCAGATCATTACAACTCTATACATAAATAAAGGTTTCCTCATATCGCCTTGGCTCTTCTGCCGGTTGCCGTAAATCTGTGTCCCCTGATTACCGACCCTTCTGCCGCTGGAAACAGTTTCTCTTTATTTACTCTATCAAAACCGTTAATGATTTTGAACACTTTGATCAAATCTCCCCTTAACTTCTCTATTCTAGTAAATCTCTTCTGCACCCTCTCTAAGGCCTTGACATCCTTCCTAAAGTGTGATGCCCAGAATTGAACACATGACTCCAGCTGAGGCCCAACCAGTGTTTTATGAAGATTTAGCATAATTTCCTTGCTTTTGTACTCTATGCCTCTATTAATAAAGCCCAGGATCCCATATGCTTTTTTAACAGCCTTCTCAACCTGTCCTGCCACCTTCAAAGATTTGTTTACATATACCCCCCAGGTCTCTCTGTTCCTGCACCCTCTTTAAAATTGTATGATTTAGTTTATATTGCCTCTCCTCATTCTTCCTGTCAAAATGCATCACTTCACACTTCTCTGTGTTAAATTTCATCTGCCATGTGTCTGCCCATAAGGAGATATTAGGACAGGTGACCAAAAGCTTGGTCAAAGAGGTAGGTTTTAAGAGCGTCTTAAAGGAGGAGAGAGAGGTTCAGGGAGGACCTAGAGGGCTGAAGGCTCAGCCGCCAATGGTGGGGTGAAGGAAATCGGGGTGTCCTGCTGCGGATGGGCAGGTATGTGAAGTTGGAAGGAGGTGTTTTCTGAAGGCAGTCTCAGTCAAGGTGTAACAATGTGAAAGGAAACTTTTAGTGGCCTGCATGTTTTGCCCATCTACTTGATACAGCTCCATGGGGGTTAGTATTAGGCTTTCTGAGGCTATTAACCTTTTTCCTCAGCTGCCTCCGGGTCTTCTCACATTTACCTTGGCAGCCACCTCCTGTCAAGCAGCCAATACATTTCTTCTGAGAGGAGGGTGCTAAAGAGGGCAACCTTCCCTTGCTGCATTTCTTCTAACAGGACCTCCAAACATGCATCCAAAAATGGAACAGAATTGCTTTTTCCTGCAGCCGTTTCCCCCTTCTCTGCCCGGCAACAATCTTAAAGGTGCTACATCAATGCTGTAAGCATAGGAAGCCTGGCCCAAACTAGTGCAGCACATGGCCTTCGCACAGCTAGCCAAATAGTTCCACAGAGTACCTCAGGAAAAAAAATTCAGCTTTAGTATTCCATTAATATTTGCCATGCTGAGTGCAGGGAGATTACCCTCTTTCTTTCAAATTTGTCTCAGGATAAGAAACCCAGAGAGCTGCACCTGTCTAGGTAGATTGTAAAACCGGAGGCGCAAACAAGAAAAGATAAGGATGATAAAAGGCAATTTGGCCCATCTTAACTGATCCCTCTCGTATCCACATGCATTTTCAGCACCCCTAATATTTTCCTCTGCATGACCCCAGCCGATCGATTATTCCAAACATTTATTGCTCTTTGAGTAAAGAAGTTCTTTGTAATATCTGTTTTAGATTTACGTTCCACTCGTTTAAATTTATGTCCTCAGGTCCTACCTTCCTGCCTTACTTTGAAGTAAACTAACTGGGGCGGGGGGAGGGAGGACTGCACCTAGTTAACTATCAACATATGATCTTTAGGAACCTGCATTTGACTGCCATTCTTACAAGTCTTGCATGAATTCTCATAGAGAAAGGCATTAAGCCTGCCAGCTCCAGCCAGGATGTGATACTATGGGAACCAGGAGGGGAATAACTGCAGTGGTCATCCTTCATGAACACATCTGGCTTTGACAGTCAGGTAATAGTACTTCATGTTCAGGTCAAACTCTGATTTGATGGAGTTTGTTTGATCCACAAATTAACATATGTTCCGTACTCAGCCAAGAGGTTCGGCATGTGATATAAATGTCTTTAAGATTGTGGGAGCTCAGATCAAAGCATGGGCATTTGTACATCCAGTTACATCGAAACTACAGCACAGACACAGGCCATTCGGCCCAACTGGTCTATGCCGACGTTTATGCCCCACACGAGCCTCTTCCCATCTCTCTTCATCTAATCCTGTCAGGATACCCTTCTATTCCTTTCTCCCTCATGTGCTTATCGAGCTTCCCTTTAAATGCATCTATGCTATTTGCCTCAACTACTCCTTGTGGTAGCGAGTTCCACATTCTAGCCACTCTCTGGGTAAAGAAGTTTCTCCTGAATTCCCTATTGGATTTATTAGCGACTATTTTATATTTATGACCTCTAGTTTTGGACTTCCCCACAAGTGGAAACATTTTCTGTACGTCTACCCTATCAAACCCTATAATTATCTTAAAGACCTCTATCAGATCACCCCTCAGCCTTCTCTTTCATGGAAAAAAGAGCCCCATTTGTTCAGCCTTTCCTGATAAGTATATCCTCTCAGTTCTGGTATCATCCTTGTCAATCTTTTTTGCACCGTCTCCAAAACGTCTATATCCTTCCTATAATATGGAGCCCACAACTGTGCACTTTACTCCAAGTGTGGTCTAACTAAGGTTCGAAACAAGTTTAACATAACTTCTGTGCTTTTCAATTCTATCCCTGTAGAAATGAACCCCTGTGCTTGGTTTGCTTTTTAATGGCCTTATTAACCTGTGTCGCTACTTTTAACGATTTGTGTAACTGTCCCCCGAGATCCTTTTGCTCCTTTACCCCATTTAGACTCTTACTATCCAAGCAGTACGTGGCCTTATTATTTTTCCTACCAAAATGTAACACCTCACACTTATCTATATTGAAATTCATTTGCCAATTACACGTCCATTCTGCAAGTTTATTAACGTCTTTTTGTATTTTGTCGCAGTCTCCCTCAGTATTAACTACAACCCTCCAATTTGGTGTCATCCGCAAAGACCTTGGAACTGGCTTTGAAACAGGAAACTCAAGCACCCTGAGCACATCTGTCTACACTACTTACAAGGGAAGCCCAGCTTCCTTGAATTATAAATCCTGATTATAATACCAATCTATAATATGGACTGAGCATTGACAGCAGGAATGGGTAACCAGCCCCTCTTGAGGTGCGTTCGGCTCTTCGTGGCTCTTTGCACTGATCTCCGTGCAGACTCCCCCCGCCGCCCCCCCCACCCCCGTAAAAGCCCCAATGGCTGACTCTGCATGCCGCAATCGTGGCTGACCTACCCCCCCAAGCCCTGATCTCTTGCTCCCTCCTGATTGCTGGGGACCGTCCGCAAGGGTCCCCCGGCTGCTGGTGTTCCCGCCCGGCAGCCGGCTAGCTTGTCAAAATTATAACGAGGTCTTGCTGTTAAATTCGGCAGGACCTCCGCACCTCCGGCCTTGCCGGGTTTTCCCTGAGCTACCGTGCAACCCCACACCCACCCCATAAATATCGGGGTCCTTATGTTTGTGGAGCAAACTCTTACTACAAACTTATGCATGACAGAGACTCGTGCGTTCACAATGTATCAGTGATCATTCTTGCTATGATTGATGTGTCTGCCAGGTACAGTGCCATCATACTATCACTGCCGTGTCAACACAAACGAGTTAGTCTAACTTGTGAAACACATTCAGATCTGACTCCTGAGTGCACTGAAGTCAAGAGGTGTGATGTGTTTAGATACTCTGACACTACTTGAACTTTGCACCGAATGTAGTGCAACTCCAATAAAGTCACGTTGTAAAAATACCCTAGAATGTATGTGGAGCTCCTGGGCACCTTTTGGACTTTGTGTAGAATTGTTTTTTTTTTACATAACTGAATCTTTTAGGGACCTAAAGGTTTTTCAAATTTGCATTCAATCACAAACCCCAAGCTCTTTTCAGGCCTCTCTCCTGGTGGATGGGTTTGAGGGATTCATTACACATCTAAAAAGTTGTGTGTATCATGGACACAGCCTCCTGCTTGACCAGTTCCATTTCTCGTTCAGCAAACCTGGGCTTCTTAGCTTTCCTCTCCTCCATGGGATGTTGCCATTATTTTCCAATCAGCACAAGTGACTATGCTACCACTTCATCTCCAGCTCCTTCAGATAATTACTAGTAATTACTGGTAATTACTGGTGATGCCGAAAGACTGAGTAACTTAACCTGCCACTCGTGGTAAGGTGTGGCTGATTGAAACAATCAGTGTTAGCAACTTGACAATAAATGTATGTATTCAATTCTAACAAAACTGTCTAAAGTTCCTTTATGCCCAACAGAAATATGTCCCCAGGTTCTTAGAGTTTATTAAATAATAACAATTGACATTATTTATACATCTATTAATGGGTCGGGGTGAGCTATGTCTCTCATTTCAATGGGGGGCAGCCAAACTAAGATCATTTCCCACTTTTCAAATAGTAATGTTCTTCTTTCAACACAAACAAACAGAAACCTGAATAAGAGTTGTTTAGACAGGGATAAAATGATAAATAATCCCCCACAGGCTTAATTTGGCAGCCAGTAACACTAACCAGAACAGAATCGAATATACTTCATTTGAAGTCTGCAGCTACTCACCAGCCAAAAATATTATGAACGTGCTAACAAAGCTTTAGAAAACAAATTCCCAGTAACTGGATCATTGGCTTAAAGGGGAACATTTGTACAGCAGTAATTATTTAAATGTGATGTTTTCAAATCCCCTTGTTGGTTCAGTGTGTTCATCTGGTCAGTAGCTGAGCTAGATAAACCAGGAAAGTCCCAGATTTGATCCTTGAACTGTGCTGAGTTAGCTGATCCCAGCCAAAGGGACCATAGAGTTTCTACAGTTGACCTTAGTGCCCTTAGGTGAGGGAGGGGGAAAGTGGGCTGGAGTTCTTGCTGTAGCTGATCACAGGCTCTAGCCCCTTTGTGTCAGCCGTGGCTCAGTGGGTAGCACTCTCGCCTCTGAGTCAGAAGGTTGTGGGTTCAAGCTCCACTCCAGATATTTGAGCACGAAATCTAGGCTGACACTCCAGCGCAGTGCTGCACTGTTGGAGGTGCTGTCTTTCGGCTGAGATGTTAAACTGAGACTCAATCTGCCCTTTCAGGTGGACGTAAAAGATCCCATGGACAGGTGAAAGAGAGAAACCAGGAAATTATAGAGCTGTTAGTCTAACATCTGTTGTGAGGAAATTATTGGAATCTATAATTAAGGAAAGAGTGACTGAGCAGTTAGAGAAATTTGAACTGATTAGAGAGAACCAATGTGGATTTGCAACGGGTAGGTCATGTCTAACGAACCCAATTGAAATTTTTGAGGAAGGAACTAAAGTAGTAAGCAGGGAAATGTCTATAGATGTAGTTTATATGGATTTCCAGAAGGCATTCAGTAAGGTTCCACATAAGAGACTGTTAGCTAAAATTAAAGCTCATGGAGTTGAAGGCAAATTATTGACCTGTTTAGGAGATTGGTTGGGCGGTAGAAGATAGAGAGTAGGGATAATGGGTATGTACTCGAATTGGAAGAAAGTGACTAGTTGTGTCCCACAAGGATCTGCTGGGGTCTCAACCATTCACTATATTGATTAATTACTTAGATAACACAATAGAGAGCCATATATCCGAGTTTGCTGATGACACAAAGATTGGTGGCATAGTAAGTAGTGTACATGGGAGCATAAAATTACAAAGAGACATTGATAAATTAAGTGAGTGGGCAAAACTATGGCAGATGGATTTCAACACATGTAAGTGTGAGGTCATCCATTTTGGACCAAAAAAGGATAGATCCGAGTATTTTTTAAATGGTGCAAAGCTAGGAACGGTGGAGGTCCAAAGAGATTTAGAGGTCTGTATACACAGATCACTAAAATGTAGTCAGGTGCAAAAGATAATCACAAAGGCTAATGGAATGTTAACCTTTATAACTAGAGGGCTACAATATAAAGGGGAGGAAGTTTTGCTACAGCTATACAAAGCCCTGGTTAGACCACATCTGGAGTATTGTGTATAGTTCTGGGCACCGCACCTTAGACATGATATATTGGCCATAGAAGGAGTGCAGCACGGATTCATCAGAATGTTACCAGGGCTCCAAGAATTAGATTATGAGGAGAGATTACATAAACTAGGCTTGTATTCCCTGGAAGGTTAAGGAGTGATTTGATTGAGGTTTTTAGGATTTTGAAAGGAATTGATAGGATAGATAGAGAGAAACTATTTCCACTGGTGGGGGAGTCTAGGACAAGGGGACATAACCTTGAAATCAGAGTCAGGGCATTCAGGAGAGAAGTTAGGAAACACTTCTTCAAGCAAAGAGTGGTAGAAGTGTGGAACTCTCGCCCACAAAAAGTAGATGTTAGCTCAATTAATAATTTTAAATCTGAGATTGATAGATTTTTTACTAGCCAAAGGCATTAAGGGATATGGCACCAAGGCGGGTGGATGGAGTTAGGATACAGATCAGCCATGATCTCATTGAATGGCGGAACAGGCTCAAGGGGCTGAATGGCCCACTCCTGTTCCCATGTTCCTATTTCGAAGAAGATCAGGGGAGTTCTCCCCAGTGTCCTATAATATATATCCCTCAACCAACATCACTAAAACAGATTTTCTGGTCATTGTCACATTGCTGTATGTGGGATCTTGCTATGCGCAAATTGTATGCCGCATTTCCTACATTGCAAACAGTATTTAACCAGGAAAATTGCTAACTTCAGTATTTTTCATCCCAAAAGTTCTCTGGATCTGGTGTTAAACTTCAAAAGTACTTCATTGGCTGTAGTTCTTTGGGATGTTGTGAAAAACACTATATAAATACAAGCTCTTTCTTTAACATAAACAGATTCTTTTAAATCCACGCACATTTGAAAACATGACTAAAATGAAAATTAAAACACAACTTTCCAAATTAATAATATTGATGTTAAACACGTGGTTGTTTACTTTGAGACATTTTCAAATGGGGAAAGAAATCCTGTTTCTTCTCCCTCACCTGAGCCATGTTATTTAACCTTTGGTTGAAAAGAACAGAAGATGGCCAGATTACAGGTTAAAGAAAAAGCAGAAAGTTGCTGGAAATCGGAAACAAAACCAGGAAATGGTGGAAACACTCAGCAGAACGGTTAACATTTGTGAAGAGAACAGACAAGTTAATTTTTCAGGTGTCAGACAAATGAGCTCATCAAGTTGTAATGAAGGGTCCCAATCCCAAACATTAACTCATCCCTTCTCTCCACAGATGCTGACTGACCTGCTGAATGATTCCCGCATTTCCTGCTTTTGTTTTGAGGTAATCACGAGCACTGATTGACACTGGGAAATAAAACACTGTCCTTTCACCTCTGGCACCTGGATTCATATCCTGCCCAGAATGGAGGGATGAAGTTGTGATTGCCTCTGCTAAAATGAAGCCCACACATAAAGTGATTTGGGCCATTTCAACAATAACTTGCATCAATATAGCCCCTCTCACGTATTAAAACGTCCCGAGGTCCTTCACAGGAGCATAATCAGACAAAAAATTGACTCCAAGCCAAAGAAGGAGAAATTAGGACAGGTGACCAAAAGCTTGGTCATAGAGGTAGGTTTTAAGGAGGGTCTTAAAGGAGGAGAGAGAGGTAGAGAGGCGGAGAGGTTTAGGGAGGGAATTCCAGAGCTTGGGGCCTAGATGGCTGAAGGCATGTCTGCCAATGGTGGGGTGAAGGAAGTGGGGGACGGACAACCCAGTTCCTAGTGAGTATAGGTCCACAGTACAAAATTACACAAAATTTGAAAGTCAATTAGTAATCTTACTCAGACATCATTAGGGTGACTGTGTGGGAAATTAAATATTTGCACAGCTGCAGTAGGGGGAGCTCTTCCGAGCTTGGGAGTAAACGGCATTATTGGTACAGAGTAGACTGTGATTTACTCTATTTACCTGAACTGAATACTTAATGCTGACACCAAGTGGAAAAATTCCATTTATCAACACATTCTCCTATTCCAAAATTATTTTCAAAAACAATGGCTACGGGTACTGTAGGGTGGTGGCTATGGCCCTGATTTAGTAACCTAAGAGATTGTGAGTTCACAATCCCACCAAGGCAAGTTGTCAAACTGCTAATTTGTGGGCTAACGCCAAGGAAAATGCCAACAACAACTTGCATTTATATAGTGCCTTTACCGTAGTAAAATGCCCCAAGGCGCTTCACAGCAGCGACTATCAAACAAAATTTGACACCGAGCCACATATTAGGACAAGTGACCAAAAGCTTGGTCAAAGAGATAAATTTTAAGGAGCGTCTTAAAGGAGGAGAGGGGGAGAGGTTTTGGGAGGGAATTCAAAACACCTGGGTTGTTGTAAAAACCCAACTGGTTCATTAATATCCTCCAGGTAAAGGAATCCTTACCTAATCTGACCTACATGACTGATTCACACTATATGGTTGACTCTTAATGCCCTCTCAAGTGGCCTAGCAATCCTCTCAGTTGTACAGATCACTAAGAAGTCCCACGGCCATCTTCTCAGGATAATATTGTCCAATAGAAATTGCTGACTAGCCACAGACGTTGCTACGGTGACACTGTTTTAGCCACAGCACTAATTTTAGTAGAAAACGCTGTACTCACAATACAGGTAATTATACTTCACGTGTATATTTACTTAAGCATCTAGCACCATTCAGTAACCATGGAAGTAAAGCACTCACTGCTTTTAGCTTTGCCATTATGCCAACAAACGCACAAAGTGGTTAAATTTCACATGCATATGCCGTGCGAATACGAGTATTGAGATCACATGCCCAACGATGGTGTCTATTACCCATTTTTTATTTACTAATCAGAAATGCAATTAGCCACTTCTGGATTCCTAATTAGCCAAATATGGCTAGTGGCTAACCTATTGGACAACACGGAACTAGGGGATGGGCAACAAATGGAGCTTTGCCAAGAACAAATTAAGAAAAAAAATCTTTAATTTTTCCTTTGGAATTTCTGATTTAGCTTAATGAATTTGTCCTTCACCTATAACTTGGAATAGGAAATACTAACGGAAAAGGACAGCGATCTACCCTTGCGTACCGATACACATAAGACAAAAACGGTGAGAAAAGACCATCAGGCTCAGTGATACCCGCCCTTTCCATTAGATCAGGCAAGCTCCGTGCATCACCCTTCCTGGATGAAAGTCATACCCTTATCACTCCAGCAACTCCAACAATTCGATTCCCGCTAGACTATCAGGATGAAAGTTATTCAAAGTTGCTGTTTGTGGGGGAAGAGACAGAAGAATTGTGTTTTTAAAAATCTGTATTAAGCAAAAGTTTTAGTGGGATGGGAAGAGGTAATTAGAATGAGAGGAGGCTCGTGTGGAGTATAAACACCAGCATAGTATAAACAAGCCGGCTTGTTTCTGTGCTGTAGATTCTATGTAATTCATTGGTTGCATTCACACTGTAATTGATGCAGGGCAGAGTGGGCTGTGTGTCACCAGTGGCAAAGCAGAAGCAGTGCGATCCCACCTCCTCAAGGTGGCCTCGAACCCAATGCGAAATGCAGAACTGATGCCAGTTCAGCTGTAATTATACTGTAATTCTTGCATTTCTGGGAAGCAGAAACTGTTTTGAAGTGACGCGACATATGCAGTGTAACTTCTTCACTAGACTCTGGATCTGTTCCACAATGGGAACACATGCTTTACAACAGGCATTAGGCCCCTCATTAACATTTTCACGTAGCTTAATGCCTGTTTTAGGCGGCGGCATGGGAACGCCTAAAAATTGGGCCTGACGAATGTAGCAGTGGGCCCAATGCCTGTGCAGATTGAGCGCAGGCCATCCCACTGCTAAATTGGTACGCTTTGCACCTGTTTTACACCTGAAAAACCGACACAATGCATACCAATTTCTACCCCTTTAACTTAGAGTCAAATACATCCCTTTTTCTTAAAAAACATGTCAGCAGTTTCAAGGCTTTAGTAGGTTCCAGCTGCTAGGAGTTTAACTTGCATAAGTAAATTAGGTGTATGGAGCAACAGGTGTAAACAAAGGGTCTGATGAAGGGTCATCGACCTGAAACATTAACTCTGTTTCTTTCTCCACAGAAGCTGCCTGACTTGCTGAGTATTTCCAGCATTTTCTGTTTTTATTTCAGATTTCCAGCATCTGGAATCGGTGTACTTTCTGTGTGAGAGGTGTGAGGTGCCTCACAGGTCTCAACTGTGCCATGTTTCGGTTGCTGGAGTATCGAAGCCTTTTTATTGACAGCTGAAAATGTTTATCCAGTCACCACTGACTCTTTGACTCACCATAACCAGCAACAGTTATTGTTCCAAGGACTTGGATAGTTAAAGGAATAAAACACAAATCTTTGAAGGTGGCCGTTATAAAAGCATACGGGATCCTTAGTTTTATTAATGGAGGCATGGAGTACAAAAGCAAGGAAGCGATGCTAAACCTTTATAAATCACTGGTTAGGCCCCAGCTGGAGTATTATCATAGACTCTCACAGCACAGAAAGAGACCATTCGGCCTGTCATGCCTGTGCTGGCTCTTTGAAAGAGCTGTCCAATGTAGTCCCACACCCCAGCATTTCTCCATAACCCTGCAAATTAGTCCTCTTCAAGTACATGTCCAATTGCCTTTTGAAAGTTCCTATGGAATCTGATTCCACCTCCCTTTCAGGTAGTGCGTTCCAGATCTTAACAACCCTCTGTGTGAAAAAATATTCTCATCATTTCCCCTCTAGTTCTTTTGCCAATTATTTTAATTGTGTGACCTTTGGTTACCGACCCACTTGCCAGAGGAAACAGTTTCTCCCTACTTGCTCTATCAAAACCCTTCATAATTTTGAATACCTCTATTAGGTCTCCTCTTAACCTTCTTTGCTGTAAGGAGAACAATCCCAGCTTCTCCAATCTCTCCACATAACTGAAGTTCCTCATCCCTGGTATCATCCTGGTAAACTTCCTCTGTACCCTCTCCAAGGCCTTGACATCCTTCCTAAAGTGTGGTGCCCAGAATTGTATACAATACTCCAGCTGAGGCCTAACCAGTGATTTGTAAAGGTTTAGCATGACTTCTTGTTTTTGTATTTAATACCCCTATTTACAGAGCCAAGTATCCCATTTCACCAGTCTGTCCATGTCCTCCAATTTGTGTCCAATTCTGGGCACTACACTTTAGGATGGATGTCAAGGCCTTGGAAAGGGTACAGAGGAGATTTACTAGAATGGCACCAGGGATGAGAGACTTTAGTCATGTGGAGGGATTGGAGAAGCTGGGATTGTCCTCCCTAGAACAGAGAAGGCTAAGAGGAGGTTTCATAGAATCATAGAAGTTTACAACATGGAAACAGGCCCTTCGGCCCAACATGTCCATGTCGCCCAGTTTATACCACCAAGCTAGTCCCAATTGCCTGCACTTGGCCCATATCCCTCTATACCCATCTTACCCATGTAACTGTCCAAATGCTTTTTAAAAGACAAAATTGTACCTGCCTCTACTACTGCCTCTGGCAGCTCGTTCCAGACACTCACCACCCTTTGAGTGAAAAAATTGCCCCTCTGGACCCTTATCTCTCCCCTCTCACCTTAAATCTATGTCCCCTCGTTATAGACTCCCCTACCTTTGGGAAAAGATTTTGACTATCTACCTTATCTATGCCCCTCATTATTTTATAGACTTCTATAAGATCACCCCTCAACCTCCTACTCTCCAGGGAAAAAAGTCCCAGTCTATCTAACCTCTCCCTATAAGTCAAACCATCAAGTCCCGGTAGCATCCTAATAAATCTTTTCTGCACTCTTTCTAGTTTAATAATATCCTTTCTATAATAGGGTGACCAGAACTGTACACAGTATTCCAAGTGTGGCCTTACCAATGTCCTGTACAACTTCAACAAGACATCCCAACTCCTGTATTCAATGTTCTGACCAATGAAACCAAGCATGCCGAATGCCTTCTTCACCACCCTATTCACCACCTGTGACTCCACTTTCAAGGAGCTATGAACCTGTACTCCTAGATCTCTTTGTTCTATACCTCTCCTCAACGCCCTACCATTAACGGAGTAGGTCCAGGCCCGATTCGATCTACCAAAATGCATTACCTCACATTTATCTAAATTAAACTCCATCTGCCATTCATCGGCCCACTGGCCTAATTTATCAAGATCCCGTTGCAATCCTAGGTAACCTTCTTCACTGTCCACAATGCCACCAATCTTGGTATCATCTGCAAACTTACTAACCATGCCTCCTAAATTCTCATCCAAATCATTAATATAAATAACAAATAACAGCGGACCCAGCACCAATCCCTGAGGCACACCGCTGGTCACAGGCCTCCAGTTTGAAAAACAACCCTCTACAACCACCCTCTGTCTTCTGTCGTCAAGCCAATTTTGTATCCAATTGGCTACCTCACCTTGGATCCCGTGAGATTTAACCTTATGTAACAACCTACCATGCGGTACCTTGTCAAAGGCTTTGCTGAAGTCCATGTAGACCACGTCTACTGCACAGCCCTCATCTATCTTCTTGGTTACCCCTTCAAAAAACTCAATCAAATTCGTGAGACATGATTTTCCTCTCACAAAACCATGCTGACTGTTCCTAATCAGTCCCTGCCTCTCCAAATGCCTGTAGATCCTGTCTTTCAGAATACCCTCTAACAACTTATCCACTACAGATGTCAGACTCACCGGTCTGTAGTTCCCAGGCTTTTCCCTGCCGCCCTTCTTAAACAAAGGCACAACATTTGCTACCCTCCAATCTTCAGGCACCTCACCTGTAGCTGTCGATGATTCAAATATCTCTGCTAGGGGACCCGCAATTTCCTCCCTAACCTCCCATAACGTCCTGGGATACATTTCATCAGGTCCCGGAGATTTATCTACCCTGATGCGCGTTAAGACTTCCAGCACCTCCCTTTCTGTAATATGTAAACTCCTCAAGACATCACTATTTATTTCCCCAAGTTCCCTAACATCCATGCCTTTCTCAACCGTAAATACCGATGTGAAATATTCATTCAGGATCTCACCCATCTCTTGTAGTTCCGCACATAGATGACCTTGTTGATCCTTAAGAGGCCCTACTCTCTCCCTAGTTAGTCTTTTGCCCTTTATGTATTTGTAGAAGCTCTTTGGCTTCTCCTTTGCCTTATCTGCCAAAGCAATCTCATGTCCCCTTTTTGCCCTCCTGATTTCTCTCTTAACTCTACTCCGTCAATCTCTATACTCTTCAAGGGATCCACTTGATCCCAGCTGCCTATGCATGTCATATGCCTCCTTCTTCTTTTTGACTAGGGCCTCAATCTTCCGAGTCATCCAAGGTTCCCTACTTCTACCAGCTTTGCCCTTCACTTTATAAGGAATGTGCTTACTCTGAACCCTGGTTAACACACTTTTGAAAGCCTCCCACTTACCAGACATCCCTTTGCCTGCCAACAGACTCTCTCAATCAACTTCTGAAAGTTCCTGTCTAATACCATCAAAATTGGCCTTTCCCCAATTTAGAATTTTAACTTTTGGGCCCGACCTATCATTCTCCATAGCTATCTTAAAACTAATGGAATTATGATCACTGGTCCCAAAGTGATCCCTCACTAACACTTCTGTCACCTGCCCTTCCTTATTTCCCAAGAGGAGGTCAAGTTTTGCCCCCTCTCTAGTCGGGCCATCCACATACTGAATGAGAAATTCCTCCTGAATACACTCAACAAATTTCTCTCCATCCAAGCCCCTAAAGCTATGGCTGTCCCAGTCAATGTTGGGAAAGTTAAAGACCCCTACTATTACCACCCTATTTTTCTTGCAGCTGTCTGTTTAATAGAGGTCAGTAACCAGAGGACACAGATTTAAGATAATTGACAAAAATGAGAATTTTTTTGACTCAAGTTATGATGTTGTGATGATCTGGAACGCACTGCCTCAAAGGGTGATGGAAGCAGATTCAGTACGAACTTTCAAGAGGGAATTTGATAAATACTTGAAAAGCAGGGCTATGGGAAAAGAGCAGGGGAATGGGATTAATTGGATAGCTCTTTCAAAGAGCCAGCACAGATACGATGGGCCGAATGGCTTCCTTCTATCCTATATGATTCTATGATTCTAACTTGTTCTTTATATAGCACGTATCACATTTCTTAGGATATCCCCAAAACACTTACAGAATCGTAGAATCTTATCGCACAGAAGGAGGCCATTCGACCCTTCGAGCCTGTGCCAGCTCTTTGAAAGAGCTGTCCAATTTAGTCCCATAACCCTGCAAATTAGTCATCTTCAAGTACATGTCCAATTGCCTTTTGAAAGTTCCTATAGAATTTGATTCCACCGCCATTTCTGGTAGTATGTTCCAGATCATAACAACTCTCCATGTGAAAAAATATCCCCATTTCCTCTCTAGTTGTTTTGCCAATTATTTTAAATCTATGACCTCTGGTTACCAACCCACTTGCCAGAGGAAACAGTTTCTCCTTACTTTATCAAAACCCCTCATAATTTTGAACACCTCTATTAAATCTCCCCTTAACCTTCTCTGCTCTTAAGAGAACAATTCCAGCTTCTCCAATCTCTCCACATAACTGAAGTCCTTCATCCTCGGTATCATCCTGGTAAATCTCCTCTCTACCTTCTCCAAGGTCTTGACCTCCTTCTTAAACATATAATGAATTACTCTAATTATGTAGGCAAACACAGGAACTATTTTCATACAGCAATGCCGCAAAAATACCAAGGAGATGAATGAGGAGTTAATCTACTTTTGGTGATGTTGGTTGAAGGAATGATAACTGAGAGCAACTCCTTGCATTTCTTCTATGAGATTGTTAATGTTCAACTTAACCAATGGGGCAGGTTAACATTTGGTGGACAGTCACTCCAGTGCCGCACTTGTACAAGTACTGCACTGAAGTCAGCCTCGATTTGTCCAGAATGAGGCTTGAACCTATGACCTTTGACTCAGAAGTGCCAACAAAGCCGAGCTGACGAATATATAACATTTGACTCTTAAAAAGATACTACAGATCTGCTGTTATGGTACATATATTAACTTTGAAGGTTGCATTACATCAGTGTTGTCCAATGGATACCGGTGACTTGCCATAGCTGTGGCTCTGGCGACTCTAGTTCAGCCACATGCATTGCTTTTAGTAGAAAACATGTCAACGCAATCCAGGTACACGTACTTCACGTGTGTATTTCTTAACAAACATCTACCACCATTCAGTGCAAAATATTACAGCCTTATTCTTCCATGAATTTATCAGACATAGCACATGTTAGTGCAACTCCTAGGTTTTTGTTCAGCAGTTGCAAGCAAAACTCTGACCTCATCAGAGTGATTGCTGAGAATGTTGACTTGCACAATAAGACCCTCCAGGCCTGCCCCCACTCTCCATCCAGACCTGGCCCCCCGTTCTCCATCCAGACCCGGCCTCCCACTCTCCATCGAGACCCGGCCTCCCACTCTCCATCCAGACCCGGCCTCCCACTCTCCATCCAGACCCGGACCCCACTCTCCATCCAGATCAGACCCCCCAATCTTCATCCAGACCCGGCCCCCCGTTCTCCATCCAGACCTGGTCCCCCGTTCTCCATCCAGACCAGACCCCGCTCTCCATCCAGACCTGGCCCCCCGTTCTCCATCCAGACCCGGCCCCCCGTTCTCCATCCAGACCCGGCCCCCCGTTCTCCATCCAGACCCGGCCCCCCACTTTCCATCCAGACCCAGACCCCACTCTCCATCCAGACCAGACCCCCCACTCTTCATCCAGACCTGGTCCCCCGTTCTCCATCCAGACCAGACCCCGCTCTCCATCCAGACCTGGCCCCCCGCTCTCCATCCAGACCTGGCCCCCCGTTCTCCATCCAGACCAGAACCCGCTCTCCATCCAGACCTGACCCCACTCTCCATCCAGACCCTGTCCCACTCTCCATCCAGACCCTGTCCCGCTCTCCATCCAGACCCGACCCAGCTCTCCATCCAGACCCGACCCAGCTCTCCATCCAGACCCGACCCAGCTCTCCATCCAGACCCGACCCAGCTCTCCATCCAGACCAGACCCAGCTCTCCATCCAGACCCGGGTCCCTCTGCTGCCAGAATGTAGGTGGATGCTGCTTGCCCTTTGCCATGACGTGCCCTGTTGGAGCTGCTCGTTAATGGCTGGGCTTGCTTTCTTCTGCTGGCCTAGAGCGGTTATTCTGATTGGTCAATCTGACCATGCAGACAGCTTCTCTCTCCATACAATGTTGCTGGTGTTTCCATGGGGCGTTTTCACCCGTGTAGTGCACTGGGGTGAATTTTCACAATCGAAATAAAAATCGGGCAGGGTGTAAAATGGACAGAGTGTAAGTCAGGCAGGGTGTAAAATGGACAGAGTGTAAGTCAGGCAGGGTGTAAAATGGGCAGAGTGTAAGTCAGGCAGGGTGTAAAATGGGCAGAGTGTAAGTCAGGCAGGGTGTAAAATGGGCAGAGTGTAAGTCAGGCAGGGTGTAAAATGGGCAGAGTGTAAGTCAGGCAGGGTGTAAAATGGGCAGAGTGTCAGTCAGGCAGGGTGTAAAGTGGGCAGAGTGTAAGTCAGGCAGGGTGTAAATCGGGCAATCGATCTGCTGCCGCACGGCAATAAAAGTGAAATTCACCTCACTATTTAAGCAGACAACCAATTGGCAGTAACTAAGGCAGTAAAGCACTCACAGTGATCAATAAACACTGGCACATTCTGCTTTTCCTCTTACCATTTTACCAATAAAGGCACAAACGTGTGTTGTGCGACCATGAGGATTGAGATCACACCCCCAACAACGGTGTCTATTACTCATTTTTTGTTTACTGATCAGAAATGCAATTAACCACATCTGGATTCTCAATTGTGGCTAACCTATTGGACAACACTGCTCGAGGTTCATATCCTAAACTGGTGCCAACTCAGATGTGGAGAGAGGCACACAGCAGTGTTTATGTAATTAAGATCTGGAAATTACCAGTGTGAGTCAACTGTCCTGGCATTTTATTTCATTTAGCTGATGCAGGACTTTTTTTTCAGCAGAGTCAACAGCAGGGTCATGAGATTTTTTTAAAGGTGAGGCGTAAAGTTCAGCAACAGGTGGATTTGGAAGTAGGGATGTTTGTTTGAGAGGGGGATAGTCACCAGGCAATGGAGCGCGTGTCTAACGTAGCAGGAAGTATCTCGCTAAAAAGGGAGTTTAAACCAACTCATTCATAAATACTTCCCAATGCTACAGGAGCAGTCAAATAAAGGGGAAAAGTATGATTCAAAGCAGCTTGAGCACTCTCTCCCTGTACAATTGGATAAAGTGAGAGGCACTGGTGTACTTAACACACACACATAGAAATATACAGTCGCTTCTGTCCCAATAAACAACAAGGCTTTGGTTCCACTTCTGCAGGAGGCAGCACTGACTGGGGTCGATTCCCAATCCGATGCTCGTTCAGTCGGTAGCAGTGCTCGGGATTCCCCGGGGAGAGAGAGAGATTTGGTTCATTCCACCGCACCCAATATGTGGCAATAAGTCGCCCTGCTCGCTTGCACCGATCACTTTGCTGCCATCTAGTTTGGGAACTGTTCCATTGCTGGAGAGAGAGAGAGGGAGAGGGGAGGCGGCACCGTTTTGTTACCTGCAGTGAATATCCTGGCTCACCATTCCATGCTGGGATAGGACTACTGTACTGCCCCCCCTTTTTAAATCTCAGTGCAGAGTGTCGGTGCATTTGGAAAGATTCCCTCCTCCCGCTCTCTCTCCCTCCAACAAACATACTTTTTTTTTTGAAAGTGAAACGAGTGAGAGTTGACTGTCTGGACTGAGAGTGAAGATCAGAAACATGGCCTCCTCCCCTCCCGGAGACACGGACGGGCTCCCCGAACAGGTGAGAAGAGACCCTGGGATCGTTCCGGCTCCGTGCACTCTTGTTAAAACTGTTTGTACCCGGGCTCCGCTCTTGTGTCTGTCTCCCTGGTTTTACCTCTTCCTCTGCTCTCGCTTTTGGCTTCTGTCTGTAGCACACCCATCAACTTTTTGCAGAAGCAAAAATATCCCCTGAACGTTTTTAGAAGTTTCTTTTTTTAAAAAAAAATCTCTGATTTGAAAAAGAGTATAAAATGTCCAAAGTAATCGCTCCCTTCGGTTGCAATGACTCCTTTTCAACGCTGTGTTCAGTTCTATCAAAATGCAGGTGGTATAATGTGTATTTTTTTTTTCAATTCCCAATTTTATTCCGCATTCTTGCATTTACCCATCTCCAGTGGATATAGTTTGCACTTCAGTGCGTGTGTTTTAAGTGACATTGAACTTGTACTTGCAAGCAACAGGTATCCCGCAGCGTTTCCTGGAAAGGGAGTTAAGCTAGGAATCCAGGTGTGCTGTACATAAATTTACACAAGTCCTGTCTCCAGTACATCAGCCTTCAGTTAAAGGGGCATCTCCGAGCCGTGACAAGCAGCCCACAGTTTGGCAGAATCCACCCTCTCACTTCCTCCCACTCGTGTTTTCTGTATAGTGCAACTGTAGTTCGCTCAGTTTTAGACAAATGTGCTTTTTGATCTCACCAACCTATTTTAAGGGATTAACGAGGTGGGATTCCGTCTTTCAGAGGCTCCCTTCCCATTCTCTACTCTTCCGTACAGTGAAATAAAAATAGATATTGAAAAGCAGTTTCACTCCGCACCTGGTATTTGCTCCGAGGGGTAAGTTTTAGCACAGAAATTAGTTTTACTCCCACTCCACCTCTACTTTTACATATTTCTGCATTCTACTCAAGCACAAGTAGAAACTGCTTCTCTCAATAGTCCTTACTTTAAACTCTGCAGTTCCCAATTGCACTTCATGTTCAGAGAAACTCCTTTCCACTTATTGTAAATTACCTTTATTGTAGTGAAACAGGTTATTGGCCCTTGTACTGTCTCAACCCCAAGTACCACGCTGGCTATGGAGTGCAAACATTTCAGGAATCTTAACTGGCAGCAGAGTGGAAAATTGTACTGTTTAGAACAAATGTTTCACCCAGTTTCGGATGTGTATTCAAGTGTGATTTATGAGAGATTTACCGTGTGCATGTACCCTGTGTGTACATGTGTTTTTAAGTATGTGTGTATTTCTGTGTTTGAACATGTGTCTCTGTATGTGAGAGAGGGGATAAGGTTGGATTGTGATCCAAAACTCCAGAAATTATATTTAAATTCCAACAATAACAGGACCACATAAACTCCCCAGTTAAGGCTGTAGAACTCCATACTTGGCATAAAGATAGTATCAGCATTTTAAAATGTACAGTTAGGATATAGATAGATAGATATATATATAACATCGAAGTCCACCTTGAGCAACTAACACTTTAAAAAGATCAATTATTAATGGCTGAAACAAATTGGCGACATATAGTGTATGTTGGAAGATGTAATCTCTGTTTGTAACAGATTAGTATTTTCAGTGCCTCTGAAAGCCTGTGTATTGCTAATGCCTAATTAAGCGAATAATTCAGTATCTGTGTAGGAAGATCATTTTATTGTGTTTTCGCATATGTCGCAGCTGATGAATATTTTGCAGCTTGTCAATAGCAGTGAAAAATAATTTTTAAAAATTGCAAGCGTTCCTTGTGGCTGAATCAAATTGGAATCTGGGAGACCTGTAAGGAATTTTTATTTATTTTATTAAAAGGCAGCAGTTCTTTCAGTGGGATAACAAGTGTTTTAAGTGTGTGTGGTAGTGTAAAAGTGAGTGTGATCATGGACTGGAATAAGCACAAAGCTGTTGGATATAGAAACCACTCAAATAAGTGGCAAAAGAGAACTGAGCACATCCACTGATGAATCCCTATTGCCTCTGTCATTTCTACTGTAGGTTGTTTATTCAATGCTTCTACAATTGTACCAAATGACATACATAGACTCTGTTACTTGTGGAATATGATGGTCAATAATGGATTGCTATTCTTTCCAATTTTTTTTGTTGAGATATAATTTTGTTGAGGGGGGTCAATCGTGGCTCAGTGGTAGCACTCTTGGTTTTGAGTCAGAAGATTGTGGGTTCAAGTCCTGCTCCAGAGTCTTGAGCACAAAATCTAGGCCAACATTTCAGTGCAGTACCGAAGGGGTGCTGCACTGTCGGAGTTGCCGTCTTTCAGATGAGACATTAAACTGAGGCCACGTCTGCCCTCTCAGGTGAACGTACATGATCCCAAAACACTATTCACAGAAGAGCATAGGAGTTCTCCCGGTGTCCTGGCCAACATTTTATCCTTCAACCAACACCCAAAAACAGATTATCTGGTCATCATCACACTGCTGTTTGTGGGACCTTGCTGTGCGCAAATTGGCCGCTGTGTTTCCTACATTACAGCAGCGACTACACTTCAAAAAGTACTTCATTGGTTGTAAAACACTTTGGGATGTCCTGAGGTTGTGAAAGGTGCTATATAAATGCCAGCCTTTCTGTTTTATAATCTCACTGAGCAAGGGGCTCCATACATATCTGTCACTCATCCCTGACCCAGCTGCTGTTGTGCACAATATATAAGCAAAGCAGTTTTCCTTGCTTACCATAGTGAAAAAAATGTTCTGGGATGAGGTGATTTCACAGCTGGTTAGGCTTCTGGTACTGAAAAATAATTCTGTCGGATTGTAGGTGCAAAAGAATAATAAGCTTCTGATGTGTACTTTTTTAAAAGTCACAGTCTGAAAATAAGTGAATTACCTGTACCTTTTTTTATGTGTGGAATCCAATCATTGGTTGGGTTGGGCTGCAAGGTAGTAAAATGTTGAGAGTTCAGGTAAAGTTGTAAACCATCGAAATGGGCCTTGAGCAGTTTATCGGTGTAATCTGAATCTCACGCTGAGACACTGCCTTGAGAACATTCCTACTTGTTATTTTGTAATAAATACAAGGAAAAGTAACTATCGTCTACAAACTGAGAGAGAAAGTAGTTGCATCTTAAATGGTTGGCAAGCCTCAGCGATCACTTCATATCACCCATACTGTAATGATACTAAATTTTATTTTACAATGTTACAAGGAAGTGGGATATCATTTATTCTGTAAAGGGAATAAAATTGATTGGGAGTGTATTTCATGGCTGCCAGACATTTATCGTTTAGCATACAACATGGTCAAACAAACATTTATTTAAAAATTGATTTTTATAACCTATACAGTTTCTATTTTTTTCCTGCACCATTTGAGGTTTTCCAGTTAAAAGTTGCCATTGCACTTTGTGAGAGAGATGGTGAGCTTCGATACTATCTGTCTGTTCAGGTGCACACGTGAAACATCCCATGACATTAATGATGAAGACCGGGAAGTTCTCCGCGTGTCTTGACCAACTTTCCTCTCACAAAGCACTTCCACCACAAAGTGGAGTAATTGGTTGTTCATCTTGTTTCTATTCATAGAATGGTTACAGCACAGAAGGAGGCCATTTGGCCCATCGAGCCTGTGCAGCTCTTTGTAAGAGCAATCCAGTTAGTCCCATTCCCCTGCTCTTTCCCCGTAGCCCTGCAAATTTTTTTCCTTTTAAGTATTTATCCAATTCCTTCTTGAAAACCACCCTTTTTGAATTTGCTTCCACCACCCTTTCAGGCAGCACATTCCAGATCATGACTATTTGCTGCCTAAAAAAAAAAGTTTATCCTTATGTCCCTTTTTGATTCTTTTGCCAATCACCTTAAATCTGTGTCCTCTGATTCTCGTCCCTTCTGCCAATGGGAAAAGTTTCTCTCTATCTACTCTGTTTAAACCCTTCATGATTTTGAATACTTCTATCAAATCTCCTCTTAACCTTCTCTGCTCTGAGGGGAACAACCCCAACTGCTGCAGTCTATCCACGTAACTGAAGTCCCTCATCCCTGGAACCATTCTAGTAAATCTTTTCTGCACCCTCTCTAAGGCCTTCGCACCCTGCCTAAAGTGTGGTGCCCAGAATTGGAAACAATACTCCAGTTGTGGCCGAACCAGTGTTTTATAAAGGTTCAACATAATTTCCTTGCTTTTGTACTCTGCCTCTATTTATAAAGCCCAGGATCCCGTATGCTTTTTTAAATGCATTCTCAACCTGTCCTGCCACCTTCAATGATTTGTGCACATATACCCCCAGGTCTCTCTGTGCCTGCACCCCCTTTAGAATTGTACCATTTTAATTTATATGGCGCCTCCTTGTTCTTCCTACCAAAGTGTATCACTTTGCAATTCTCAAATTTCATCTGCCACGTGTCCACCCATTCCACCAGCCTGTCTATGTCCTCTTGAAGTCTATTACTATCCTCTTCACTACACTTTCAAGTTTTGTCATCTGCAAATTTTGAAATTGTGCCCTGTACACCTAAGTCCAAGTCATTAATATATATCAAAAAAAGCAGTGGTCCTAGTACTGACCCCTGGGGAACACCACTGAATACCTCCCTCCATTCCGAAAAACAACCGTTCAACACTATTCTCTGTTTCCTGTCACTTAGCCAATTTCGTATCCATGCGGCCACTGCCCCTTTTATTCCATGGGCTTCAATTTTGCTGACAAGCCTATTAAGTGACACTTTATCAAACGGCTTTTGAAATATCAACTGCATTGCCCTCATCATCCCTCTCTATTACCTCATCAGAAAACTCTATCAGGTTAGTTAAACACGATTTGCCTTTAACAAATCCGTGCTGACTTTCCTTTATTAATCCACACTTGTCCAAGTGACTATTAATTTTGTTCCGGATTATTGTTTCTAAAAACTTCCCCACCACTGAGGTTAAATTGACTGGCCTGTAGTGGCCTGGTTTATCCTTACACTTTTTTTTGAACAAGGGTGTAACATTTGAAATTCTCCAGTCCTCTGGCGCCACCCCCATATCTAAGGAGGATTGGAAGATTATGGCCAACAACTCTGCAATTTCCACCCTTCCCACACCAACCTAGGCTGCATCCCATCCGGACCGGGTGACTTATCCTTTCCAGTGCCTCCTCTTTATCAATTTTTAGCTTATCCAGTATCTCAACCACCTCCTTTTACTGTGACTTTGGGATTGTCTTCTTCCTTGGTAAAGACAGATTGATATAATATTACCAGTGCAGAATTGCTGCTGTGTTCTGCCAGCATAAATACTCTACCGCAAAAGTAATTTATTGTATGTGAAGTACTTGGAGACGGTTCAACTCTCGCCTCTTAGTCAGAAGGTTGTGGGTTCACGTCCCACTTCAGACTTCAGCACATAATCTAGGCTGACACTCTAGTGCAGTACTGAGGGAGTGCTGCACTGTCGGAGGTGCTTTCTGATGAGATGTTAAACCGAGCCCTGTCTGCCCCCTCGGGTGGACGTAAAAGATCCCATGACATTGTTTGAGGAAGAAAATGGGACTTCTCCCCGGTGTCCTGCCCAATATTTATCCCTCAGTAGGTTGAAGCTCGGTGTTATGGCTGTCCCAATCTGATTCCCCACCATAATAAGTCCAGAGAAGATGGACCGCTGGAGTTTGGAGCCCAAGATCTGTAAAGCCCCAATACTAGCATCTGTAACGGAAGGTATCCCTGAGCTCTCAACCTTAGTTAAGAGGACTCTGCTGCATAGAGCCTTGGCGTGGCCACACTCTCCATGGTGATGTGCAGTTCAGTCATGCAGCCCCACACAGATCTGGGTTGTGAGCTCCCCCAAAGATGCCCCCAAACTGTATAGGTTGCCGGGCACTCAAATGGCCCGTATGGCCCGCTGATGTTGAGCGAGCAAACTGAGTCCACAGGCAGGTCTTGTGAGATTCCAATCCCTGAGCTCAGTGGCTAAAGGAGCCCTTGAGCTGGTCCTCCAACCAGCAGATTGAAGCCCTTCCAATTCCACCTGCACTTGCTCCTCTTCACTCACGCTCAGCAATTCACCAAGTGTTCCTTCCTGCAGCTCACTGACTCTCCCAGAGTGGATGTATTTGGGCTGGTGCTTGGTACGGTAGTCATGTGTGACAGTGCGCTGGGAGATGATTGGTGGAGTCTTCTCATCTCCTCATGGGGACCCAGAAGGGGGGGCAGAAGAACAACATATTGCAGTAAGAAACCCCTAGAAACAGAGCTTATATGGTCAGACATTCTAGTGTGGCTCTGTTTTGCTTGGGCCAATGGAGTGACCTTGGGCAACTCCAATGCTCCCTGGACAAATATCTGTTTGTGCAACCCCTCCCCTATCCTGGTAGGGGGGGCACCACTGAAACAAAACAAGTGGCATTTCCCATGGGTAGTCTTGGATCTGAAGTGCAGTTTCTGATGCTCACTGGAGCCTTGGGACCATGGCGAGCCCATCTTCTATAATGCAGCATATTTACTGAGACAGTATATCATGAGTGGTGTGAGGTAATATTATTAGAATCCTGACTGACACAGAAAGGTACAGACCTCACAGCTATAATGTCATACTATTTACCTGACACTTTACAAAACTTGATTAAGCTACAAGCCACTTTGTTTTTCTCTCCCCAAAACTCTTATTCTCAGTTGCTTACATTATGCATTTTATATATTTTTTTTGTCCTCTTCCCATGGTAGATTTGCAGTACCACTTAAAATGCAAGTTGTTTTATTTGTTTGTTCTTCTCTCCTCTCCAAATCTTTTTTTCTCAGTTATTTATGTGATTTACAAACGATTATCTCTTCCTCCCTATGGCGGAGTTATAGTTCTTGCTGAACACTGTTGCTGGTGTAGCGTTGCATCGGGGAGATTTCCCCCCGCCCCCCCGTTCACTCTCCATTGGCAAAGACTTTGAACAGGCCACCGTTTGCCAAGCTTCGTCAGCTGGCTGATTTGAGCCACAACATCCAAAGTCAGCATCAAAGTGCCTTGTTAACATCCGTCTCTGGTTCCGGCACAAACGCCAGATTCCCTCAGTCTTACAAAAGACACCCCTCCCCAAACAACAGCTTTGGCTATTTTTATTTAAAGGCTTAATTTAAAAAAAAACATGACATCTTGTTTTTTATCATCTTTTCCTCTGCCAGCTCCACCCCCACCCCTACTGTTCATACCTCATTGTCTG
Source organism: Heptranchias perlo (assembly GCF_035084215.1). Classification (NCBI taxonomy): domain Eukaryota; kingdom Metazoa; phylum Chordata; class Chondrichthyes; order Hexanchiformes; family Hexanchidae; genus Heptranchias; species Heptranchias perlo. The sequence continues at coordinate 44,153,703 of NC_090345.1, read as the reverse complement.
TAAATTTTCTGCCTGGTCATTGTATAATACTGCGCTAGTAATTCAGAGACCTGGACTAATAATCTAGAGAACGTGAGTTCAAATCCCACACTTTGAGAATTTGAATTTGGTTTAAAACATTTTGGAAATAAAAAGCTGGTAACATTAAAAAGTGACCACGAAGCTGTCAGATTGTTGTAAAAATCCAACAAGTTAACTAATGTCCTTTTAGGGAAGGAAACCTGCCGTCCTTATCCGGTCTGGCCTATATGTGACTCCAGTCCCACGACAACATGGTTGAGTCTTAACTGCCCTCTGAAGTGGCCCAACAAGCCACTCGGTTATATACCACCATCTCAGGGCAACTAGGAATGGGCAGTATTGCCAACCCTGCCAGCGATGTCCACACCCTGAGAATTAATGTAAAACAAAACACACAGGTCATTAATTCAGCAGGACTAGGGTGAAGCCAGAACTCCCATGATCAAGTTCTTGCATGTGCTCTCTTGTAAGAATTTCTAACAAAATTAATTTAATGAGCCAGTTTAATAAGTTGGAAAGCAGCTGAATTTAACATTTTTATGTGCTTCTTCTATTATAAATGTTAGTTGGAATTACAAATTCAGTTGGATCAGAAATCAAAGCGGCTGGACCCACCTTGGGTGGGGTGGGGGGGGAATGATTGACTGTGATTGGTTCAAATTGCAGCTTTGCATTGGTTGTTTTTTGTGGGAACTTGATCTATTTTCCAGCCAATCAGAAAAGTTTAATGTTTTCATTTACATATTTAATGTATAGCGTGATATACACAAGATCATTAATTCTGTGAATTCTTTTCTTTATATATGCGACTACTGAGTTAAAACTACTGTCGATTTCATATTCCTGTTCGTCGGGAAGAGCTAAAAATAATTTTACAAAAGTGAAAGTAAACATTCTGCTCTTGATTCCATCAGCTAGGATTGCCGCTCACTGCTAAAGGATCATTTTTAACTTCGCAAGTCATACTATAAGAAAGAAATTTGATTTATATAGACATCCCAAAGCCAATGAAGTACCTTTTTTGAAGTGTAAATGTAGCAGCCAGTTTGCATACAGCAAGGTCCCACAAACAGATAAATGACCAGATAATTTTTTTTGTGTGATGTTAATGGAGGGATAAATATTGGCCAGTATACTAGTTGAACTCCCTGCTCTTCTTTGAGTAGTGCTGTGGGATCTTTTGTGTCCACCTGAGCGAATAAACTTGACCTCACTTTAAAGACCTTTAACTGTGCAACACTCCCTCAGTGCTGCACTGAAGTGTCAGCCTGGATTATGTGCTCAAGTCTCTGGAGTAGGGCTTCAACCCATGACCTTCTGACCTAGAGCCAAGGCTCTCGTTATGTTGCAGCTGTTGGTTTCAGGTAAAATGGGGTCAGTGGACCTGAGTTGTGCAGGTGACTGCAGGTCACATTCTGACCAGCAGCTAAAGAGTTCTGCTCCATCGCTGGTTATAATTTAACATGAATATGCAGGCAGGGGCCCAGCAGCTTTGCAGCATGAACTGCCCTTAACCCAACATTAATGCTGGAAGTCTCACTCGGACAGACTGGCAGGTGTGGGATTTGGCGATGTTGCACGGTACTGTAGAGGGTGCTCTTCTGATATCGGTGGGGGGGGGGCGTGGGGGGCGGGTAGAGGGGTAGAGCAGAAGGAACTTCATCTACAGTTGACTGTGTTGCACTTGAAATGTGAATAATTCAGGTGAGGTGAACCATTATGGTAAGGTTTGCATTTTCAGCAAGTAATGTAGTGAGGTGACCTGTGTAAATATTAAACATCACGTTCCCATTTTGAAAATCCCCTCCTCTCTCCTCAACACGAGGTGAGCTTTAACTATCTCAGAACTCCTTACTTGAAGAAGCTCCTTTACTGTGTATAATTTTTTAAATGACCAACTAGTCCTATGAAGGCCTGCTGGGAAGCTGTGCAGTGGACATGAAAGTTTAAAATAAAAAATTAACATGAAGTAAAACATTTAGATTATCTTCAACTGAACACTTTATACTTGGCACTTCCGCTGAGACTCGTGGCATATAAATGTGGGCATAGTTTCAACGTTGCATCAAGGGTCAAAGTACATTTTGAGTTCAGATTCCTTCACTCCTTCCTTGTGTTTAAAAAGCCCTCAACTCATTTTTATTCAATAAGAAATGGCAGTAAAAATCATGCTACAATGTGTCTATGGAAAATAATATTTAATCACTGTACTGTGTCCAGAGGCCTGAAAGCTTTAAAGGGTCTTTAAATGAGATATCTGGATTTGGGTGCTCCAATTTGCAATGTTTAGGTCATGCCCAGTGTTATGGAGCTGACACTTTTCTAAGACCTGGCCTGTTACATAGGATCATAGAATAATATACAGCACAGAAGGAGGCCATTTGGCCCATTGTGCCTATGCTGACTCTTTGAAAGAGCTATCCAATTAGCCCCGCTCCCCAGCTCTTTCCCCATAACCCTGCAAATTTTTCCTTTTCAAGTATATATCCAATTCCCTTTTGATATTGAATTTGCTTTCACCACCCTTTCAGGAAGAGCATTCCAATTTGTAACAACTCGCTGCATTTAAAAAAAAAAATTCTCATCTCCCTTTTGGTTCTTTTGCCAATTACGTTAAATCTGTGTCCTCTGATTACCGACCCTCCTGTCAGTGAATACAGATTCCCCTTATTTACTCTATCAAAACCTCTCATCATTTTGAACACTTCCTATTAAATCTCATCTAAGATAGATAAATCAGAGTATTTTCTAAATAGTAAGAAACTGGGAACAGTGGAGGAACAAATTGAAGTGCTGCAAACTGCCAGAGATTTGGCAGTGCATTGTAGCTGCATCTTTACTTATGCACTGATGTGCGTTTGTATGTTTGTGCACCAGATGCTTCCTCAGTTAGAAAATGCATCTGCGGCTCAGTTTAAAGGAGTTTATTGACTACGGCAGGTGTAGAAGTGGTACTTGGCGCATGTTGTAGTCTTAGTCGGATAGTAAGAAAATAAGAACAATGGTGGTGTCATCATCTTATGAATGTTCAGATTTTTTTAAAAAAGATTTAAAATATGACTGCTTAAATAAACATTTGGAGTAACACTAAGTCATTGATAGACACCATCACAGCTGTGTTGGGACACGTCATTGGCTACTGTTCCAATAGGAAGATTTCCAAGAGGGTGAACATTGATATTTTCTGTGCAGAAAGGTTTTGTGCGGGATATGGAGCTTAATTTATTGGCGTAACAATGTACATTTGTGCAGAAAAGGGCCTGTGTTGTGACAGTGGACCTGGGGTCAGAATCCAGTGCCTTGAACCCACTTGTACTTTTCAAAGCATCCAAATGAAATTTTACCACTTGGCATTGTGAGTCCATGGACTTTTTTTCTCCCTTTAAAAAAAAACTGTTGGTCTTATACTCTGACTATACAAAACATTGCAGTAGAGCGATGATAAAAACACTTCTCTATAGGGTCAGTTATACACAGATCATGTGTTGAAATTTGGTTGTGGATTTACACTGCACTGTCTAAAACACGATTGCAGTTCGGAGAAACACAAAAGCTGCTTGAATAAGAACAATACCTTTTAAAAAAATTCTTTTTGCACACAGTGGGACAAGTGACTTGCAAGTCATTTATAAGCTAAGTTGAGTATGCATCTGGTGAAACTAGTGCCTGGTTTCAATTCCTGATTTCAGTTTTTTTTGGGGGGGTGGTGTTGGGTAGCAAAGGAAATGGAGAGATTGCTTGTGTTTTTAAAAGCAAACTGAATGGAAGATAGGATCAGGAGTAGGCCATTCAGCCTCTCGAACCTATTCCGCTGATCTGTATCTTAACTCCATTTCCCTTAATATCCTTCCTTAACAAAAATCTATTAATCTCGGTTTTGAAATTTTCATTTGAACCCCTAGCCACAACAGCTTTTTGGGGGGCGGGGACAGTTCCAGATTTCCACTACTCTTTGTGTGAAGATGTGCTTCCTGAACGGCCTATTGTAAGGTTATGCCCCCATGTTCTGGACTCCCCCATCAGGGTAGGTAGAGAGAAACTATTTCCTCTATCAACACCTTTAATCATCTTAAACACCTCAATTAGATCACTCCTTAATCTTCCATACTCAAGGGAATACAAGCCTAGTCTATGCAACCTGACCTCCCAATTTAACCCTTTTAGCCTCAATGGTTTGTTCATTAATCAAAATTAAATGTTTACAAGTCCTAGGAGAGTGTGGATCTAATCATGTGCTGTAATTATAGTGTTTGCTGTGAGACTTGCAGCATGAAGGTATACAGCATATCCTGCAAGTATCTATACAGCAACTTTCTCTGCAACTATATTCTGTGCAATTTGGAGAAAAGAAACAAAACAGGGATTTCCTGAGGACTAAGTGAATAAATGTAGCAGGAGATAGACCTATCCAGATCAGTTCCCGGGTTTGATCCTGATCATGGTCCATGTTACCTTAAGTGTCGTCAGAGAAGGAGACCTGTAGGAGGTGCTACAGGGTAGGTGGGGTAAAGTCAGCCAAAATGGCTACTGCTGATGACTGTCCAGTGACCCCAGTTGGTAAGTACCTGTGTGCCGTTGTCTGGTGAGGAGGGTAAGAGTGGCCTCTGCGGTAAAGCCTATCATGGTTGAATACCCTACTGGCACTCACATGGGTGGTAGCGAATCAGCAGCCCATTTTACAACCTGCCTGATTTTTTTTGTTTTCCCCACACAAGTTGTAAAACGGGGTGCCGATTCGCAATCGCCCATTTTGCATTGCCGCCCAAGATCTAGTTCCCCCCACCCACCACCCTGCATTGTTGTCGTCTGCACATGGAGAATGGCCCCCAGGGATGAGAAATTGGAGAGGTGCCATGCATCGTGGAGCTATTTCTCATCATGGGTCAGAGTCTCCATGACAGGAGGGGAGAAAACGGGCAGGGGAGGGGGAAATCAGTCTGACTGCAGCCTTTTTTATCCACAGTTTGTACATGGGCTCAGTTTGTGTTTTGGTGTCGCTCAATGTGAATACATGCATTCAAAAATGTTTATTAAATGTGCCTGATATACCTAATTCTTGCCCACCCTGGTTAACTGGAAGCATTATGTACCAAGCAGTTTATCCCTGGGGAGCTTGGGTCTAAGTTGTACCCATTAGAATTGGAGCCATTTTGTTGTAGAGAGAAATGAGCTCCAATCTTAATTGAGGCACCAACTCAGCCACTAGTCATAATTGAAGCTTGACCAACAAGGAAAGCCTTTCAAAAGCAAATGGAAGAACAAGACTCTTACCTGCTGAATTACATCGAATTACATAGAATGTACAGCACAGAAACAGGCCATTCGGCCCCACTGGTCATACTGCTTTTTATGCTCCACAAGAGCCTCTTTCCACCCCTCTTTGTCGAACCCTATCAGCATAACCTTCTATTTCTTTCTCCCTCATGTGTTTACCTAGCTTCCCCTTAAATGCATCTAAGCTATTCGCCTCAACTACTCCTTGTGGTAGTGTGTTCCATCTTAAGGACACTTGCCAAGTTATGTACGTATTTAATTGCAAGAGATAACGATAGCACAGGGCAATTGTTCAATATCTGTTCAAGCACAGGTGTTAGGGGCCTGAAACAAAGGAATTACTATTGCCAGCTGTGAGCCCATGACTGCAGAGGGGACAACCACACCTCAAGTGATTACAGATTCTGTATATGGTTGGGTGGATTCCTAGCTGAATCCAGGCACTTCCTACATGCTTAGAAACTGGGCCGCTGTTATTACATTAAGTTGAGGAAAACATTGAATAAATTTGTTTTGAAGGGAGCTGCCATTTCTGTCATTACATTTCTTGGTTAATTTTGTAACCTTTTGGTACTTTCTGATAGAATTAAAATATGTGAAGAACTGCAGAAACCTTTGTAATTCCTACGATTTTGAAATATGTGTACAGTCTTCAAAATGTCTGTGTTTCGGGTGCTCAAATGCAGTTCTCAAAGTAAGTTTCTCATTTTAAAGGTTTGCCAACTCTGGTTGGATGTATTCCTGAAGGTTCCATCACGTGACCTCACTCCTCCAACGGCTCCAAGCAGCCTTTATTCCCATCTCCAAGATTTGTATAACTAATAAATGGAAGTGTTCAAAGAAAATGGGAAAAAACCAGTTTTTTTTAATGCCCTGTGATTTTTATTTCTCCTGAGTTGCTCGTAGCAATGTCCAGGACATTAATCTTAATTCCTGGAGATTACAATCCTAGATGGTTGAATCGTCTTGCACTGCAACAATTGCCGTACTTAACAGAAAGAAAACAAAAGAAATTTCATTTATATAGGACCGGAAATTGCCCCGAGCAGTGAACCAGCAATACTCACCACTCATTCGATTTAAATTCACCCACTTTTGGTTCTTTTTGGTGGCAACTTCCTTGAACTACAATTTCAAAAATCATCAGCGTTCTTTCCCGGGCTGTGTGAGTGGTGAAAGGATCTCTTAAGGCCCCTGAACCAATCGGCTTGAAGCAAGCCATGCTGTGAGTACCAGGAAGTGCAGTTCATTCACAAACTGTGCAGACTAACAACCAGGAAGTGCCAGACGAGGCTAGTAAATGTACAATAAAATGCCTTAGACAGAGCAAAATAAAGAGAGGATAAGATTAAAAGACTCAAAAGAGGGACAGAGAAAAATTTTTCAATTTTTTAAAAATAAAAAACATTTTTTTGTAAATGTCCAAAAACTATTAAAGTCAGGAGTAATGAGACTCCACATTTTAAAAAGATATTTTTAGTGCTAGAGAGGTTGTTTGGCAGAGATTAATACTTACCATGCTGTTAAAACTTAGTTTAGACCTAAAAGAAAACTCAGCGTAGCTGTTTTGTTGCCAGACTAGTTCGTTTCCAGCTGAGAAGTGCAGCAAGTTGACGCTGGTCCATTGATCGCAGCTGCGAGGTCCTTTTTAATGCAAAGCCGACAGATCACCGGTGCACCAGGAAGAGCAAGTTCTGGATTTACACGTTTGACTGTGCATGTGTGGTTGCAGGAACTTGCTCTTCGATTTTTGCCATTAGTAACGGTGAGCGCTGTTAGGCTCACTGTTACTTTTAAAAACAATTTCTGGCCCACAGTGTCTTTCAGGATCTCCCAAAGCACTTTATAGTCAATGAAGTACTTTGAAAGTGTAGTCACTGTTGTAATGTATGAAACACGGCAGCCAATTTGCGCACAGCAAGGTCCCATAAACAGCAATGTGATAATGACCAGAGTATCTGTTTTAGGTGTTAATTGATGAATAAATATTAGTCAGGACACCGGGGGAGAACTCCCTTGGTCTTCAAATAGTGTCGTGGGATCTTTTACATTCGCCCTAGAGGGCAGATGGGGTCTCGATTTAATATCTCATCCGAAAGACCGCATCTCCGATAGTCCTGAGGGAGCGCTGCACTGCACTGGAGTGTCAGCCTGGATTATGTGCTCACTTCTCTGAAGTGGGGCCCATTCCAGAGAGCAGCCACTGAACAAATGGTCATCAAATAATACTTGAAGCTATATTTAATTAATTAATAAAAAAAAAAATTGTTGTAGCAGGTTTGAATTTCCACTGGGGTGGGAATGCAGGTGGAAGTGTAACTAGGGGGGGGACCCTGCTCATGTCTCCACTGCTGACCCTGGCAAATTCCGTGGGGTCAACCACGTACCAATCATTTCGATGGGCTCCCAGCAGCATTTCTGCTGGGGAGGGGGGTGCAGAAAGTCGCTGCTGATGCTGCCGGATTCTGGTGTCCGCAGCAACTTAAAGGGGTCGGTTATCGACCAGACAGATGGGAAGTAAACTGTCCCACCTCCCAATTCTAACAAAATCTGATTTTTTTTTTTGGGGGGTGGAGGAAATGAGTGCATTGATTTACTCCTGATATTGACTGTGTTCACAGGGGTGACCACACCCTCCCCCTGGTCAGTTTAGCAGCATGGACTCTTGTAAAATGCCGGCATGACTGGCATCCAGTGTTGCTAATGTGGTGATGGTACAAAATGTGACGCAAGATGTCACTACGTCAATATCATCTTATTTGAATACCCCCGCCTATGTATGGGCGGTGCATGCAGCAGAAGGGACGCTGGTTTGGGAAATCGGCAACAACAACTTGCATTTATATATCACCTTTTAATGTAGTAAAACGTCCCAAGGAACTTCACAGGATGTAATCAGACAAAAATTGACACCGAGCCACATGAGATATTAGGACAAAAGAGGTAGGTTTTAAGGAGCTGTCTTTCGGGGGAGAAAGAGGTGGAGAGATTTCGAGAGGGAATTCCAGAGCTTAGTGTCTAGACGGCTGAAGGCATGGCCTCCAATGGTGGGACGAAGGAAATTGGAGATGCACGAGGCCAGAACTGGAAGAATGCAGAGATCTCGGTGGGTTGTATGGCTGGAGGAGGTTACAGAGATAGGGAGGGGTGAGACCATGGAGGGATTTGAACACTAGGATGGGAATTTTAAATTTGAGGTGTTGTTAGACCGGGAGCCAATGTAGGTCAGCAGCTGGCGATAAAGGTCCTCACCAATATTCTGCCCAAGTAATGCCGAGGAAACCAACTTAATCTGGGTGGAAAATCCTACCTAGTTCCATCGAGAATGCTGGCAAATTTTCAACCACTTGACGATCCCCGTTGATCTCACAAACTGTACCTTTTTAAAAAAAAAACCACCTAAAATCTCTTGTAGACTAATTCGATTTTAAAAATCTGTTCGAGTCAATTTACTAATAAAACATCGGCAAATTAAGTTTTAATATTGCGGAGCGAGTAATACAATTCTGCAGTTAATTCAGCCAAGCCAAAGTAAACATTTTGCCTCAATAGGGGATTATGAAGTGCTGAGCAGTATCAATGTTTACGCAAAGCATTGATCAGTTTGGACAGCTCTTAGTGCTCCGTAGCTGTTGTCATTTTTTCCATTTGGCTCTGTTAAGCTTACAGACCTATTTAAAACCCGCAGCCATCAGCACATGCATTTAAAATCCATTGTCGACCGTAACAAAAGGGAGATAAAATAACACTTGATATCTGTATTTTTATGAAGCGTCAGCAATCTGCTGTTGAAAACTACAGCGATGGGACTCATGTTTAATTTTCACGTGCGTTTCGCTGAGGTACTTGCAAAAACAGGTCACTAGCGATTCTGCCAAGCCGTAGATTTTAGAGCAATTGGCACAGCCCAGTCTACTAACGCCTGAAAGGTTTTGCAGCTGAAGATCTCAGAAGTGAAAGGGGCGGATTTCTCGCCTCGTTTGCGCAGGTTGTTTGGTGCAGAATGGGCGGAGGGAGATCGGAAAATTGGAGGTGGGGCTGGCCCAGGTGCCTCATTTCTTCTGCCCGCAGTGTGTACCCAGCTGCATCATGTGTGCCACAGTTCTTGCCCACATTTTATGCTTTTGCCTCATTAAAGGCTCCAGAATGCGTACAAAAAGATTTAAGAAAACAGCTTGCGAAAATCTTCCTGCTTTAACACTTGAGATTGCACTTTTTCCCAACAAAGCCCATTTTGAATGGAAGCAAAGGGAGCTCCATGTATGATGGAGCTCTTCAAGTAGAAGAAAGAATTTGCATTTATATAGTGCCTTTCACGACCTTGGGACATCCCAAAATGCTTTTCAGCTAATTAAGTACTTTTGAATTTACAGCCAATTAAGTACCTTTTGAAGTGTGGTCACTGTTGTAATGTAGGAAACGTGGCAGCCAATTTGTGCACAGCAAGATCCCACAAACAGCAATGAAATAAATGATCAGATAATCTGTTAGTGACAGTTCTGACAAAAGGTCTTCGACCTGAAACATTAACTCTTTCTTTCTCCACAGATGCTGTCTGAGCTTCTCCAGCATTTTCTGTTTTTATTTCAGATTTCCAGCATCCACAGTGTTTTGCTTTTGATTTAGTGTTTAATTCACGGCCACTTCTCTCCCAGGAATGCCCACCTTGAAGAAGTTCGGATCTTCTCTCCGATGGGACTGTGAACTGCCGGCGTGACATCGGCCGTCTCCATTTCCCTACTCCCCTCACTCGCTCTACCCTACCTCCCTCTGAACTCGCAGCACTCCTTTCTCTCATGTCCAACCCTGACGTTGTCATTAAACCTGCTGACGAGGGCGGCGCTGTTGTTGTGAACAGACCTTTACCTTGCGGATGCTGAATGCCAGCTCTCTGACACCTCTCCCTACCTTCCTCTGGACCATGACCCCACCGCCAAACATCAAGCCATAGTTTCCCAGACCGTCACTGACCTCATCTCCTCTGGAGATCCTCCCCCCCACCCTGGCCTTCAACCTCATAGTCCCCCAACTCCACACAGCCCGTTTCTGCCTCCTTCCCAAGATCCACAAACAGCACTGCCCCGGGAGACCCATCGTTCCAGCCTGTTCTTGCCCCACGGAACTTATTTTCTCCTATCTTGACTACTTTTTCTCCCCTTGTCCAGTCTTTTCCGACCTACATCCGCGACTCTTCCAACGCCCTCCGCCACTTTAACAGTTTCCAGTTCCACGGCCCTAACTGTTTAATGTGCTTTTTTAGTGTGTTTTGTTCTGTTTCAGATTTTTTTGAAATTTGTGGAATTATTTTGAGGAATTTTTTTAAAAAATTTACTCATAGCAGTAAGTTTGCTTTTAAATGTCCCAGAAATATTGAAGGGGGTCATTTTTTCCGACCTGGTCGGGCGTGAAACCCACGGGATCGGGTGGAATGCCGAATTTTACACCCCGCCCAATATTACTCTCCACTGACTGCAACTGAGAGTAAAATCGGGCGGGATGCAAAACCAGCGTTGCACCCGATCCCATCGGTTTCCCGACGGGTGGGTTGGGTTAAAATTGCCCATATGTGCACTGTTGCTCAGAAAGCAGGTTGTGAGTGAGGCATTTACAGGAGTTGAGCAGAACAGAAATGAGTGAAAGAAAGAGGGTACACTAGAAGTATTTCTTCCTTTACCAACTCTGATAGGAGCTCAGGGAGCCCCAAGGTATCCAGGTGCAAGCTGCAGAGTCCTGTGGCAGGCAGCAAGTGATGGTAAAGTCAGTGGTGAGGGTTGGTTTGCACTTATGGCGAATACAGTATTTCATGGTTGAAGTGATACAAGATGAAAGAAGGCATGCCAAGGAGATCAGTAGACGCCTAAGCTGTACTGGCTACATTGGCCATTCTGCCACCAAACAGATCTGCAGGTCTTGGTGCAGCTGCCTGCCAATGACTGAGAGCAGCTGCCTCTGCAGGCTGCCTGTCAGCAGGGTGCAAGTTACAGAGCTTTGCCATCTGCTGCAAGGAGACCTGCAGCCGACCTGCCCCACTGGCACAGCGCTGCCAGGGGCAAGTCAAGGTCACAGCAGCTCTCAACTTTTCTGCCTTCAGCTCATTCCAGGCTAGTACTTATGGGGGGGCAATTTTAATCTAACTCGCCAGCCGGGAAAATAATGGGAGTGGGGGCAACGCTGCTTTTACTCCCCGCCTGATTTTACTCTCCATTGAAGTTAAAGGAGAGTAATATTGGGCGGGGCGTAAATCCAGCATTCCACTCGTTCCAGTCAATTTCCCAACAGGCAAGTTAGGTTAAAATTGTTTCCTGTCAGCTCATGTGCTGGCCACACAGGAATCAAACATGTGCATCTGTCAGCAAGGCCAGTGATTGTATCTCCTTTCCCACTGAAGAGCGGCAGAAACAAGACACTGCTTGCCAATTTCACTTCACTGTTGCATTTCACAACACGAAGGGTGTCAGTCTTAGCCTCCATGTGGCACCCAGCCAGCAGGTTCCTGCTCCTTCTCTGCCAGCAGCCTATGCTCCTCCTTACCTCTGCAGTGAGACTCATCCACTGCTACTTCTTGCACCGACCTTATACAGCAATATCTCCACTTTGCCATCCATCAGACGGAGGTTCAAGTGTGGCACCACTCAAACATACGAAAATGATGGGCAGGAAAAGACCATCTGGTCAATCAAGCCTGCCCCACACTCATGATGCCTGGAGCATCGTAACTGAACACTTCCTACCTACCCCCCATACCCCATGCAGCAATTTAATCGCCTGGGTGAGGCAAAGAACCAGAAGAAAACCCAGGACCAATAAAGGGGGGGGGAAAAAAAATCTGGACACTTCCTTTCTGACCCCCTCAGGCGATCGAAACCAGACCAGGAGATCACACGCCATGTGTACCTTAACTCTTCAACCACTCGCCACCTATGTGATGTGACCCCTGCCCCAGCCAAGACCTGCTCCAGCTCCCTCTTCGAGGCGCACGGAGAGTCAGTACACACATCACACCAGCCGGCAACGCACTCCAGAGGCTCACTACCCTCTGGGAAAAGAAGAACCGTAACATCCAGTCTATTCCTACTCCTGCATTGTTTAAATGCATGTCCCCAGGTCCTCCCCAATATCTCAAACTGAAATAATCCATCAATTCTGTGCAGTTTCCTGCATATGTATTAAATATGGCAGCCAGTGCGTATTGCCAGATGTTTTAATGTCGCCAATGGCTAAAATATGCAATAAAAATGTTTACAGCTATTATATTTTTTTTAAAAAGCTGCAACAATTTTTGCCCCCATATGAGGCTCCTTACCAATAAGGGTCACACCCCTTTAAATTTTCCCGTCATCCCTTGTCAGCTGCTGGGATGTGTTTTTTTTTCCCCACTGGTGTTGAGCTCCCGGGCTCCACGTGGGCGAGGAATTCACCATCTTTTTTATTGAAATGAGGCTGCCAGCAGATGTTTTGGCTGGGTCAGCGCTCATCCAGTCGAGTGGGCGATAATCTCTCTGCCTCTACCTCTCACTGGGCCCACAAACAACACATCCAAAAATCAGCACTGATATTGCATGGAATTACATCGCATTTACAGCACAGAAACAGACCATTCGGTCGGTGTTAATGCTCCACGAGCCTCCTCCCACCTTGCTTCATCTAACCCTAATGCCATATCCGTCTGTTCCTTTCTCCCTCCTTTCCCTTTAAACGCATCTATGCTATTTGCCTCAATCACTCCATGTGGTAGTGAGTTCCACATTCTAACCACTCTCTGGATAAAGAAGTTTCTCCTGAATTTGTTACTGGATTTATTAGTGATTTATTTTATGTTTATGGCCCCTAGTTTTAGATTCCCCCACAAGCAGAAACATTTTCTGTATGTCTACCCTATCAAACCCTTTCATAAAGAGAAAAGAGCCCTATCCTGTTCAGTCTTTCCTGATCGTTGAAATCTCTCCGTTCTGGTATCATCTTTGTAAATCTTTTTTGCACTTTCTCCAGTTCCTCTATATGCTTTTTGTAATATGGAGACCAGAACAGTGCACAGTACTCCAAGTGTGCTCTAACCAAGGTTCTGTATAATATCACCTGAAAGGGGCTGCATGGTTCTATCGAGAAGGTATAGCAGCGCAAAGTTAACTTGCGAACTTAGGCATTGGCTATGTGAATTGAAAATGTAACTTGCTGTAACACGCATGTTCTTTTGCAAGTTAACTTGGTTTTGACTTGCTCTTTGGTATTCTACGGAGCTTTGTTAAAGATCTGGCTTTTGATCAAAGAATAGTCACATACACAAAATGCTTGTGAAACACCCATTTTGTTGGCCATGTGTGTACGTGCTATGTACATACATCGATGCTGTTAATGAGCATTGTTTCTCTCCACATTTCATAGATCTCTGGTATGCCTTATATATGCCTGTTTGGGGCCAGTAACTCCTCACATATTAATTCAGTTTGTACTGTAAGTCCTTCAGTATTAACCTTGGCAAATGTAAGATTTTCTATGTCATGTGACTAACCCTTTAACCTACAAAAACATAATTGTGAGAGATGAATGCATTCTTTCTGTTAAACTGCAGTCACCAAGTGCCCTGGTACTGCTATACTGTAGCTTTTTTTAACCTTGGTCAATAAGTGTATTTTTTTTTGGCTATTAAAATGGATTTTGTGTCACCATCTATTGCAAAACAAAATCCTCAATGATCTTGTACATTATTTACACAAAAAAATGCACTGTGTTTTGCAATATTCTGTTTGCTTGTGTTGGTAATTTCATATTGCGTGATAGACAGCTGGATCATTACACACGTTACCTGATTTTATCCCAAAAAAAAAGTCAAATGCGATAAATGGAATTCACCCACCGCCTACACATGGTTTCTGGCTACGTTAGACTTGATGTAGCAAGAACACGGAGAGGAGTCGGAGTTTCCAGAGGTAGATTAAGACCAAGTCTTCCAACTCCATACTATGATTATTAGTACACAATAAGGACTTTAAAAGAAAACCTGTTTTTTCGTGTTCTTTCAGTTACATTGGAAGCCCGTTGATAGTGCAGCATTGAAAGATATGATAATGTAAAGTTTATGGTTCTGGACTAGCACACCAGAGGTCGTGAGTTCAAATCCCACCATGGCAGATTGTTAAACTGAAGTCAACAAATCTGGAATTTGTGGCTGGCACCAGAAAAGTGACCATAAAAACTTCTGGATTGTTGTGCAAATGTAATTAGTGCATTAATGTCTTTCAGGGAAAGGAACCTGTTACCTACATGTTTTGGCCTACATGTGATTCCAGTGCCCTGACTCTCAGAAGTGGCCTGGAAAGCCATTCAGATAAACCACAATCACTACTGAGCATTGCAGCAGTTCAAGGAGATGGCCCACAGCCACCACCTCAGGGCAACCAGGGATGGGCAATAAATACTTCCTTGCCAGTGTCGCACACAGCCTGAGAACAAATAATAAAAAAAAATAAAGTTTAGATAGTCCTGGAAATTCCCGACATAAAGGATAGTGCAATCAGCCGAGCAATGCAGGTTTCTGCAGTTTTAAGGCAAGAGATCATCTGTATCCAAATCATTATTTTAATTTATATTCCAAAAATATTATGAATTAATTAGACAATTGTTAACGGAAACAGCATAGGTGGGCTTTAACAGAAGTATTTTATTGCAGGACTGATTTAGAGCAACAGTAACTCTGGCCTTAGTCTGAGGTTGACTACACTTTAAATAGTCTACATAGGAGTTTTCATTTTGGGTTAAAAGTGCAAATGCATAAATAGCATGTATATCCTAAGCACAAATATACACCCAAATCACTTAAAACTGAACTTTCAGATACTCTAAAAGACTGTTGGGCTGCACAAGGCCATCCTCTTTTGATTCATCTCAATACCATCTACCTTCTCTTGCCAAGATTCTCAGTCCCTTCTCTCTCCAGAATTATATCTAATTGCCTCTTGAACTCATTCCCTTCAATGACCTTCCATGGTGATTTATTCCGCAGCTGTATTACCCTTTTGAGCGCAATAGTTCTACCTGATATCACTTCTTGGGTCTAACTTACCAAATTTAACTTGTGTGCCCTGCCATTTTAAAGGCTTCACCATAGCGAATAATTTGCCTGAATCAACTTTGTCAATCTTGAAAATCTTCAGTTAGGTTACCTCAAAGTCGCCAGAGAGATCAAACCCAACTTCCTTAATCTTTCTTCGTAACTTGGATTCCTGATACCTAGGATCACTTTGATTCTCACCTCCCACATCCTCCCGAGATTAATAATCTCCTTCCTATAATTAGGTGATCAGAACGCAGCACGGTGCTGCTCTGACCAACTGCTTGTACAGCTTTGATTTGTATTCTATATCTCTACTAATGCAATTGAGTACTTTATTTCCTTTTTGAACTGCTAAGCACCGTGAGGACAGTTTATCCATCGTTTAACTCCTAGTCACATACTGAAAAAAATAAATTCTGAATCCAGTTGGTTTGTTTGTCATTATATATTTTACCTCTTATTTTGGTGTATCTGTAAACCTGGGGATTTTGCTTGCAATACCCTTCAACAGCAACAACAACTACTTGCATTTAAACAGCGTCTTTAACTTAGTAAAACGCTCCAAGGCACTTCACAGGAGCAATTATCAAACAAAATTTGACACCGAGCCACATAAGAAGATATTACGGCAAGTGACCAAAAGCTTGGTCAAAGAGGTAGGTTTTAAGGAGGGTCTTAATGGCTATTGAAGTTGACCCTTTTGGCTACATTTAACCAAAATATTTTGTAACGAGCAAATGGCTTTTCTGGTTTAAAAAGTGGTTGGCTGTCATTACCTATACTGCACTAAGTCAGTTTCTAACAAGAATTTTTTAGCTAGTTCTTTGGATCTTGTTAGTTTTGATCTTAACACATTCCAAGGTTTTTTTTTCAAAGTCAGTACAGAACTTAATTTAGCAAGTGTTGATAATCTTTAATGCATCACATCCTGCAGAACTAATTTAAACCATAGCATCTTTAAGCTCTTTTGATCGGACAACAATGATTTGGGGTAAAGCTATGGATGTACTCTAGTTATAATAATATCATAGGTGGTAATTTAAGTAACTCATTCAAATGCAGCATGGAATCATACAGCAGAGAAGGAGGTCATTCGGCCCATCCTGCCTTTGCCGGCTCTTTGAAAGAGCTATCCAATTATTCCCACTCCTCCGCTCTTTCCCCATAGCCCTGCAAATGTTTCACTTTCAAGTGTATATATTTAATTCCCTTTTGAAAGTTATTATTGAATTTGCTTCCATCACTCTTTCAGGCAGTGCATTCCAGATCATTGTAACTCGCTGCGTTTAAAATTAAAAAAAAGTCTGCTCATCTTCCCGATTCTTTTGCCAATCATCTTAAAGGGAGTCTACCACTGGGGTAAGGGAGCCAGACTTAGCAGTGTCAATCTCTGAGTCCAACCTAAACGGGCTCCGCTGCCTCCTCAGACACTATGCCGTGCCAGTGTGTGGACACGTGTTTGTGAGCTGGCCTTACAAATGATATTTCACGAGAAACTGCTATTACTGCCGACCGAAAACGAGCCAGATAGTTGGCGATCGTTATATGATTCACTTCGGGATGGTTTCGCTGATTCGTCCATATGCTTTCATTTTGCACCCAGTATTGAGTTGCCAACCCTTCAAGTTTGCCCTGGAGTCTCTAGGAATTAAAGATTAATCTTCAGAATACTGCTACGAGCAACCTGGGAGAAAAATCAAAGGAGCATTTAAAAAAAAACATTAGTTTCATTTTCTTTGAAAACATTTTCGTTTCGTTTCATAGTTATGAAAAAATTAGAGGTGGGGGAAAAGAGCTGTTTGACTGGATGATTCTAGACTGTCAATCAGGTGATGAAGAGGCTGTTCATTTTCCAGTTGGCCGTAGGAAGGCCCCGTGAGGATGGACGTGTTGGGCAAGCGTTGAGTTAACTGACCTTAGCTCGGGTGGCAACAATTGTCCTCGATGCTCCTGGGCTAGGGAAAGGGGCAATAATCATTCAGGGTTCCTGCTTTGAGTTGGTATCCAGTGCATTCCCTCCCTCCCCACTTCTTGGAAAGTGTGGATAGGGCGGGACTCAGCAGTGATGCCTGCCGCAGTCAAATAGCCTGCCTACATTCACTCTCTGGGCTTCCACATGGGGAATAGCCACTTGGTTGCTGTGCCAGAGGGTGGCTGGCACCTCCAGAGCTGCACTCAGTCAAGGAGGCAATGCCTACAGGAAAGGAAGAGAATGGATCATTGGTCACTGGTTTCCAGGGAGCTTTGATGATCAGGAGCTGTTGGAATGTTGTTCACCTGAGCCCATATGTTGCTCACTCGACAACGTCTACTGTGTCTCGAGTTGCAGATAAAATTATTCACTATTGTTCTGTTGTCAGTGTGAACATAATTTCAGTTAAGTTCAATACTTAGTTATGTTGGTAGCCCGGGTGTCCAATTTTAATAAGATGTTTACACTCACTCCTCTTAATGTTACTTAACATGACATCCACTTCTGTATCTAAGTAATTAATTCTAGCTATGTGGGACTCCCATCTAACCACACAGCTGTACTGGAAATTTCCCAGTTAAACTTAAGGTCATAAACTCCCCTTCATTCACCCTTGGGGAAAATTTATTAATTTCCTGGCCTTTGCAGCTTGGTTCTGCATTTCACTTGCACAGCACTAGCCTAAGTTTCACAGCAGAGCCATGTGAACTAAATTGTTACAGGAAAACGTGTCAGAAAAGCTAATGCACAGAGTGACAGTTCAGGTGAAGGCCTCTTTTAGGAGTGTTCCCACAACAACAACTTGCGTTTATATAGCACCTTTAACATAGTAAAGCGTCCCCAAGGTGCTTCTCAGGAGCGGAGGGATGGAGGATGTTACAGAGATAGGATGGGGAGAGGCCATGGAAGGATTTGAACACAAGGATGAGAGTTTTAAATTCAAGGTATTACTGGACCCACTGTCTATTTTTTTAATCAATTGACATTGGACTGGGGCAGAGATCGCATCATATAGAAGGTAAGTGTCTTTATAGATAACACTTGGTCCATGCGATCTGCTGGACTGGTTTCGATCACCTGAGGGGATCGGAGAGGAATTGTCCGGAGTATTTTTTTCCCTTATTGGCCCTGGGTATTTTTTTTTCTGATTTTGGTCTCCTAGGAGATTACATGGCGGTGGAGGGGGATAGGAAAGGGAAAGAAGTGTTTAGTCATGATGGTCTGGTCATCATGGTGTGGGGCAGGCTTGACTGACCAGATGGTCTTTTCCTGCCCTTCAGTTTCGTATGTTCATGTGACATCTCCCTCGATGTTGTAAAAGCCAACCATGAATATTTCTTTATAACAGTGACCTGCCATGTCAGGCTGTCTTGCTTCCAACTGTTCCGTTGGGATCGTTGAAGGGGAGGAGCCCTGTCCATCCTGCTCCATATTCATTTATGGTAATCAGAACACCCTAAGAGTCTGTCCAGCTCTGGGAAAGTCTGTTAATTGTATGATTTATATCAATTAGTGTTAATTGTATTCAGGTGGTGGATGTCAATTGGGGACTCTCTTGTGTCCTTTTTTATAGGAGAGCTTAGGTCAGGTGTGTGTGTAAGGGGAATATCTGTGAATCAAGGTTGGAAGCAACTGAATACCAGGCTTGAGTATTCGATCCTTCACCACCGGGCTATCCAATTTTAACATGCTGTTAATTTGAAGTTGCCTTTTTTGGAAAGTTCAAATTGCACTTAAAAGGGCGACTATTTAATCTGAGCTACTGGATAATTAGAATTTTTAAGGGGGTAAAGAAACAACCTTGAATTATCAGGAGTAGATTACACGTGAAAGAATATTTTAGTGAATGAATGAATAAATACATATAATAAAAAAAAATATAGGAATTGGGGAGCACTTTGAACATAAAATGCTCCCCTGAGGCTTTCCTTCCCTATAAATACCAATTTATACCACATGCAATGATATATACCCACACAATAGTTTTTGTATTAAAGAAAGATTAAACTTCCATTAAACATTAGTGTCAAGGAAACTAACTCGTTAAACCCACGCCTAAGGGAAACTTTTTTCCCTGCAGCATTCAGTTAAATAGAAGTTTATATCACTGAAGCACTGCACTTTGTATCGTGTGATACAGTTGAGGGCAGCTACCATCTTGTAACCTATGGTAAGTATGTTTGGTGTGTTTTAAAGCAGTAAAACATTTTTGATTTGCCTCTGTACTTTTAACAAACGACTTTGTTATCCTGTATAAAATGTCTTCTGTCTAAATAACTCCCATGTCCACTATTGACATGTTTGGTCCAATTGTACAGTCAACCATTTGTAACTAAATACTTAAGATACGTGTGTGTGTGTGTGTGTGTGTGTGTGTGAGATATTCAGTAACCCAGAGCATTCTTGCAGTGAGTCAGAGGATACCCACTGTTTTATAACGACTGGATGTTGTCAACCAAATGGGACAGGAAAGTGTGTCAAGAAGTAAATGTGATATAGAAATTGCGTGTCATATGCAAGATTTTTAATACATTTAGATATGTTTACATCCACGTCATCGATCAGTCCTCTGTAGATTGTCTTTAATCTGTTTTCAAATAAAATAGGCCCGAAATAGTCAAAATTCCTTTTGAGCTTGATGGAAATCAAAATGCAGTCCATAATTGTAAAGTGTTTAAAAACTTGTGTGCTTCAGACTAACACCTGAGCTAATGGAGGACATGCTGGTGTACCTTGGCTATGCTCCAGAATTAAATTGCTATTTAACTGGCATATGATCAGAAACATTAACAGGAAGTGAAAGATAATAGCAGCAAAGTATATGTACTGTGTAACCTGAGTGTTGCTGGGCCTTCATTTTGGACATAGAGATGGTGCAAACTGTCAGCATAGCCAACTACTCTCTTATACTCATGGTGTTAGCTGTGGCTCAGTGGTAGCATTCTCCCCTCTGAGTCTGAAGGTTGTGGGTTCACGTCCCGCTCTGGGACTTGAGTGCATAATCCAGGAGGACGCTCCAGTGCAGTACTGAGGGAGTGCTGCACTGTTGGAATGTCGTCCTTTGCATGAGATGTTAAACCGAGGCCCCATCTGCCCTCCTGAAGTGGATGTCAAAGATCCCATGGCATTATTTGAGGAAGAGCAAAGGAGTTCTCCCCATTGTCCTAGCCAACATTTATCCCTCAACAAGCATCACTAAAAATCATTATCTCATTGCTGTTTGTGGGAGATTGTTGTGTAAATTGGCTGCTGCATTTCCTACATTACAACAGTGACTGCACTTCAAAAGTACTTCATTGGCTGTAAAGCACTTTGGGATGTCTTGAGGCCTTGAATGGTACTATATAAATGCAAGTTCTTTCTTTAGTCTGTCTTTATTGTAGAGACTTGAAACATGCAGCCCTCATTGGCCAGAACTTAATACGTTTGCCTTACGGTTTAAAGTTTTTTTTATAAAGATGGGGAATAGGTCTCCCCATAAATTCCAGAACTTTTTGAGAATTTTTTTTTGATGTGTTTAACATTTCTATTTTCAGCATTTTGGACCCAAAACAGAATTAACAAAGTACTTGTTCTAGTTCGGACTTGTGTTGACTGTTGCTGAGATGGCAAGAATGCTTTCGCTTTTGATTGCTGGCTGAGAGCAAAGGGGGTTTCTGAGTATTTCTGGGCTAGTCATGTAACTTGGCTTAACTTTGAAGGAAGAAGTTGATGTGTGATTTCAAGTTCCTTTGCCCCTTCCCACGACCCCCACCTTCTCTGGCTGAAAAAAGAGGTGCGAGACCTGTGGAGCTCTACAGTCAGCCCTCGGGCTCTGTGACCACTGCATGGTGTGACTAGCTACCAATGTTCCTCCCTTCCCTGTGTGTAAGCACCTAGCCCTCATTCAGCACCCCTCCACTGTG
The DNA here is from genome assembly GCF_035084215.1 of Heptranchias perlo. Classification (NCBI taxonomy): domain Eukaryota; kingdom Metazoa; phylum Chordata; class Chondrichthyes; order Hexanchiformes; family Hexanchidae; genus Heptranchias; species Heptranchias perlo. The sequence continues at coordinate 44,132,480 of NC_090345.1, read as the reverse complement.
GCATGATATGCCTGGTGTGTGCATGTTGGTAACTGAACACTAGAGCGCCTCCCGATGGGAGCAAGCACACTGCAGCAATTATACTGCAGGGTCTCCTATTGTTTTGTTATATCTAAAGGAAATGTTCCAGAGAGTCTGAAATAAAAGCAGCCATTACATTACCACACCGACTGATGTGTTCATTGGATATAACATGGCACAGTTAGAAAGAACTTGCATTTATACAGTGCCATTCATGACCTCAGGACGTCCTAATGTGTTTCACAGCCATTTGAAGTGTAGTCACTTTACAACAGTGACTACACTTCAAATGTAGGGAAATGTGGCAGCCAATTTGCACACAGCAAGATCCCACAATCAGCAATAGAAATAAATGACCAGTTGATCAGTTTTCAGTGGTGTTGGTTGAGGTTGGCCAGGGCAATCCACCTATTGTTCTTTGCATCGCACCATGGGATCTTTCACATCCACCTTAAGGGGCAGACATGGCCTCTGTTTAACAGGGCCTCCTCTGAAAGATGGCACCTCCAACAGTGCAGTACTCCAATGATTATGTGCTCAAGTCTCCAGAGTGGGGCTTGAACCTACGACCTTTTGTCTGAGGCGAGAGTGCCACGGCTGATACTTTGTGCTGAGGAACTCATTGTAAGAGACTTAGCGCACCCATATCCTGCAAATCTCTGGTGTAATATATTGTTTCAATGCTCTGCACCACCCTGTTGCCCCGTATGAATTTAAAAGAAGCCAATCTATTTATAATTAACGCTGGAAAGTAAATCACTCTCTTGCACAGAATTCTTCACACGGTCCAGTGCTCTCCTTAGAAGCAGCAACTATTAAACAGTGAGCAGCAGTCACATGTTACTTCTTAGTATTCAGCTATGTGACAAATTACCCTTAAAGTTATTTTTAGTCTACAGCAATTGCCGGTTTGTCCTTTCACCTCACTGGCACATCTTTGAGTACCAACCTGCTCATACTAGCTTGGAACAGCCTGATGCTGCATCTACCTAGTTGACCGAGGTGAATGACTATGAACCAGTTATTGAAGCAACTGGCTAGTTAAGATTACAGTTTCTCTTTCCTTTCCCCTCCCCCCCCCCCCCCCCCCCCCCCCATTCTGAATATCTGCTTTGTACAGTAGATGTGGTTTGAAGGCTTTATTTTACCCAGAAATGGGCAGGGAGTCACTAGGATAGCTTGAACACAAACATCAGAATTCACTTGAAGATTCACGTGTTGTGCCTTCAACCGTCTGGGCCCTAAGCTAGAATTCCCTCCCTAAACCTTTCCACCTCTCTCTCCTCCTTTAACCCCCTCCTTAAAACCTACCTCTTTGATCAAGCTTTTGATCTAATGCTGTCCTAATGTTGTCTCCTTTGGCTTGGTGTCGATTTTTTTTTTTTTGTCTGATTGTGCTGCTGTGCAGTGCCTTTTGGACATTTTACTACATTAAAGGCGCTGTATAAATGCGAGTTTCTATTTGTGCTTGTATGGTGTTATGTGGGTGGGTTCTCCTGGAATTGGTGGGCTTGGAGGTTGGGGAATGTCTGATAGTGCAGCTCCTTCTAAGACTGAACACCAAGATCGGCTCGTCAAGTTGGTTGCTTGAGGTATCTGGAAATGAATGAGTGAGCTCATTGAAACTTTAAAGGCCTTCCAAATGGCCCATGATTATAGTATAGAAGATTAAGGGGTGATCTAATTGAGCTGAAACACTCTTTCCCCCAAAAAGTTGTTGAGGCTGGGCATCAATTGAAAATGTCAAAACTGAGATTGATAGATTTTGTTAGGTAAGGGTATTAAGGGTTACGGAACCAAGGCGGGTAGATGAAGTCAAGATGCCGATCGGCCATGATCTAATGGAATGGCAGAACAGGCTCGAAGGGCTGAATGGCCTAAATAGGCACCTCCTATTCCCATGAGGACCGGAGGGGGTCACTTTGGGAGACTCCTCACCAGGAGCGGAGCCATGCTACACGACAGTGTGAATCACGGCCCTGTACTGCCAGAGCCCTATCTCCAACCTGCGCTCCCATTGAGCGAGGCTCCAAACCGAGGGAGCCGTGCAAAATTAGCCCTTGAATGTTTGGGAATTAGCAAATCTTTTGCTTTTATGTAAAGTGCTGCTGTCGGTGGATTGGCGAGACTCTGCTTGCTCTGTTGTGTTATACGCATTTTTAAGATTTCTCACGCTGAACGGACCATTCTCCTTTTGTTGAACTCTTGTTGAACTGCTGACTTATTTTTCCCCTCAGAGGTGAAAATTGCATTCTGTGCAAAGAAAGAATCCATTTTTTAAAAGGTTTCCCACTTGGTAAAGGCGTTTTGCTGTCAACACAGTGTTTGGGAGCTACTGGGCTTTTGTAGCTGCCCGTCAAAACTTGGCAGGGGTTATAGTTTATTACCTGTGCAGAGCTAGAGAAAAGCCTGTGGGAGGCTTGGCAAGTAAATTGAACTGTGGATTCTTGAGCCGAGAGAAATCCTGAAGCTCCGATTTCTCTCGTCCACTTCAATTGTGCCTCATCCCCAGCCTCCTGTCGCAGACTCTGTACCCTTGTCACTGATTCCATCTCTCTCCCCGGTTACACTCTCGGGTTGAATCGGACTGTTTGCATCCTTAGTGTCCTAATTGACCCTGAGCTGAACTTCCGACCCCACATCCTCGCCATCAGAAAGGTTGCTTACTTCCACTGCTGAAACCCTTGTCCAAGGCTTTGTCACCACCAGACTCGCATATTCTAGTGCTTTCCTGGCTGGCCTCCCATCTCCCTCTCCCTTGCCCTCTATAAACTTCAGTTCATCCATAACTTTGCTGCCCGTATCCTATCCCACACTGAGTCCTGTTCACCATCGCTCATCAATGTAAAATTTTCATACTTGTATTTAAATCCATTTTTAGCTTCGCCCCTCCCTATCTCCTGTAACCTTCTCCTGCTCTCCCAGCAGCACCCCCACCCCCCCAGAACACACTTCCTAAAAAAAAATCTGGCCTTTTGTGGACCCCACCCCCTCACTCTTTGCCCCACCACTGACGGACATGACTTCAGCTGCCTAGGTACCATGCTCTGGAATTCCCTCCCTAAAACCCTCTACCTCTCCACCTCTCTCTCCCCTTAAGACCTACCTGTTTGACAAACCTTTTTGTCACTCCTAATATCTCCATTGGTTCGGTGCTGATTTTTGCCTGACTTAAGCCTCTGTAAAGCGCTTTGGGATATTTTTCTACATTATAGGCACTGTATAAATGCAAAATGGTGTTGCTTGCCAGCAATGGTGTTGCTTTGCTGGACTACCTCAGACTGCAATTTTTGGAGGGTCTTCTGCCTGCGCCTGCTCAAAATATTCTTGTCGCCATTTGGAGAAGGCAGGTGTGAGGGAAGAAAATAATCGGAAAGTTTAATACAATAGGATGGATGGATGATAAATACAGAAACAAAATATAGAAAACATTAAGGGCAGAAAGAAGTAAGCTTTAAAAAATGAAAAAGCTTGCATTTGTAAGGCATCTTATCACTTCACAGCCAATGAATTTCTTTTGAAGTGTAGTCATTTTTGTTATGTAGGCAAACGTTGCAGCCAATTTGTGCACAGCAAGGCCCCACGAACATTAATGAGATTATTGTAGAAATTGCAAATCAGAAGCAGACTGTTCGGCCCAACCAGTACATGTTGGTGATTATCCTACACTCGAGCAGTAGTCCTGATCCCATGTGCCTGCCCCTGATCGTATATGCCTTTATTCCCTTTTCATTCAACTACCTACTTAACCTATTCTTAAATGTTAACATTCTGCTTCAATCACTAACTCTATGATTGCATTCCACAGCCTCACATTCCTTTGAGTAAAAAAAGCCTTTCCTGCTAATTCTCTTGCGTTTAATTGTACATCTATGTCCCCTTCTTCTAGACCACTCAACCACTGGAAACATTCTCTACTCTGGTCTATTCAGTCACAATTTTAAACAGCTCAGTCAACTCACCCTATAACTTTCTCAGTTCGAACAAAAACAGTCCCAATTTTTTGAAGTCTTTCTTCGTATTTGTATTATAAGATGAATGACTGATTTGATTAATTTGTTTTGGTTGAGGGCTAAATATTGGCCAGGACACAGGGAGAACTCCCTGATCTTCGAGTAGTGCCAGGCTACCTTTTAGATCCACCTGAGCTGGAAGCAGGGTCTTGGTTTAACGTTTCATCTGAAATGGAGCAATCCCTCAGTACTGCACTGAAGTATCTGCCTAGGTTATGCACGTAAGTGAGGCTTGAACCTACAACTTTCTGACTGAGAGGAGAGAGCACTACTTCTGAGCTAAGATGACACAACAAAATCCCACAGAAAAAAATCACATCAAAGTTGGTTTTAAGGGGAGGAAAGAGAACTTGTGATCAGTTATTATAGAAAGGACATGATAAGAAAAATGGACCATTTATTCAAAGGTAAAAATACAAAGAAAGGAAAAAAGTTAATACAGGAGTAGGCCATTCAGCCCCTCAAGCCTCTTCCGACATTCAATTAGATCATGGCTGATCTGTACTGCAACTCCATTTACCCATTTAAGAACCAAGAACTTAAAATTTAAACAGAATGACAGTCTTGGGGAAGAAAAAACAGCAAATGAGGTTGAAAGAAATAAGTGAAAGACGGCTAAAAGAGAAATTAAACCTAGATAGACAGATCCAGATGGTGAAGGCCATTCAGCCCATCTAAGGGTATCCGGACAGAGAGGAGCGAACAGCAGGGTCTGTTAGAGCATCCAACTGTTTGTGGTTCTGAGGCTATTGCCAGGAGTCAATTCGATGCGTTAATCACTCTTTGTGTGAAAAACTCCCTGACATCAGCCCTAAATTTTCCTTTTACTAGTTTTAACGAGTCTCCCATTGTCCAACTGCTACAGTTTAGCTTGAAATGGGTCGCTTGTACTTTCTCTCCCCTGTTTGTGACTTTAAGTGCCGGCAAGCTAGAAAAGTAGCAAAAATTGACCAACAGATTGAAAAGATGCTGATACAGCCCCAGAAAGGTTGATAAATTGACAAGTAATTACCCGGGCTGTGTACTTTAAGCTTTCAGTGTACACAACATTCCTTCACTTATACTGGAGGGAAAAAAACAAATACACAAGTCTGAAGGGGAAATCTAACTGTTGAAGGCACGAAATTGGTGGTGTGTCTTCAGGTGGAGTGTGGGAACATTCTCCTGGAGAACTTTGAAATTTTGCATTTTTAAAAAATTTTAAGTACATTTACATTTTGCAATTGATTTTTTTTTTAAAGCTTAAAAATCTAAGTGGCTCTTGGATTTTCCACAGTTCCACACAAGAGATGAGGTTACACAAGATAAGGGCTCATGGGGTTGGGGGTAATATATTAACATAGATATGGATGGGTTAAGTGAGTGGACAAGAAGGCGGCAGATGGAGTATAATGTGGGGAAATGTGAGGTTATTCACTTCAGTAGGAAGAATAGAAAAGCTGAATATTTTTTTAAATGGTGAGAAACTATTAAATGCTGGTGTTCGGAGGGATTTGGGTGTCCTTGTACACGAAGCACAAAGTTAACGTGCAGGTACAGCAAGCAATTAGGAAGGCAAATGGTATGTTGGCCTTTATTGCAAGGGGGTTGGAGTACAAGAGTAAGGAAGTCTTGCTGTAATTGTACAGGGCTTTGGTGAGACCACACCTGGAGTACTGCGTGCCGTTTTGGTCTCCATATCTAAGGGTATACTTGCCTTAGAGGGGGTGCAATGAAGATTCACTAGATTAATTCATGGGATGAGAGGGTTGTCCTATGAGGAGAGATTGATTAGAATGGGCCTATACTGTCTGGAGTTTAGAAGAAAGAGAGGTGATCTCATTGAAACATAAGATTCTGAGTGGGCTTGACAGGGAAGATGGTGTGAGGCTATTTTCCCTGGCTGAAGAGTCTAAAACTAAGGGACATAGTCTCAGCGTAAGGGGTCAGCCATTTAGGACTGAGATGAGAGATTTCTTCAGAGGGTTGTGCATCTTTGGAATTCGCTACTTCAGAGGGCTGTGGATGTTCAGTCGTTGAGTATATTCAAGGCTGAGATAGATAGATTTTTGGACTCTAGGGGAATCAAGGGATATGTGGATCGGGCAGGAAAGTGGAGTTGAGGTCAAAGATCAGTCATGGTCTGATTGAATGGTGGATCAGGCTGGAGGGGCCACATGGCCTACTCCTGCTCTTATTTCTTATGTTTTTATAGCCGCCCGCCTCCCCTTCGATAGCCATCTGCCTTTCTTTTCTCCTCTCTTTTTGCCCCCCCCACTTCGATAGCCGCCTGTTTTTCTTACCCCCCCCCACCCCGCCCCACTGTTCACTTCCCCCCTCCTTCAATAGTCATCTGTTTTCCCAATTGTCTCTTGAACCTCCTTGTTGGGAGGCATGTGTCCTGACATCACCCACCCCCTTCCACACCCAATGTGCCTGGGATCAGGAGCTCTCTGAGGTGTGGGATCGAACTACATCCCAGCATTGTGTGGAGACACGCATTGTTGTTCCAATACTGTGAACTGTGCTGCCACTTAATGGTTATAGTCAATATTGTAAGCTAGATGTCCATCCAATTCTGGTGAAAAACATGTCTCCTTTTAACAATTTAACAGGAACATTTTAATACTTATTTCTATAGAGTGATATTTATTAGGTGAGATTTTCCAGTACAGTCAATAAACAATTGCAGCTCGTTGTAGAACCTGAATTTATAATTGTGCGCACAAAATGGTTGAGTTAAGATCATCTGAATGACCTGGTCATCTGCCAATCATGAAGTCATCCATCAGTCTGAGAGATGCTCTTGTACCTTGGTTAGGGCTGCTCGGATTGATGGACGAGAGAATTTATGAAGTATGTTATTCCCACAGAGGCACACTACTTCATGTATCCAGTGTCCTCTTGCACAGCTGGCCATGACATAACCTCTATGTTGCATCTCATTTGGATTCTGAAAATTGGCTGAAATTTAGTTGGAATTGTGCTCGCCTTGATTTTGTACTGGATTCAGTCGCAACATGGTATTGAGTCGAGGTTCACACACGGGAAAAATGGAATTGTAAAATCACCACATTTCAGTGATTTGAATTGCATTAAATGTATGATCTTGGAAGATACAAAACTATATATGAGCATTATTAAAATGCATTGCGACCAAGCCCATTGACGGCTCAATTTCCACGGAATGAATAGTGTCACTCACCTTCACTTTTTGAGTCCTTTTCTTTTCAGTGTGTTTTTCCTGTATTCTGTTGCCACCGTAGAGTGTAACAGCTGGTACACTGGCCTGATAAGCAGGTTGTGATACAGATACACACATCAGGCGTAGTGAGTTGCATGGTACTTCATTATAGAACTTTCAAATGTCACTTTTTCATCACTGCAAGTTTCTCTTTTAAAGACATGTACTGCTTGTGTTTTCAGCGGATAGGTTGTGTGTACAACTTTGGACAGTGCCTTTTAAGGTAGAAAAATATCCCAAGGTGCTTCACAGAGGTGGAATCAGACAAAATTGGATTGCGAGTCAAGAGATATTAGGAGGGGTGACCAAAAGCTTGGTCAAAGAGGAGGGTTTTAAGGAGGAGAATGAGGTGGAGGGGTTTAGGGGAGTGACTTGGAGAACGTAGGGCCTAGACAGCTGAAAGCATGGCCACCAATGGGTGGGACGAAGGGAAGGGGGATGTACAAAAAGCCAGATATGTTTTTTAATAATAAAATAGACACCATGATCTAAATCGTCCTAAGCATGGAATTTTGCATAAGTATACTTGCTGGCTAGATTATAAGCAAGGCACCAGACTGGGGAGTGGAACTTTATATCGAAACTTATGACTGGATGGCAACATCATGTTTTTTTGAAAAGCAGAATGGCATGAATTACAATAAATCTAGTTTGAATAAAGGGGAGCTCTTCCTTTCTAAAGGCGTCAGTAATTATAAGGTGTAATGTGAAGATGAAATCATATTTAACCAATGCATCAAAAATACATGTTTGCAGTGAATTAAGTCCCTAGCTTGGGACATATACAGCTTTGTGGATGATGTTGAGCTTTTCAACTCCTAGCACTGCCGATGTAGGTAATGTGAGGGGGCTGATTTGTGAGTTGGTTTATTACCTTGTAAACCAGTTGTGGTTCAAATGTTCGTGCTTCTATTTAGGCGTGGCAAGTTAGAATTTTTTGCAGGGGTTGAGGGTGAGGTTGGCCTGTTAATGTCACATCTGTGGTTTTGTTTTCTTAATGAAATATATCTTACATCATAGTCGAGAAAGAAGAGGCAAAGGAGTGCTGAGATTGAGAGGAAAAATGATATGGGATGGCTGGTAGAGAAACTGAAGATAATTTTCGACTCAGCTCTGGAATTCCCTCCCTAAACCTATCCGCCTCTCTACCTATCTCTCCTCCTTAAAACCTACCTCTTTGACCAAACTTTTGGTCATTTGTCCAAATATTTCCTTTTACGGCTCGGTGTCAAATTTTGTTTGATAATGCCTTGCGACATTTTACTACATTAAAGACGATATATAAATTCATGTTGTTGTTGTAAAGTAATGTCACGCTAAAGATTGGAGAGCAATATTATGTTTTGGCCATTCACTATTTGACACATGGAATAGTAATACTGGAGGAACGAGCCCAGAAATAAGCCCATGCATATGGTTTGATAAGTTGTGCAAAATGTCTATTACAACATGCTGTAGAATATCTATATATTTAAAAGTCTTGTGTAGGATGTGCACTTCCTGTCCACAAACCTTACTTCCTGTCGTCACAGCTTTTGGTCAACATTTTGTTGCTGCCGTGAGGTAGTTGCAGGCTCTGGCCATTAGCTGGCTCTGTAGAGCCAGTTTGTGAAGCGTCTCTCCCAACTGTCGCCATCTTGTAAATTTTTTTTAAAAACTCCCTTTCATCAACTTGTCATGGGCAATGCCACAGGTAATCTACTAGTTGTACACTAAAAGTTTTGCATTTGCACATGCTTCCTATTATGGGATACTTCCTGTAATGTGTCTCTTTTTTTTTTGTCTGGGTCAAAAGTAAAACCAGCAGTAAATCAGAACTTGGAAGAAGTGTGAACTAGGAATCAAAAGACAACTTTCAGAACTCATGTGAAGTTCTTACCAAAAGTTGCATCTCGTTTTCATTTAGAGCAGGAGATTGTGGTTCTATCATTTCAGGCCCCTTCTCACCGATCTAACCACGAAAGAAGAATTCATTTCTTGACTGACTAAAGAACTCTCCAGCTGTGTAATAATCAAACTGAATAATTTCATAAATCATAGCAATTGTTCATCAAAAATGCTAGAAAAACTATAAACTAAACAGTCTGTAGTTAAATGGTTAGTATAAAGTATCATGCACCATTGCTATCTTTCCAGCAACTGAACCGTGGGTAGAATTAAGCCAATCTACCCATTCAGCAGCCTCATCTTGGGATATCCATTAAGGCTATTTGTAGTGCTGCAACATTTAGAACATTTAACAACCTCCCAAGACCTTGTAATTGTAGAAATCCCATTACAGAGACTCCTCCATCTCCTACTTGTACCACTTTGGTATGCTGCTTCTTTGTCTGAAGAATGCTGAATGAAAAAGTACAGTTGGTTACCTACTTTAGTAGAGTCTTCTCCATTCTTCAGATGGATGCATTCTGCACACCTCCACAGTCTCTGACAGGGGTTTCCAGCCCAGGAGGTAGTGTACCATCTTATGAGAATCAGTAGCTGTAGGTCAAAGTGATCTGACTATCAGAAATGCTGCCTCCTTTTTATAGAAGACAAAAACGGTCAATCATAATTTGACAAGCAAACCTATGTCAACTGCTGCAAGGTCGAGCACGTGACTCCCCAAGAGGCAAGGAAGAAATCCTACAGTGTGTGGAGAATGGACATCTGTTCAAGGAATGAAGAATACTCTCCCAAGTTGGGTAATCTACCTTAGGGCCTTTGCCTGGAATATTCCTTTAAGCCACAATATTTAATGGTGTCGAAGGAGTTTTACTTTGCATCTAATATGTGCTGTACCTGACCTGTGAGTGCTTGATAATGATGCTAAATGAGGAAAAAGTTCCACTCCCCAGCATTAATATTCCTCAGGTTGGTGGATTCAAATGGGTAGGGTAGCCTAGTGGTCATGATACTGGATTACCATCCTAGAGGTCATGGGTTCAAATCCCAGCATGGCAAGTTGTGAAATTGAGTTCAACAAAATCTCCTAATATGTGCACTGGCATCAGAAGAATGATCTTGAAAGCTGCTGTTTTGTCATTTTAAAAACCAGCCAATGTCCTCAGGGAAGGGAACCTGTCACTTCTACCTACCCTAGCCTACATGAGACTCCAGTCCCACACTATATGGTTGGATCTTAGGGACTTGCCAGTGTCGCCCACATCCTTAACACAAAAACAAATTCCTCCCCTTCCCCCTGCAAAAATCAGCGATGTGACTGTGATATTGGGCTCAGTCTCAACCAACTGGAAGAAATGTTGCAAATGACTTAACATCTCAAACCTTATCTGCTCAAATTTATATCTGTGGCAAATTTATCTTCCAGTTCACGGTGCATGTACTGCCCAGGAGAAATTAACTTTCAAGAAACTACTGTTCAAACCTACCTGGTATCGAATCTCTAACCCTCACTGATTATTTTACTTCAACTGAGTCACAATAACATAATGGTGCGGAGAGCTAGAATGAATGTTCAGACATACAGGACAATCAGGTGGTTGCACTGCAAATTGCTGGGAGCTTTTTCTAGATTAGTGAAACTTAATTAGTTTGCTTGATTTCAAATTAAGTTGGAATGAAATGATGAGTCAGTGTCCGCTCTAGCTTTGCTTAGCAATGTCTGCAATCTGAAAGTGTCTGGCAGAGTGAAATTTCTTCAATCTTTCCCAGGATAAGAGCTTGAAGACGTCCATTAGAATCCCTTGGGGAGGAGGACGCCTGATACACTGGTCTAGGACACTGTCCTTCCATCTCCTACTTGTGTTTGAATCCAGTGTAATCTTTCATGTTTTTAGATGATGCAGAGTACATTTAGTGTATACACTTGGGCGCTCCTGTCTGTTTTCAGAGCTGATTCATTGCTCTGTGTTGTTAAGAAATCTAACGTGTCTTTTCCATATGAGCAGACTTGAGTTTAACATAGTGCTATGCAGTTAGTAGTATTATATAAATACTTAATGCATTTGTATGATTTTTTTTTTGAGAGTTTTTTTAAATGGCAGCAGTTCAACCCAGTTGTGGGTTCAAGCCCTATTCCTGAGACTTGAGCACAAAACCTAGGCTGACACTCCAGTGCAGCACTGTCGGAGGTGCCGTCTTTTGGATGAGATACATACACACAAACATACGAATTAAGAGCAGGAGTAGGCCGTTCAACCCCTCGAGCCTGCTCTGCCATTTGATAAGATCATGGCTGATCTGATTGTGACCTCACCCCTGCTTTCCCGTCGACCTACTACAACCTTCGACTCCCTTGTTAATCAGAAATCTATCTAACTCTGCCTTAAAAATATTCAATGACCCTGCCTCCACCGTTCTCTGGGGAAGGGAGTTCCACAGACTCACGACCCTCAGAGAAAAAAATTCTCCTCATCTCCATCTTAAATAGGAGATCCCTTATTTTTAAACTATGGCCCCTAGTTCTAGTATCTCCCACAAGGGGAAACATCCCCTCAGCATCTGCCCCTTCTAGTCCCCTCAGGATCTTATATGTTTCAATAAGATCACCTCTCATTCTTCTAAACTCCAGTGTATACAGGCCCAACTTTTCCTTAAGATAACCCCCTCATCCCAGGAATCCCAGATGTTAAACTGAGTCCATGTTCGCCTTCTCAGGTGGAGAAAAAAGATCCACAGCACTATTCGAAGAAAAGCAGGGGAGTTCTCCCGATGTCCCAGTCAACATTTATCCCTCAACCAACAAATGATCTGTCCGTTTATTTCATTGCTGTTTGTGGGACCTTGCTGTGCATGAATTGGCTGCCGCATTGCCTACATTACAACAGTGACTGACTACACTTCAAAAGTACTTAATTGGCTGAAAAGTGCTTTGGGCAACCCTGTGGTTGTGAAAGGCACTATTTAAATGCAAATTTTTTAAAAATATGATTTAATGACCAGCATTGGTGATGTTGGTTGAAGGTGGTATATTGGCCGGGACACTGGAGGAATTCCCCTTCAAAGCATGTCATGGGATCGTCTGCAATTACCTGAAATCTGGTCCCTCAGGACTGCAGCAGAATTAAAAATGTGGACCAAGGAATTCTGTACGGATGCGTTAAGCCTTTGTATGTAAACAGGGCTCTGTGCAGATTCACCACGCAAAAAGTTAAAGCAGCACTTCCCATGTAATTGGTCTAAAATGGTACTTTGCAAGAACGTAGCCCTGAGCTGTACTGACACAATAAGCACACCCATCAAATACTGTACTCTGATGACTGAAGAAATGTGGGAATTACTCCTACATCTCTCAAACGGTTAAGACGACGAACCCATCCCTTTAAAAAATTTATTGTTGATATAGTGGAATCACAATAGCGTGCTTGGCTAGAGGAACGCAAATCATAGTGATTAAAGGCCAGTGCGACTCTGAGAATCTCGGATAAACACAGGGCCCACTGTTCGCGGTGGAAATTATACATTACGTTACAAAGGCAAAGCATAAATTATATTGAAAGGGGAATAAAATCTGAGATAAAGTCCATCTACTTTCGAAAACAATTTGTGCAGCTCACTGCTCATGACCCCACAACCTTCCCAAGATGCCTAAAAATCCCTTCCCATCAAAAAGAGGATCTTTTGTATCATGATACGGTGTTTTCCCAACAAGAACTCCCTGAGATGGTTGTGTATTTCAATGTTTAGTTACAGTTCCTGTGGTCGGAGGGATTTGCATGTCTTGTAAACTTAGTATTGGCATTTACAATTGGTGAGAAAATCTTGCCGATAACTTTGTTTTCTACTTGCAGAAGTTTTTATTCTCCGCTCTAACTTGCCAGCCTGGCTCAGTCGGTAGCACTCTGACCTCTTGAGTCAGAAGGTCATGGGTTCAAGCTCCACTGTGGACTTGAGCACACAATCTAGGTTGACACCTGAGTGCAGTATTGAGGGTACCACTTTTGAATGAGAGTTAAAGCGAGGGCAAATCTGCCTGTTCAAGTTGACATAAAAGATCCCATGGCAATTATTCGAAGAGGAGCAGGGGAGTTCTCCCAGTGTCCTGGCCAACATTTATCCCTCAACCAACACCACCAAAAATGGATTAACTAGCCATTTATTATTTGTAGGATCTTGCTATGTGCACAATGGCTGCCGCACTTGCCTACACGATAGCAGAGGCTGCACTTCCAACTACATTGGTTGTGAAGCATTTTGGGGCATCCTGCGGACATGAAAGGCACTTGTATAAATCCCAGTCTTTCCTAAATAGCGTATATGGACTAGTGGACAATAGGACGTCATTAGAAGGTGGTCGACTAATCGAATGGTTCCGATAATATCATGGGGGTAATTTTGAGAGATTCCTATCTTCGCGTGTAGCCCAGCTGGGTGGGAGCACACGGCTGGAGATAGGCCTGTAACATTATAGGGTCAATTCTGCTACTTGCACCCCCATTTCGCCAGGCTCTATATCAAGAATGGAGCCTTGCAGAGTTACCCCTCTCAAGCAAGTGAGAGCAATTTTCGAGCCGTTTATGAAAGTGAACCATGACACAGCCCTGAAATGGCTCCCTGTTAAAGAAAGAAACTTGTATTTATATGGCACCTTATTGCATCTTCAAGACGTCCCAAAGTGCATCGTATCCAATGAATTACTTTTATGTCACACGACGGCCAATTTTCACACAGTAAGATCCCACAAACCCCAAGTGAGATGAATGATCAGTTAATCTGTTTTTGTTAGTGGTGGTTGAGAGAGGATTGTTGGCCGTGATACCAGCAGAACTCCCTGTTCATCTTCGAATAGTGCTGTGGGAACTTATACATCCACCTGAGTGGGCGGAGGGGGCCTCGGTTTAATACCTCATTTGTAAGGCGGTTCCTCCCTCAGTGCTGCACTGAACGGTCAGCCTAGATTAGGTGCTCAAGCTTTGGAGCAGTGCATGAACCCATGACCTTCTGAAGAGAAGAGAGTGCTACCTGCCAAGCCAAACTGTGTTCCATTTTTAATGTATGCTGAACAATTTTATTCATGTTATGAAGGTTTTCTTGCAATGTCAGGTGAACAGTGAACGTGTGTGCATGGAGATGTGGTTTGTGCTATAATTTTTGATTGTGTACTTTTCTGAGCTTAACTGACAATTGACTATTTAGCTCATTTGGTTACAGCCTGGTAGCGATGAGGCCAATGTGGATTTAATCCCTTTTTGGGCCATGCACAATTCAAAAGATCCCCTCAAAATTAACTTTTTTTATTCCTCTATGATTCTTTACGTGAATGAGATTGGAATTGATAGCTCCAGTTCGAGTTGGCACCGAGACAGGTCTGATGGGCTGAATGGCCTCCTTCTGTGCTGTAACTTTGATGAATCTCTGTTAGTATGTTCCTAAAAGGATCTTGATGGTCTAGCCTAACATAGAATAATCTGCAGTTGATTGAACTGGATCTGGATGTCTAAATCTGTACTTTGACAACAGCAATAATGTATATAATAACTTTGGAAGGCAAGGTCAGCTTGGGTTGGTACATTTTTGATGCATTCATGCACCCCCAGGTCTAAATGCATTCAAATTGTTTACGAAAACCTTTACCTTGCCGGAGACATTTAAAACTTAATTTTATTTCAGGCCTATCATTTTGGGGCACTGTGTGTTCAGCGGGGAGTCACTGGGTTGTGGGATCTGTCAATAAATGGCTGCATGGTAAGTCAGATGATGGGCACCCATACTGACCCATCACGCTGGTTGGAAAGCATCCAGGTTGGTAGGTTTCAGTCCTGAGAAGGGGATTTAGACTCTAAACAAAATCTCCTGCATTTGGAGGATTTGCAGGCTTTTATTTTTTTTAAAAAAACTTGCCCCATATTCCAGGGCGGCCTGGAGGTTGTAGCAGTGAACTTTATGTATATCTAAATGTTTTTTCATTTTGAAACCATGGTAAGATATCACAGAAAGGTCTTGAAACTACAGTTGATTTGTAGCAACTCAATGAGAAGTACAGTATCTCAGTGCCTTCATCATGAAAATCGCTGTTTTGGAAACTCCAATTGCCCCTGTGCATAAGAAAATATGGAATGAGACAAGGTCATTCATCCCATCAATCCAACTCCTTCCACAGCCCAGACAAACTATACCTTGTCACAGGAACATAGGAATTGCTAGATTGAAAAAAGATCAAGGTCCATCGAGTTTGCTTTTCACCATCCTGGTAGTTCCATGATACAATGATAATGGAGTTATTGACTAATCATAGTAATCAATCTCTCTCAATTAGTCTACATGGCTCTATTTAACTCCCCAGGGAACATTCCAGATAAATGATCCTGATCCCCAAAGAATATCTAAGAAAAATTCAGAATCTTTATCCACTATTCAACATTGTATTGCTTCACAGATGATGACCATCCCCCTCCCCTAGCCCAAGCGTTGTGTTCTGTCTGTATCTACCTCTAGGATTGCCAATTCCCTTCCCCTTGGAATATTTTTCCAGCTATCTTTACGAGGCTTTCTGAAACAGCATCAATTGTTTCTACTGAAGATCGTTCCAATCTCCATGTTACAATTTTGGGTTTGTCGTTGATACCTTCTTATGTTCAGTTTGTCAGTCACTCCTATAAGTGGTCTGAGTGTCTGTCTTTTATGGCAGTTGGCTCACACTGCCCCATATCTACTTGCATGGTAACGTTAACCCAGGGACATAACAAGAGCATCCTCTTGTGATCGGGACTGGTTAGAGTGTCTCCTGCATGAATGCTTCTTCAATCTCTCCAAAGGTGGACCAAAGCAAACATTTGGTGAGATGAGGCCTTGTACAAATCGAAAAGCTGCTTTATTTCACAGTAAGGCAAATATATGGAGCGGCAGTCATGATTTGGACTCCCTTAATTCCGTTATTACAACTTACCTGTGCATAATGATACAAAATAAAAAACATGCCATACTTCACCACATTAGTTGACCGTCTCATTTGACTTAAATCAGATGCGTTCTAACTGTTTGTCCAGCAGGTCCAACTTCTTAGTCTTAACAAAAGCCCTCACAGCTTTCTCTCTTAAAAATGTGATTGCCTGGGCAGAATTCTGTTTTAAAAAGCCTCTGTCAGCCTGAGTCCCAGCCCCTCTCCTATATCTCTTTGACCCCTTTTCGGCTGTGAACAAAGACTTTCCAATTCAATGGTTTTTTGATTGCAGAGGTAGGCTAACAAATTCCTTTATTTACAGTCTATTGGGAAACAACATCAATGCGAGCACATTACTATCTTAACTACCTTTTTGTCTCAGCCATTTTTTAAAAAACATGTATCACTAAACCATGCTTTAAAAACCTAACATTAAAAGTAACTCTTTTTCCCAAGTCCTTTCTGTGGAAAAATGGCCAAGAAATCCCAAAACATGACAATCCACTTGATCTGAGTAAAAGATTCTTCCAATCATTAGTCTCATACGAGGCTTGCTAATTTTAAACCGATCTCCCCTGCCCTGTCCCCGGTTCCACACTTGTGTTTGAATTATATAACCTGTTTACATTTACATTATCTGTACCTTTCAGTGTTTTGAAGAGCTGGATCATGAACCCCATTGATTTTCTTTTCAGCTCTGTGAGTCTGCCTTTGTAATTTCGACCCTAAAGTTCGAGAATAACTCTGGTGGTTCTTTTTTGAACAGTTCATCAATGGCCCACTGCTGCACTGTATATGATAGATTCATATAGAGTAGTAGCCCTCAGACCTCCCAGAACTCTGCGTTCCTCCAATCCTGGCCTCTTGTGCGTCCCCGATTTTTTTTTGCTCTGCCAATACCAGTCATGCCTTCACTATCTAGGCCCCAAACAATGGAATTCCCACCTCTCTACATCTTTTTCCTTTTTAAGATGCTCCTCAAAACCTACCTCTTTGATCAAGCTTTTGGTCACCTGTCCCAATATCACATGTGGCAACGCTCAGTGAAGCACGTTTGTTTGTTTGTTTGTTTGTTTGTTGTATTAAACCTGTCATGGTGGTGTACTTGACGAGCGGGCGTAGGTAAAGATTGGCATTGCAGATAACAGTGAGAGGGATAAAGTTGACTGGGACTAATGTCGATACATGATAATAATCAGTCACGAAAAGTGCCAAAAATGATTCCAAAAATTGAGAACTTGCAGGAATGGGGGACTACAACAGGACAGAAGAGATTCACAGGTGTCTGTGCTTAAACTTGGGAGTAGGACAGAAGGGCGGTGTCAACAACGCCTAATTAGGGTCGCCAACCTTCCTGGATTGTCCGGGAGTCTCCCGGAATTAACGATTAATCTCCCAGACATTCCTGCAAGCGTTATGGGAGAAGAATCATTGCAACATTTTCTTCCCTTTCGCTCTTGTAAACCGACCCAATAGAGTGGTTTCAAGGTGCAGTGGATTGTGGATATTGTATCCACCATTATTGGCCAATTGATGTATTGGGTGACCAATGGTGAGAGTGTGGTGGCAAGGCGATTGAAGGCAGGAGGTCATGAAGTGACACCTCCTGAAATACAGTCCAACCAGAGGTGGCAACCCTACGCTTAATGGATGGTGGCCTGAATTGTGACAACTCATTGCTGGGAATTCCCATTCTAAATGTCGCCTTGAAATGTTGACTCAAAAATCGTGACAATTTGAAGAGCTGGATCATGAACCCCATTGATTTTCTTTTCAGCTCTGTGAGACTGCCTTTGTAACTTAGACCCTGAAGTTCAAGAATAACTGTGGTGGTTCTTGTTTGAACAGTACATCAATGGCCCACTGCTGCACTGTATATGATAGATTCATATAGAGTAGTAGCCCTCAGACTTCCCAGAACTCTGCAAATGCATCTATCCATGACGGTATTGGTAGGAGTGACCACCACACAGTCCTCGTGGAGATGAAGTCCCGTCTTCACACTGAGGACACCATCCAACATGTTGTGTGGCACTACCACCATGCTAAATGGGATAGATTCAGAACAGATCTAGCAGCTCAAAACTGGGCATCCATGAGGCGCTGTGGGCCATCAGCAGCAGCAGAATTGCATTCCAGCACAATCTGTAACCTCATGGCCCGACATATTCCTCACTCGACAATTACCAACAAGCCAGGGGATCAACCCTGGTTCAATGAGGAGTGCAGAAGAGCATGCCAGGAGCAGCACCAGGCATACCTAAAAATGAGGTGCCAACCTGGTGAAGCTACAGCTCAGGATTACGTACATGCTAAACAGTGGAAGCAACATGCTATAGACAGAGCTAAGCGATTCCACAACCAACTGATCAGATCAAAGCTCTGCAGTCCTGCCACATCCAGTCATGAATGGTATTGGACAATTAAACCACTAACGGGAGGAGGAGGCTCTGCAATCATCCCCATCCTCAATGATGGCAGAGTCCAGCATGAATGCAAAAGACAAGGCTGAAGTGTTTGCAACCATCTTCAGCTAGAAGTGCCGAGTAGATGATCCATCTCGGCCTCCTCCCGATATCCCCACCATCACAGAAGCCAGTCTTCAGCCAATTCGGTTCACTCCATGTGATATCAAGAAATGGCTGAGTGCACTGGATACAGCAAAGGCTATGGGCCCCGACAACATCCCAGCTGTAATGCTGAAGACTTGTGCTCCAGAACCACCTGCGCCTTTAGCCAAGCTGTTCCAGCACAGCTACAACACTGGCATCTACCCGACAATGTGGAAAATTGCCCAGGTATGTCCTGTCCACAAAAAGCAGGACAAATCCAATCCGGCCAATTACCGCCCCATCAGTCTACTCTCAATCATCAGCAAAGTGATGGAAGGTGTCGTCGACAGTGCTATCAAGCGGCACTTACTCACCAATAACCTGCTCACCGATGCTCAGTTTGGGTTCCGCCAGGACCACTCTGCTCCAGACCTCATTACAGCGTTGGTCCAAACATGGACAAAAGAGCTGAATTCCAGAGGTGAGGTGAGAGTGACTGCCCTTGACATCAAGGCAGCATTTGACCGAGTGTGGCACCAAGGAGCCCTAGTAAAATTGAGGTCAATGGGAATCAGGGGGAAAACTCTCCAGTGGCTGGAGTCATACCTAGCACAAAGGAAGATGGTAGTGGTTGTTGGAAGCCAATCATCTCAGCCCCAGGACATTGATGCAGGAGTTCCTCAGGGCAGTGTCCTCGGCCCAACCATCTTCAGCTGCTTCATCAATGACCTTCCCTCCATCATAAGATCAGAAATGGGGATGTTCACTGATGATTGCACAGTGTTCAGTTCCATTCGCATCCCCTCAGATAACGAAGCCGTCCAAGCCTGCATGCAGCAAGACGTGAACAACATCCAGGCTTGGGCTCATAAGTGGCAAGTAACATTCGTGCCAGGCAATGACCATCTCCAACAAGAGAGGGTCTAACCACCTCCCCTTGACATTCAACGGCATTACCATCGCCGAATCCCCCACCATCAACATCCTGGGGGTTACTGTTGACCAGAAACCTAACTGGACTAGCCATATAAATACTGTGGCTACAAGAGCAGGTCAGAGGCTGGGTATTCTGCGGCGAGTGACTCATCTCCTGACTCCCCAAAGCCTTTCCACCATCTACAAGGCACAAGTCAGGAGTGTGATGGAATACTCTCCACTTGCCTGGATGAGTGCAGCTCCAACAGCACTCAAGAAGCTCGACACCATCCAGGACAAAGCAGCCCGCTTGATTGGCACCCCATCCTCATTCACTCCCTTCACCACCGGCGCACTGTGGCTGCAGTGTGTACCATCCACAGGATGCACTGCAGCAACTCGCCAAGGCTTCTTCGACAGCACCTCCCAAACCCGAGACCTCTACCACCTAGGCGGACAAGGGCAGCAGGTACATGGGAACAACACCACCTGCACGTTCCCCTCCAAGTCACACACCATCCCGACTTGGAAATATATCGCCGTTCCTTCGTCGTCGCTGGGTCAAAATCCTGGAACTCCCTTCCTAACAGCACTGTGGGAGAACCTTCACCACACGGACTGCAGCGGTTCAAGAAGACGGCTCACCACCACCTTCTCTCGGGCAATTAGGGATGGGTAATAAATGCCGGCCTCGCCAGTGACGCCCACATCCCATGAACGAATAAAAAAAAAGTTTGTACATACGCAAGATTTTTAATATAAGTATAAACTTTGAGTATACTGGTTACAAGAAATAAACTGTTGACCCCCACATACCTTCTGTGTAAATAAAATATACATCAGCTGCTGCTTGCAAGTTATGTGTTTTAAAAAAAAAATCAAAAGTAATACTTAACTGGATGAAAATTATTGTAAGTCGGTTTGTTACTGCTTTTGGGTGTACTTACCATTTAAACATGCAGTAATGTGATGTCACATTCCACAGTGTTGCATTCTTGAGGTGATCTATGTTATCGTCTTTTTACATGTCTTGACTCCTCCATTTGATTGCACTGTGACATTAATTACGTACATAGAAATTACAGCACAGAAACCGGCCATTTGGCCCAATCAGTCTATGCCGGTGCTCATGCTCCACACGAGCCTCCTCCCACCCTATTTCATCTCATCCTTTCAGCATAACCTTCTATTACTTTCTCCCTCATGTACTTATCTAGCTTCCCCTTAAATGTATCTATTCTCTCTCTATCCCATTGTATTTTAGTTGGCTGAGTACATTGAGATAGATATATGTGACACCCTTCTATAGCGTTCAACGGTTTAGTGAAACTTTTACAAATGTTTTGACTGAATTCCCGTTTATTTCAATCTAAGTTACCATTTGCTCAAGCTACAATACACTTTGAAAATGACTGTCAAGAATTTTATTTAAGCCAGCTTTATTGTCATACTGTTTAAAAATGAGTGACAATGGGGGTTACGGGGTTAATGAGTACAGAATGGAAAGTGGGCACTGTTGATGAGTTTCCATAACTTAAGGATTGAAAAATTCTGGTTGATACAAGAAGGGTCACAGCCCTGCTCCATAGGGAATCATATATTGGAAGAACTTAATTGGCTAAAGGCTTTTTAAAAAGGGGTTAGGTCACAAAACATGCATGGTTAAGTTCTACTGCTTGTTTGTGAAAAGCATAAGCCATTAGTTCAGGTTATACACGTATTATATAAATGTAATTAACGTGTGAGAAACCAAAAATTATTTTATTACACACTGCACCTAACTTTGGAGATTCTTTTTAAAGTTTCATTCTGATGCCAGCGCTGGATCTGTCCTGGGATGGAGCAGATCCTTTCTGTCTTTCTGTCTTTCTTTCTCATCGCTTGATTTTCTTTTTTAAAATTTCCATTCTGTTCCTTTTTCTATCTTCTTTCCTCACTGGTTTTGTATTTGGTGGGTTAATTAGAAAGTGGTTGCAGAAGTAGTCCAGAGATCTATAGGAATATTTGTCATGTTTTCTGATAAACCTTTCTATTAAATATTTCTTGTACTTTGTGGTTCATTAATAACATTTATTATATTTTTTAAAAGTTTCCCACTAGTCATTTTTATAAATACCTTCCTATCTTGTTCATTTGCTAATCTAATCTAAATCTGAGAATTAAGTCACGTAGCAGCATAATCATCCAGGGGATTTTTATAAGAATCCCCTACAAGATGGGGAATGTCCTGCATGTACAAACAAGTCTTGAGTATGATTCTGTCTCAGCAAGTACTCAGCATCACTACTCCATATTGTTGCTTTAAGTCACTTTGTGGCAGAGCTCAATTTCTGAATGAAACTGGCCATGTCATTTGTAGGATTTTGCATCATTCTGAACATACATACTTCATGGTAATTGAGATGAAAATGAAAAGGTTCATTTTTGTAAGGAAGGGGCCAAGTTCTTTCTCCCTTGACCCTCCATTAGTGCCCAAGCTTCACCGAACTGGATGGTTTTCGCCATCAATGAGCAGAATTTGTCCACCCATTCCTTCAGTATTTGCAGAGGGTTCATCCTCTTCTGACTTTTAAAATAACAACAACTTGCATTTATATAGCACCTTTTAACAGTAAAATGTCCCAAGGCGCTTCACAGGAGCGTTATCAAACAATATTTGACACCAAGCCGCATGAGGAGGTATTAGGACAGATGACCAAAAGTTTGGTCAAAGAGTTGGGTTTTAAGGAGGAGAGAGAGGTGGAGAGATTTAGGTAGGCAATTCCAGAGCTCCGGGCCTAGACAGCTGAAGGCACGGCCGCCAATAGTGGGGCAAAGGAAATTGGGGATGCACTAGAAGATATATTAATATTATTACACTGATCCATTCTTAAAGCCCTTAACAATTTGACTGAGAGAGTGGTTAGGTGAAGTGGTCCTCGGTCCCTCTGAATCCGCAGTTGGCCACTGAGAGATGGACGTCACCAAGACCTCACTACTGGCTCCGTGATTTTCACCCTGCGCTGAGAGGTTAGTTCAATTCGGGAGCTGACGCTGCACAAAAGCACCGCTAGCAAATCAGATCTGCGCATCGGGCCACTTTGCATATAATGGACCTATTTGTATTCGTCTGTCAACATCTGGTGGGGAGGTAACATTTTCAGGCATAGGCACAAGGTGGGCCCGTTTGCATCGAGTTTCAGCCCAATTCTGTGCTTGGGCTGGCACTTTGGGAGGGTTCTGGGAAGAAAGAAATCAAAGCCAGTGTCTGTTAACATGACATTTATTGGTCACTTTCTTGGCTGTAGAAAACTATCTTTGGAAGCATAAAGTTCCTTGTGTATAGTGTTCCATTACAGAAGAAGAAATCCACTGTTGCTGGTTTTGTATGTTCTATAAAAGATGGAAGTGGAGGATCACACCACAGCTTCTAATGGGCTTTCAACTTTTTATATTCATTCTCGGGATGTGGGCATCACTAGCAAGGCCAGCATTTATTGCCCATCCCTAGTTGCCCTGGATACAACGGAGTGGCTTGCTAGGACACTTCAGAGGACAGTTGCGTGTCCGCCATGTTGGTGTGGGACAGGAGTCCAGACCAGGTAAGGACGGCAGGTTTCCTTCCCTAAAGGACATTAATGAACCAGTTGGGTTTTTACGACAATTCGACAGCTTCGTGATCAGTTTCACTGATTCCAGATTTGTTTTTAAACTGAATTCTAATTCTCAAACTGCCATGGTGGGATTTGCACTTGCGTTCTCTGGATTATTAGTTCAAGCCTCTGGATTACCAGTTGATGCAGGGCATTCCTGTACAGATATTGCATAGGTTAAATTTAACTCCTTTGGCCAGGTCTAGAACATAGATATGTGTCAGCATCCATGGACATCTGGAACAAGCTCATCATTGCCTGAGGCTGGGGAACACTTCAACTGACCACCTTCTCAGTCAAACTATGTCATTTGTCATCTTGTGAGCTAAAACAGGAGAAAGATATGGAGAATCGCTTAACTTTCAGCCTTTCCGGTGGCTGCAAATACTTCAGATTTATTTGAGTTGAGTCACTGTCGGTTGGAACCTTCAGATAAATTGGTTAGGCCAGTGTAGCTCCTGTAGCTGGAAAAGACCATAAGAAGATAACAATACAGCAGATCTCAGGCTAACTGCAAAATAATACCATACAAATTGCTCCTGTTCATTGTTTTATATCCTGAGTATCTGAACAACTTCTGTAAATAAATATATATTTATTTACTTCATCTTTTGTTCAATAAATTTACTTGATAGTTAAAAATCTGAAATGAAGTTTGTTGGTGTATTGCTCTAACACTTTTCGAAGACTTGAGAGAGGTTCTGTAGTGTCAAGCCGTGGCTTAGTGGGGAGCACTCTCACCTCTGAGTCAGAAGGTTGTGGGTTCAAATCCCACTCCAGAGACTTGAGCACAAAATCTAGGCTGACACTCCAGCGCAGTACTGAGGGAGTGCTGCATTGTCGGAGGTGCCGTCTTTTGGATGTGATGTTAAACCAAGGCCCCGTGTATCCTCTCAAGTAGAGGTAAAAGATCCCATGGCACTATTTGGATAAGATTAGGGGAGTTCTCCCTGTGTCATTTATCCTTCAACCAACGCCACTATTATCTGGTCATTTATCTCATTGCTGTTTTTGGGAACTTGCTGTGTGCAAATTGGCTGCTGTGACTGTACTTCATTAGCCGCGAAGCACTTTGGAATGTTCTGAGGTTGTGAAAGGCGCTATATAAATGCAAGTTCTTTCTGATCGTTTAATACCTTGGGCTCTTGGTGCTGTGGTATCTGCTCCATTGTATAATACCCTTGGGTTCTTGGTGCTGTGGTATCTGCTCCATTGTATAATACCCTTGGGCTCTTGGTGCTGTGGTATCTGCTCCATTGTATAATACCCTTGGGTTCTTGGTGCTGTGGTATCTGCTCCATTGTATAATACCCTTGGGCTCCTGGTGCTGTGGTATCTGCTCCATTGTATAATACCCTTGGGCTCCTGGTGCTGTGGTATCTGCTCCATTGTATAATACCCTTGGGCTCCTGGTGCTGTGGTATCTGCTCCATTGTATAATACCCTTGGGCTCCTGGTGCTGTGGTATCTGCTCCATTGTATAATACCCTTGGGCTCCTGGTGCTGTGGTATCTGCTCCATTGTATAATACCCTTGGGCTCCTGGTGCTGTGGTATCTGCTCCATTGTATAATACCCTTGGGCTCCTGGTGCTGTGGTATCTGCTCCATTGTATAATACCCTTGGGCTCCTGGTGCTGTGGTATCTGCTCCATTGTATAATACCCTTGGGCTCCTGGTGCTGTGGTATCTGCTCCATTGTATAATACCCTTGGGCTCCTGGTGCTGTGGTATCTGCTCCATTGTATAATACCCTTGGGCTCCTGGTGCTGTGGTATCTGCTCCATTGTATAATACCCTTGGGTTCTTGGTGCTGTGGTACTTGAATCCACGACCTTCTGACTCCGAGGTGAGAATACTACTGCTGAGCCATCTGCTCCATGTATATTGCGGGGTGGATTTCACAGCACACAGCAATGAAGGGACAACTGCACAAGCACAGATTTAAAGACCTCGCTCATTCCTAATTGGCTGCTGCTCATCCTGCCAATAGCTGGAAACAATGGCGGTCTCCTCAACCATGTTTGCAGCCAGCTCTTTCCCCTGTGGAGACACCGGTGAAATCCACCTCTGGAGGTCGTGGTGCTGCTTCAAGCTGCGTTGATATTGCTGCAGCACCATGTCAGTGCTGGCAACACCCCAGGCATGGGCCCCGATTGGCTCGGGGAAACTAGCCTGCTGTATTCACCAAGGCCAGTCGCTAAGAAGGTCTGGCTTGAAAAATAGATATTTTCCCGGCCGTCGGTCTTGGTGAATCTGCCAAGTTGACTGTGGTGTTTGTCTCCCGTTCTATAGGAGCCTGCGGCACTAAACAAACAGTACAGCATTACGAAAGCAGCTTCATGTACCCTGTGCGCCGCTACCAAAGTTGGGACGAAGTTTAGCGACGGGTCTGTAATGTTAAAGGGGTTATGAGTCTGACAGTGTAAAGGAGTTAGATTAATATCAGCCAGAGATCGGGTACAGTAGTGTAGTGGTTACATTACTGGACCAGTAACGCAGAGAACGTGAGTTCAAATCACATTGTGGCAGTTTGAGAATATTAATTTTAAACACATCTGGAAATAAAAAGCTGGTATCAGTAAAAGTAACCATGAAGCTGTTGGATTGTCGTCCAATCCCAAATGGTTTGCTACTGTCCTTTAGGAGTGGAAACCTGTAGTCCTTACCCACAAGGCTCAGGAAGGCACGCCTTCTCAGGACAGCTAGGGTTGGGCAATAAATGCGGCCTTGCCAGCGATGCCCACATCCCGGGAATTAATTTTTAAAAATCCAACCATGAATGCAGAGCATTCCGGCAACTCTGGGTTTAGTTTCACACAGGAATAAATCCCCAAAGAGTTGAAATGACCCTTGGAGCACCCGGGTTAATTATTGTTATGTGAAGGAGTGTTTAATACATGCCTGACATTCCATTGCCCATCAATCCCAGTCAGTTCCCCCTCAATGACACCAAAAGTATTCATCAGTCAACTGAAGGTACTTCAGCATAAAATGGGCAGGACAAAAACTGGTTCTTAAAGATCATTGTATCTTTTGGATTCTTGCCAGGGGCCCCGATGACTAGTATCCCTCATTAAATGAGTTTTCGAATTGTTTGGAAAGAATCTTGTCGAAGTAACAAATAACTTATTTCCAATTTATTTTTAAAAAAGAAACTCTTGTAAACTGAATTGGAAAATCAGCAGGTAAATAAATACAAGTGGGAAAGCAACACAATCTTTTCCTGCCAGCGGTTTCAGCAGATTTATTTTGCATATAATGCATATTATTGTAATTAATTTATGTTTTCTTTTTGCAGGTAAGTCCTTTTTGCAGAAGTGAGATTTTGGTGTTTGGCAGATGCCACTGAGTAGCTGATCTGAACTGTAAGTGATTGCTCTTTTATACACACCCTCTGTAATGAAGTGTTAGTGAGGCGCTAACTCCCCTTCCTCAGTAATATTGAGGTGATGGTGTGGTGAATCGATGGATGTTAATATTGATGGCTGCTTTGATCAGGGGTTGTCGATGATAGACTGATCTGGATATCTTCAGGGGATAATGAAGGGAGATTGTTCTATAAGTTCTCCAGAATAAGCACGAGAGACTTGTGTAACTGAATTAGCCCAACTGATGTGCTGAAATGTGTGGAGCCTTGGAACTGATTACAACAGGGAATTTCCTCCATCCAGTAATGAAGGTATTTCCACAAGTCGAGCATGTTGTTCCATGTGGACGAGGAAATGAAGGGGTCGGAATTGCTCCTCGTTTCCGAGAGGAAAACAGGGAGCGGGAGGGGGGCAAAAGGGACCAGTTTCGAGCGCAAATCTCACGACGATCTGCGCCTGCGTTACTTGCATCGCCATTTTGATAAAGGTGTCTGTGCAGGAGTCCCGGGCAGCCCCCTTAAACGGACTTTGGGCCCCCGGAATATGTTAACGAGCAGGCTCGGCTCCTGCTCTGCTCAGCACTGACGAATTTCCAGGAAAGGTCCAAAGAGGCCGAATGCCTGTTAAAGACCTTTCCCGGAGATTCATCGGTATGAGGCCTGCTCCGCTTGGTTTTTTTAGGTGTACATGCAACTTTCAAAGAGCCAGCACAGGCATGATGGGCCAAATGGCCTCATGTGTGGTTTGTATTTATGGTTCTAACCTAGGAGCACATTTGGGGAATTTTTATTGTGATTTTGCTGTTAAGTTAAATTTGGATCACAAAGAATGAAACCCTTAGAACACACTCAGTCAAAGTGTCCATTCAGGGTGGCATTTACATAGAATTACATAGAATTTGTAGCACAGGAACAGGCCATTCGGCCCAACTGGTCCATGCCGGTGTTTATGCTCCACACGAGCCTCCTCCTCTTCATCTAATCCTATCAGCATAACCATCTATTCCTTTCTCCCTCATGTGGTATGCAATTAAGGGGAAGCCAGATAAACGCATCAGTTTGAGACAATGAGTTTCATTAATATATCCCAGAGAGGAAATTGGGTGTAATATGTTGAAATGGCTTTATTCATGTGAACTCAGTTGGGGGAGAAACATTCTTGCAGGTAAGCCCAAAGGTAGAGGGGAGGTAGCTGGTTTGATTTGTCAGCTGGACCGGCCAATGTACAAACACGGAGAGCTGTGGGGAGAGTAAGAGTTCAAGCCCATGATTTCCGGCCCAGCCATGAAAGGGGATAGTCTTCATCCTTTGCTTGGTCAACATCCTAGAATTCCATACCTAACTCCATTTTGGAAGCACCATCACCACAAGGACTGCAGAGGTTCAAGGAGGTCCCCATAAGCACCTTCTCAGGGCAACCAGGGAAGGGCAATAAAAGTGGCCTTGGCAGCATCACCCACGTCCTGAGAACAAATAAAAGACGTGGAGTGGAAACACTCGGTGAGAACCCTCTTTCTAAGGCTGGAACTGATTTGTGAAATTGGAGGTAGGCCTGTATCAGAGTTAAGTTTGTCTTTGATCTTACACGGACCAATAGAGATCAGGTTGAATTTAGTTGAAGCCAGTGTTCTCGTCAGTCCTTTTTGTGCAAAACAAACCAGCTTCTTGATTGGCCTCGTCTCACCATGTCAGCCGTTGCTCAGTGTGTAAAGACTTGAGCACAAAATCTAGGCTGACACTCCAGTGAGGTAATGCTGCAATGTTGGAGGTGCCGTCTTTCGGATGAGATGTTCAACTGAGACCCACCTGCCCCCTCAGGTGGACATAAAAGATCCCATGGTGCTATTTTGAAGAAGAGCAGAGGAGTTTTCCCCGGTGTCCTGGTCAATATTTATCCCTCAACCAACATCACTAAGAAACAGATTATCTGGTCATTATCACGTTGCAGTTTGTGGGACCTTGCTGTGCGCAAATTAGCTGCTGCGTTTCTTAGATTACAACAGTGAGTACACTTCAAAAGTACTTCATTGGCTGGAAAGTGCCTTGTGACGTCCTGAGGTCGTGAAAGGTGCTATATAAATGCAAGACTTTTTATTTTTCTCTCTTTTTCTCTGTGGTCTTTGATGTGGGCTAGCTGGCAGCCATTAGGAAGGTGACCAATCCGAGGCAGTAGGCCACTGGTTCAGTCCAGTGACTGATCCAACGTTGCTCGTTTCTAACGGTGCATTCACGCTGCAGGTTTAGCGCCGGGGCAGAGCGGTTGTGGCTGACTCGAAACCTGTGGCCGAAGTCCCGAACCAACTCCGGAGTGAGACGTGCTCTCCCGGGGAGTCTTGCTCGCCTTCATTCCAGTGATCGGGATGGGCTCTGACTCCAGGTTCAGGCTGCGGTTGCTGCAGTTGTCGGTGTGAAGGAAAAACAAGCACTTCACGCCCATGCCATAGGATAAATGCACCCTAAATCTGATAAACCTGAATCCCATTTGCATGAAAACAACTTGTCTCGTGGCTTTCTACTGACACTCTGTCCCACGTGCTTATCACCCTTTTACTGGAAAATGTTTGACGGAATTTCCTATTGTTTGACGTGCAAATTTATTTTTCATCGCTGCAACTGAAATTTAGCCGTTTCATTAAAAGTGCGAAACCAGAAAATTTTAAACTGTTACTGTTCCTGTGCAATTCTTTTATTTTTGATCCAGTGACATCTTGCCCAATATCAACTGTCCATGATTTTAAGTGTTCGAGTTCCCTAGTTTTTTCCACAGCAAGTGACATTCTCTTCCTGTGTGTTTTTTTAATTCATTCTTGGGATGTGGGCATCGCTGGCAAGGCCAACATTTATTGCCCATTCCTACTTGCCCTTGAGAAGGTGGTGGTGAGCCGCCGCCTTGAACTGCTGCAGTCTGTCTGGTGAAGTTTCTCCCACAGTGCTGTTGGGTAGGAAGTTCTAGGATTTTGACCCAGCGACGATGAAGGAACGGCGATATATTTCCAAGTCGGGATGGTGTGTGACTTGGAGGGGAACGTGCAGGTGGTGGTGTTGTTCCCATGTACCTGCTGCTCTTGTCCTTCCAGGTGGTAGAGGTCGCGGGTTTGGGAGGTGCTGTCAAAGAAGTTCCAGTTGATGGATTACATGTCAAAAATAAATTGAGACCCTTGGATACGTTATGTGCTGCGGCTAATTTAAATGTCTTCTGTGGCTGACGTGGTGAATTGCTGTCACTTTGCAGAAATCTTAAGTTTGGAACAGTTAGTGAGGAACCTGTGATGGATAGTCTTGGACCACCCGTACTGCACAACCAGCGCAAAGACCTGATGGACCTTTCAAAGTTTTTATAAATTCTGGCAGCCCATCAGTTCCTATTGATTGACTATCACTGGGAATACTGCTGGCAGCGAGAGGCAAGCACTAACAACAACTCGCATTTATATAGCGCCTTTAACTCAGCAAAACATCCCAAGGTGCTTTGCAGGAGCGTAATCAGGCAAAAGGTGACACCGAGCCAATGGAGGAGATATTTGGAGGGGTGACTTAAAAACTTGGTCAAAGAGGTAAGATGGAAGGAGGAGGGTCTTCAAGGGGGAGAGAGAGCTGGAGAGGTTTAGGGATGGAATTCCAGGGCTTAGGACTTAGATAGCTGAAGGCACAGCCGCTAATGATGGGACGACGTGGAGTGGGGGATGCTTATGAAAGTGTGCATAATCCTGGTTTCACGTGTCCAGCAGGCCACACAATAATAGCTCCCCGTTCCTACTGTCAGTACTGCGCTGGTCTGATAACAGCAAAGCTCCCTCTTGGCAGAGTGTTGCATTGGACCATGAGCCAAACCCATCATTGACTGGTACGTGGTTTTGGGGGACCTTGAGCTGTTTGTGAATGTTGACGATTGAGGCCCTTCTGTTGGGGGGTTGGGGGGGGGAGAGAGAAGGAGAAAGAGAAAGAGGAGATTTGTGCATTTTTTGGTTGGGGAAGCAAAGGATGAAAGGTTATGTCTGGGAGAGAGGATGGTGGAGCTGCCTTACATCTGTGCTTTCTTCTCTCACTCACTTAAAGCTGAGCCATTCTACTGGCTCTAGGCCCACTGTCAGCCCCTGGGAGCACATGAGAGGGGGTGGGGGGGATGTGCTCTAAAAATGGCTCTTGGATGACATTCACCAGAAGTTCTGATTGTACCTCTGTTCTCTCATTGTGTAATCAACAAAAATTGCTCCATTCTGTTAACATGCTGTGAATGAAATGCACATAAAATGCCCACAATTCAATAGGAACCAAAGCACAATGAGATCGTGATTAATGGGAAAGTAACCTAGAAAAATCACTCCAAAGACTTTTGAGTCAGAAAGCGTTGCCTTTGATCAGTGGAAGAACCAAAGAAGTTTATAGCACAGGAGGTGGCCATTTGGCCAATTGTGTCTGAGCCAGCTCTTTGCTAGAGCAATCCAAAACTAGTCCCACTGCCCCGCTCTCTCCCTATAACATCCAAATCGTATTCCACTACCTTGCATGTCCGACATGGAAAGATGCAGAACTAGACTTGTTAGAGGCCCCACTCTGTATGGCTCCCGACTGTTAAATACATGTTAGCACCTTATGTGAATAATCTTTCACTCCATCTTGGAGTCGGCAAGTTCCATTGCTGTTTTGAGGCTTAACAGAATTCCGACTTGGGAACAAGCCTGCTCTACCTTAATACTTGGAGGCCCTTTTTGAGATGATGGTCAGAATTTAGTTGGGAAGGATAGTAAAACATTTAAAGTCCATTCTTTGTAGATCAGTAATAACTGAATTTCAGAAAGAGTGTGCGAAGGAAGAGATTTTATTTTGCTGTGTGACACTCTGTTATACGGATAAATGAGCAGAGTTTTCCTCTCAATTTATATCAGAATATTTTCCTTCTTCCAATTGTATTAATTCACCCACTAGACACTGTCCCATGGCCAAACCCACCCTCAGCTGGAAGGTGCTGCTTGGCTGAACCAGGAATAGTGCAGACGAGTGATGAGAAGCAGTCCTTCTGAGGCCAGTTTTCTCTCTCTCTCTGGGGTGATTTGACTGTGGGGGTTCACAATCTTATTTAAGAGTGCCTCATTTGGAAGCGGGAATGTCATTCCTGGTTGAGCGGCCAGCAGTGTTTTAACTCTGGGCTGTCCCCACTTTCTCTGCTATGAACCCAACTTAATAAAAGGCTGTCTGCAGTGTAGATTTGGGGAGGAGGTAAAATTGCTCTTTGTGACAGAGAATACGTTAAATGAAGGTTGAAGCTTTCACTTGTGTTTTAATACACTTGTGCGTAAGCACAATTTTATTCCACAGAAGTTACTATTGGGGGGGGGGGGGGGGGTGGGGTGCAATTTTAACCCTACCTGCCCGGCAGAAACTGGGCAGGTAGGCAGTTAAAATCGTCTGGTTTACTTACCCACCTTGGAGCTGCTGGCAGCTGACTGGTTCCAATTTTCAACTGCGCTCCTGAGCAAGCGGCAAGGACACTCCCCGAAAGCCGGCAGGGGTCCGTTTTAAACGTGCGTTTGTAGGGTACTGATGATGTAAACGGGACCCGACTGCAATTTTAACTCGGCGGCCTGAGCTGGAGTTGGCAGCCAGTTTCCCGCCAGGCCAGCCCGGCACGGGAGAGGATCAGGGTCAGAAGAGGCCCGGGAAAGTAAATTTTTATTTTACTCTGTGGGGCCAAGAAGAGCAGGATTGCCCCCCCAGGCTCCATTGGGAAAGCTTAGGCATCACCTGCTGCGATCACAGGGACACTCTGCGATTCTCTGAGATTCAGGAGCATTGTTGCTGAGCAGAGTTAACCGTCCCACCTGTAGATGGCAGTATTCTCTTTCTTATGCAGCTTAGGCTGGTGCTCCTGGATGTGGGCATCTTTTTTTGCCTCAGTTTTTTTCTCATTCCCTCCTCCCTCAACAGTTTTGACAGTTTGATCGGGTACCATTTCACAGACGGCAGATGCCCTGTGTCACCTGACCCAATTGGCCACTTTTCACGCGTGAGACTTGATGGCGAGTGTCATGGCGAGGCGATTCACCCATGAAGGGGCATCGGCCAATGTTCACACACACTTTCTCACACACTCCTTCTCGTTCTTACTATCAGTTTCACACACTCAGCATGGACCGTGGATCGAACCTGGAACCCTCCTGATCTAATGGTTAAACTCACGGAGGCATCGGTGGCATCTCTGTCCTGCTTTCTTGTGATTTGCTTTCTGACCAGTCGATTTGCCGCTGAAACCCTCATCCATGCCTTTGTTACCTCCAGACACGACTATTCCAATGCTCTCCTGGCCGCCTTCCATTCTCCACCCTCCATAAACTTCAGTTCATCCAAACCTCTGCTGCTCGTATCCAATCCCGCACCAAGGCCCTTTCACCGCGGTCCTCACTGACCAGCACTGGCAACAGCTTGAATTTAAAATTCTCATTCTCGTGTTTAAATCCCTCCATGGCCTCCCCCCCACCTCTGTAACTTCCTCCAGTCGGACAACCCTCTGGGAACTCTGACCTCTTGGGTATTTCCCCCTCCCTTCACCCCACAATTGGCGGCCGTGCCTTCAGCTGTCTAGGCCCTAATCTCTCCAATCCCCTCCCTAAACCTCTCTGTCTATCCACTTCACT
The DNA here is from genome assembly GCF_035084215.1 of Heptranchias perlo. Lineage (NCBI taxonomy): Eukaryota > Metazoa > Chordata > Chondrichthyes > Hexanchiformes > Hexanchidae > Heptranchias > Heptranchias perlo. The sequence continues at coordinate 44,099,303 of NC_090345.1, read as the reverse complement.
CTCCTCGTTTAAATCCCACCACTTTGACTAAACTTTTAGTCACCGCAACTAATATCTCCTCTGGCTCGGCATTGGTGTTTTTTTTTGCCTGATTATGCCTCTGTGATGATGTTAGATTGAACCTGGGACATCCTTGGCCTGTATGGCTAAGTATCGCAATATGCACTGGAACCCACTGTTTTAAGATGCTTGACCGTAACTTTTTAATGTATTGAAAACTAGTTAGTGCCTTCACTTTGTTCTGTGGTACCAACAAAACGCAGATTGATGAACTGTGGGATACAGCGGATTATCTTATTTGTAAGAATTTTTTTTTGCTGCTGGATTATCAGCTTTTCCTTGCTCAAAGTGTAAATTGTGCTTTTTCCTCACCGCGTGACTTCTGAATAAAAAGCTTGACAACGCAAACGTTTTTTTAAGCTTCAGATAATGTTGACGCCTAATATTTTCGGTTGGCACAATTACTAGTGTACGAAGTGATTTGAAGTGTGAGGTACAGCTCTCTCCGGACTAAAATGATCTTGAAAATGGGCTTATTTTTCTTCCCAGGAGGGTGTTGCATTTCAAAGTTTGTAGTCCTTTTTCTGGTGCATTTTGATTTTGTTTGCAAATCATCTGGTCGTAAATTACCCAGCAGCCTTTGACGCCTTCGAAAAGGACGAACAGACAAAAAGAAGGAACAGCCGTCAGATTTGTGTTTCTCCCAAAGTAACCCTTGGGAGAAAACCTGTTGCCCGTCACTGAGTGGTTCAGGGATTGATGGGTACGTGGGTCAACGGGGCAAACCATTGTAAATAGAAATGAGGAAAACAAGTGAGAGTTACAGCCCCAACTGACCAATCAACTAGATTGTGATCAACAGTTATTTTTGTAATGTTCTTTTTACTCCATAAAAAGGAATTATTTTTCCTCTGAATGCCATAACTCCCACTGTGACCCGTTCTTACTACGAGGTCTGCAATAATTTGTGGTTAAGATCAGATAAGATGGCTGACCAGCCACTTGAATTTAGATGGGGAAGAGCCAAACTGACCATCCTGAATTCTGAGAAAATGACATCTCAAACGGACGATGGAAAGACCTATGACCTGATGTATCCAGACTTCCAAAAAGCATTTGATAAACTTTCACACAAAAGACTGCTAGCCTAAACATCCACCCCCTCCACCATCGGCGTACCGTGCCTACAATGTGTACTAACTACAGGATGTACTGCTGAATGTTGCCAAGGCTTCAGCAGCACCTCCCATACCTGCAATCTGCACCACCTAGGACAAGGGCAACAGGTCCATGGGTACACCATCACCTTCAACTGCCCCTCCAAGTCACAAACCATATGACTTGGACGTTCCTTCATCGTTGCTGGGTCAAAATCATTGCACTCCCTACTTAACAGCACTGTGGGAGAGCCTTCACCACGCAGACTGCAGCCGTTCAAGAAGAAGGCTCCACCACCATCTTCTCAAGGGCAACTCGGGGTGGGCAATAAATTCCAGCCTTGTCAGCGACTTCCACACCCTGAGTATGAGTTTTGAAAAAGTTGAGCTTAAAAGGGTGGGGGTTCCAGCAGGTTATGCCCAGATGGGGTACCTCAGGGATCGAATTTGGGGCCCTACTGTTTTTTATTTACATTAATGACTTGGGTTCAGAAACTCAATGCAAACTGGTCAAATTTGTAGATGGTACCAAACTAGGAAGGGTAGTTGAATCTGAGGAGACAGCTTGGGAGCCATAAAATGAGTTGGACAAAATATGTAAGTGGGTAGAGCAATGGTAGATACCACTTGGTACAGGCAAGGGTAGAGTAGTTAGAAAACGTGGGCAATGCGAGCACTCTATGAAAGGCGTCAAAGTAACGAAGGGTGGAATTGAAGAGGTCTATGGGAGTTGGTTGATTTGATTTGTGTTTCATTGTGGAGCAGCAACCAACAAAACAAATGGAATGCTGAACTATACAGCCAAAACAGTGGAGTGCAAGTGAGAAGAAGTGACGATCAAACTGTATAGTGCTTTGGTTAGGCCGCACCTTGAGTATTTTGTCCAGTTCTAGTCAACAAGACCAAGGGAGACATTCAACACCCAGAGAAGAGCCGCCTAATGTCAGAGGACTGAGTTATGAGAAAAGACTGGGAAAACTTGGACCTTTTCATCCTTGAAATGAGGCATCTGAGAAGCGATCATGCAGAGGTTTCAAAGACAAATAAATAGTACAGACAAGGTAAATCCAGAAGATTACTTCAAATTAAACCACAAGAGCAGAACAAAGAGACACACGTTCAAAAGAGTAAAAGGCAAGTTTAGGACTGATATCAGGAAGTCCTTCACACAAAGCAATCAGGACATGGACTTCTGGGTAGGTCAGCGGAGCTGGAATGGACTGGTAGGCTTTCCTCATTGGCATTTATCTTGCCTGATCTTGTAATGTGTGTCTCACTCAAAATGACCAGTTGGAAGTACAAACCTTGGAAGCTGATGGAACAGGATGACAATGTGGTCTAAAAATATAGCATCCAAATATTTATCGCCCAACCTGTTCTTCCTATTCCACCAAGAGCTAAGTGTAAAATGAGCTATTTAAAAAAAAAAAAAAAAAATTTTGATGTTGATCGATGCACGATATTGGGTTCAGACTGGTCTCCTTCAACAGAAAAACATTGAGAATAATATTGATTTGGGGAGAAGTATGGATACACATATTTTAAAATTGGTGATTGGATCAAAAAATGTCACCAACAGTGCTGTTTTATTTTATAGACCCTTACAGCACAGAAGGAGGCCATTCGGCCCATCGTGCCTGTGCCGGCTCTTTGCATAAGCTATCCGATTAGCCCCACTTCCCCGCTCTTTCCCCATAGCAATTTTTTTCCGTGTCATATTTCAATTTTTTTTGTACGATAGCGTACAGTAATTTTCACTGAAGGATGTCCCACCTCTGAGCGATTGACTTTTTGTTAAATAATTTCATATTAAATGAAACTAGCTGGGAGGTAATGGATTTTCATGGTAGGGTGTCTTCTTCATTTTTTATTTCCCTCTTTCTTACTTCATGTTGCCACTGGCGCATATTAGTATTCCCAGGAATGACCGGTTTCCATGGAGAAACCATGCCGTTGTGCTTTGTTGCTATGGCAATCGTCCCTGGTGATGTGCCTCATGCAATTTAACTAGTGCTCTTGCCTTCTGACACTAGTCGTGAATGTCAATGACTCGGGGATGTCTTTGCAGGTCTTTCACACAAATAATGTACAAGATAATCGAGCAGGAACTGGCGATAAACGAAGGGTTTAAATCACCATCTGTTTTTCTTTTCTGATCTGCCTTTTGTCAAAGAATGTTTTTGATCTGTTTCATGTAGAAACAATTCTCAGTAGCTGTCTTCGACCCAGCAGTACCTCTTTAGAATTCAGCCTTTTTTTGAAGTACCTGGCGTTGCAGTCGTTCCACTTCCCTGAGCACAAGCGGATCGAGTTCTCAGGGAAATGGGCTGTCTGTGATACTGCAGACAGGGGTAACATCTGTGCATGTGGGCCTATTACTGTCCCATGGGTGCTGTTGATAGAAATAAAGGCAATCCATCTGACAAATCACTGGGCAGGAACTGCTCACTGAGGAAGGCAAAGAGTGAAATAAGCTCATTAAACCTGTTCAGTGCCATGTGCTTTCCATTCAGCATTTCATATGTCTCGGCTACTATACTGTCCTGTGCCATCCTGTCTGTGGACTGTTGTTAACCCACTGTGCCATCCTGTCTGTGGACTGTCGTTAACCCACTGTGCCATCCTGTCTGTGGACTGTTGTTAACCCACTGTGCCATCCTGTCTGTGGACTGTCGTTAACCCACTGTGCCATCCTGTCTGTGGACTGTCGTTAACCCACTGTGCCATCCTGTCTGTGGACTGTCGTTAACCCACTGTGCCCCCCGAGTTGGTTGGATTCAAAGTGTCTTGCGTTTATTTGTGCAATAGTATTTTAACACTTGTGTAGTCTCATCAGTGGACTAATTTTCATCTGACACAGATTATTCCTCAGAGTAATGACTGTGTGTTTAACACTTTAAACATAATGTAGGACTGGCGTTGTCAACTTGGTAAGAACCAGATAAAACTAAGGGAAAGTCCCTCATGATCAAGGCATTTCAGTGCTGAATCTGCTTGAGTGCAGCTTGCTTTGAACTGACCTGAGAGAACAGGTGAAGCACACAGACGTGGCATTGAGCATGTGTAGGATTAAAGCAAAGCTCCATTTTCTCCTTGTGCTACCCACAGGCTGTGGCCAAGTTTTGACTTAAGCCGCAATTGGCCCAATTCCAATTGATTCTGATTTGGATAAATTCATTTAAGGGGTAATTTTATGAGTCCCAGGGAGGGGAGCCTCGCCAGATGGGAGCATGGCCTGCTAAATCAGCCCTATGGCGTCAAAGCCCGTTACATCAAAACTACAGCACAGAAACAGGCCGTTTGGCCCAACTGGTCTATGCCAGCGTTTATGCTCTATACGAGCCTCCTTCTTCCCTACTTCATCTAACCCTATCAGCATACCCTTTTATTCCTTTTTCCCTCAAATAGTACTTGTCTAGTTTCCTCTTAAATGCATCTATGCTCAACTACTCCTTGTGATGGCACGTTCCACATTCTTACCCACCACCCTTTGGGTAAAGAAGTTTCTCCTGAATTGCCTATTGGATTTATTAGTGACTATTTTATATTTATGACCTCCAGTTTTGGACTTCCCCCACAAGTGAAAACATTTTCTCTACGTCCACCCTATCAAACCCTTTCATTATCTTACAGACCTCAATCAGGTCACCCATCGGCCTTCTCTTTTCTAGAGAGAAGAGCCCCAGCCTGTTCAGTCCCTTCACAAAATGGCCCCTTACCGCACATCACTAGAAATAATTCCTCTGATTAGTGAACGAGTCAATAAGGAGTGTGTTACATAGAAGTTGATCCTGAAACTCATATCTCTTAATTTGGCATTTCTTGACATTAGACATATTACCTTTTTTAAGGTTTGATCAATTATAAATGAGTCTATGTTTTATTTTAGCAGTTTTGTTGCTATGTACTGAAGTACTGGGGAATGAATCCCTTTTCATTTTTGGCACCCAGTGTCTGGGTTAATCAGACTAAGAGCATCTCCTGTAGAGCTGAAACTCTGGAGGTCAGTTTAGATTAATTTTCTTTCAATCCATGCTAATTGATTAGGAACCAAGTGTAATGGAAATTGCATTTCTCTCTCCAGTTAATATGATTTTATATCTAGGTTTAAAATGGAGGGTGATCTCTTTATGCTGTGTCAAAATGAAAAACAAAAGGTGGGCTGTCCACTAATAATGGACAACGCCATATATTCTGCAATCAATTAAGATAAATCTACTTTGATGAGTGCTACAACTTGTTTGAGATATTAATAGATATAGTTTGACAGACACCATTATAATTTCTAGTCATGATTGGGTATGAAGCCCAGTCCTGGGGAATGTGTGAAAGATGCCAGCAATTATAAACTATTACCACTACCTACCAAGGTGCAAAAGCCTCAACATTTTACTTGCCTGCTCAGATATGTTTATTCAAGGACAATCTTCAAAGAAGATATCCTTACAATGTAGGTATCTTATGGTATGTAGTATTCTTCACCTTGTTGCTAACATCTGCTAGCAAACATAGTGCTCCTGTGAGGAATCATCTCATTCACTTATCCTTAGTCTTATTGAAATGACTAAGCATCTTCCTGAAAAAGGGTACATTGAACCCTTGTGAACTAATTCCAATTCTATTAAGTATTATGCTGTTTGTTTCTTGCTAATTTGTTTGTTTTGTATATAATCCTATCTGTAGATAAATCCTGATGTCTAATTTTAGCCTGTCCATTGTTGTATAATAGTGGGTTATTTTCCTGTCTTGAGGGGGGACAGAAGAATGTAGGCATGAATGTTTGTGGTTAATTGTTGGGTCTGGACTACACTAGCCCTTACCTGCAAAGTTTTGGTTCATGAAGAATACAGTCTGTCTCTGTAAAGTGCAGTGTAGTTATGACAAGAAGAAAGATGTTGAGGAAAAGCCAAGCTTGACGAGGATATGAAGATAATCCCACGTAGGAATACAGTTTTTTTTCCACATCTGCTTCGGAACCCCTTTGGGAACATGGAGGAGCCTTCCCCATAAGATAATTCAAGACATACCCCCTGTGGAGCCCAATTGAGAGTTACTGTCACTAAGATCATTCTTGAACCGCCCCCCCAAAGTGAGCCCATTGATGCCCTCCTCCCACACCTTCCCCATTGGGCCATCCTGGAGCTAGCCCTCCAATATTTCCTCAGTAATGGCTTTGGTGCCCTCTTCCCCCCCCCCCCCACATTAATGTAGTTAGACACCCCCCCCCCCCACCCAGTGAAAGCATTCAGGAGTTCTCCACTCCTGATCGGCACTTGTTTGCTGCCCTGATTTTCCCACCGCCCCCCCCCCCCAGCTGAGAGTTTTTCTGCCCCTTGTACACATTCCCATCTCCATCTCCGTCCCCTTCCACTATCTCCTGCCACTTCAACTCCTGCCCCTGTCCCCATCCTCCTCACGCTCCCCCTTTCCCCCTCCCCTTCTATATCTCTCTCCCTCTCCTTCCTTATCTCCCCTTTCTCTGCAGTGCTGAAATAAACTGTTGTGAACTTAAAAACTTGACCTCAATCTCACGTAGTGCAAGAACTTTTGGTTGCTTGAAATGTGCAGAGGTGGTGGGAGGGTCATTGATGGTCTTAGTTAGGAAGGTTCCATGGGGGAGGGGGTGGGGGAGTTTTTCAATTATCTTATTGGGAAGGCTCCCAAAGCAGGGACTGAGGAGTGGCCTAATTGTTCCACTGTGGGGGAGGTGACCTGACTCTCCAGATCTCTTCATGGAGGAGGAGGAGGTGTTGTCTCCAGAATGTACTCAGTTACCATGAAGGAACGATGATGTATGTCCAAGTCAGGTTGGTATGTGACTTGGAGGGGAACTTGGAGGTGATGGTGTTCCCATGAATCTGCTGCCCTTGTCCTTCTAGGTGGTGGAAGTCGCGGGTTTGGGAGGTGCTGTCAAAGGAGCTTTGGTGAATTGCTGCATTGCATCCTGTAGATATTACAGCCATGGTACACCAACGGCAGAGGATCAATTCAGCAGAATACGAGAGCAGCTAGTTTTATAACTGCTAACGTTGTGACTATTGTAAACGTCTATCACAGATTCACCTACAGGCCTGAGAGGTATTGCAGGTAAAGATGGACAGTTTTACAATGGAGAGCTATTGCTTGGAGGCTTGGTGTAGGGGATTTACATTCATTTGGTACTAGATGGTTTCAGTATTTCTTTTGGAACTGAACGCATGCAGCCATTTTAATTAAGTTAGCAATAATGCAAAAAGCACTTGGGGCATTGCAGAGAGTTTGTTTAATAAATCAAAATGTAATGATGTTTTGCAAAAAAAAAGTGGGTGATAAAATAATTTTGGGATTCAGGGTTATTAGAAATGCACCAAGGGAATACTGTGGATAGATGGGCTAGATGGACCAAAGGTCGTCTCCTGCCTAAAGCACACGTTACTATGTATATGTATGTTCTCCATAGTCTCTCTGTCCTCTATCTACCAATCCCCTGTCATCCAGGTGCTCACCATAACGATGGTTGTTGTAAAGCTGACTGTATGAACAGTCTCCTGGGAATAGAGAGTGGGGGAGGGAGGAGATGTGGTTGATTGAGGAGATAGATAAGGATTTGGGAAGCAGAGTTTTATTTTTGTTCTCATTAGTTTCTACGTGGATGATATGGTTTTGAGGTCAATAGCAGTCTGCAGTTGAGGTCCATGAGCCAGGGTTTTCTGTGTATGGTCAAAACGATGAGAAACATTCTAATTGGCAACAGTTATAATGCTTATAGAATCACAGTGTAAATCAGATATGGTGATTCTAACTATTGCTGATTTAAGAATGCTTGTCGTTGTTTAGAGAGTGATAAGTTGTACATTGAAGGACCTGTTGAGACTTGAATCGTATGACAAATTATTTTATAAAGTATAAAGTTACGGGTTCTTACCAGCAGTGGTTACTGTTTTGCAATGTAATTTTCCTTTTGTTTTTATTTTTCATTTGTGGTAGTTAGTCACAGATGTTTCACGAAACATAAACAAGGCTTTTGAGCGAAGGTAATGCAAACAGAGTTAAAGAGGCCTGGACTAATAATCCAGAGAACGTGAGTTCAAATCCCACCATAGCAGCTCGAGAATTTGAATATAGTTTTTTTAAAAAAAAATCTGGTAATAAAAAGCTGGTATCAGTAAAAGTGACCATGAAGTGCTCGGATTGTCGTCCAAACCCAATTGGTTCACCAATGTCTTTCAGTGAAGGAAGTCTGCCCATATGTGACTCCAGTCCTACATCAATGTAGTTGATTCTTAACTGCCCTCTGAAGTGGACTAGCAATACACTCAACCGTTATAGGGCAACAAAGGATGGGCAACGTCCTTGCCAAAGATGCCCAAATCCTGAGAATGAATTTTTAAAAAATTACCCTGTGAGATGCACACACATCATCCCCATTCATTTCTCATGTGATTCTTGTTACCAATCAGAAGAATGAAATGAGAAAATGTCCAATGCAGGTGAATTTGATTTGACAGAGGAGTGTGTGAAACTAAAGGGAGCTGGGGCTCACACCTTAAATCATAGAATCTTACAGCACAGGAGGAGGCCGTTCGGCCCATCCTGCCTGTGCCGGTTCTCTGAAAGCTATTCAATTATTCCAACTCCCCTGCTCTTTCCCCATAGCCCTGCAAATTTATCCTTTTCAAGTATTTATCCAATTCCATCATGAAAGTTACTATTGTATCTGCTTTCACCACCCTTTCAGTGCATTCCAGATCATAACAACTCGCTGCGTTAAAAAAATTCTCCTGATCGACACCCCCCGCCCCCCCAAAACCCGGTTCTTAGCCAATTATGTTAAATCTTTGTTTGCTGGTTACTGACCCTTCTGCCAGTGGAAACAATTTCTCCTTATGTACTCTAACTGAAAAGTCTTTTTACGATTCAAAGCAGGAAAACCAAGTAACAGTGGAAAATGCAATGTAACTCTGGTTACTAGATGCTTATACTTAGGAAGTGACAGACATTCATAGAAAATTTACGGCACAGAAGGAGGCCATTTGGCCCATCGTGTCCGCGCCGGCTGAGAAATGAGCCACCCAGCCTAATCCCACTTTCCCGCATTTGGTCCGTAGCCCTGTAGGTCACGGCTCTTCAGGTGCACATCCAGGTACTTTTTTTAAAAATGAGTTAAGGGTTTCTGCCTCTACCACCCTCTCAGGCAGTGAGTTCCAGACCCCCACCACCCTCTGGGTGAAAAATGTTTTCCTCATTTCCGCTCTAATCCTTCTACCAATCACTTTAAATCTATGCCCCCTGGTTATTGACCCCTTCGCTAAGGGAAATAGGTCCTTCCTATTTACTCTATCTAGGCCCCTCGTAATTTTGTACACCTCAATCAAATCACACCTCAGCCTCCTCTGTTCCAAAGAAAACAACCCCAGCCTATCCAATCTGTCATCATAGCTAAAATTCTGCAGTCTTGGCAACATCCTCGTAGATCGCCTCTGCACCCTCTCTGGTGTAATTACATCCTTCCTATAATGTGGTGACCAGAACTGTGCACAGTACTCAAGCTATGGCCTAACTAGTGTTTTATACAGTTCCAGCAAAACATCCCAGCTTTTATATTCTATGCCTCAGCTAATAAAGGAAAGTATTCCATATGCCTTCTTAACCACCTTATCTACCTGTCTTGCTACCTTCAGGGATCTGTGGACATGCACTCCAAGGTCCCTCACTTCCTCTACACCTCTCAGTATCCTCCCATTTATTGTGTATTCCCTTGCCTTGTTTGTTCTCCCCAAATGCATTACCTCACACTTCTCTGGATTGAACTCCATTTACCACTCTTCTGCCCATCTGACCAGTCCATTGATATCTTTCTGCAGTCTACAACTTTCCTGCTTACTATCAACCACACTGCCTATCTTTGTGTCATCCGCAAATTTCTTAATCATGCCCCCTACGTTTAAGTCCAAATCATTAATGTATACCACAAAAAGCAAAGGTCCTTGTACCGAGCCCTGCAGCACCCCACTGGAAACAGCCTTCCAGTTGCAAAAACACTCGTCGACCATTACCCTTTGCTTCCTGCCACTGAGCCAATTTAGGATCCAATTTGCCACATTCCCTTGGATCCAATGGGCCTTTATTTTTTTGACCAATCTGCCATGTGGGACCTTGTTAAAAGTCTTGCTAAAATCCATGTAGATGACATCAATTGCGCTACCCTTATCGATCCTCCTTGTCACCTCCTTGAAAAATTCAATCAAGTTAGTCAGACATGACCTCCCCTTAACAAATCCATGCTGACTGTCCTTGATTAGTCAGTGCCTTTCTAAATGACAGTTTATTCTGTCCCTCAGAATTGATTCCAATAATGTACGCACCACCGAGGTTAGGCTGACTGGTCTGTAGTTACTCTGTTTCTCCTTCGCTCCCTTTTTAAACAACTGTACAGCATTAGCAGTCCTCCAATCCTCTGGCACTACGCCTATATCCAGTGAAGTTTGGAAAATGATTGTTAAAGCCTCCACTATTTCCTCCCTGGCTTCTTTTAACAGCCTGGGATACATTTCATCCAGCCCTGGTGATTTATCTACTTTCAAAGATGTTAATCCCCTTAATACTTCCTCTCTCTCTGTTTATCCCACAATATTTCACGCTCCTCCTCCTTAACTTTAATCCCTGTATCATCCCTCTCCTTTGTGAAGACAGACGCAAGGTATTCATTAAGAACCATATCCACATCTTCCGCCTCCACACACAGTTTACCTTTTTGGTCTCTAATAGGCCCTACTCTTTCTTTAGTTATCCTCTTGCTCTTAATGTATTTATAAAACATCTTTGGGTTTTCTTTGATTTTACCTGCTAATATCTTTTCATGCCCTCTCTTTGCTTTCCTAATTTCCTTTTTAACTTCACCCCTGCACTTTGTATACTCCTCTAAGCTTTCCGTAGTATTGAGTTCCCAGTGTCTATCATAGGCTTTCTTTTTCTGCCTTATCTTACCCTGAATGCTTCTTGACATCCAGGGGGCTCTAGATTTGGCAGCCCCTCCCTTTTTCTTTGTGGGAACATGTTTACCCTGAACCCTTTGAATCACCCCTTTGAATATCTCCCACTGTTCTGACACTGATTTGCTTTCAAGTAGCTGTTTCCAGTTTACATCTGCTAAATCACTACTCAGTTTAGTAAAAATTGGCCTTTCCCCAATTGATAACTTTAACTCCTGCTCTGTCTTTGTCCTTTTCCATAACTATGCTAAAACTAACTGTATTATGATCACTACCACCAAAATGCTCTCCCACTGCTACTTCTTCTACCTGCCCGTCTTCATTTCCTAGAAGTAAACCCAAAACTCTCCCCACTCTTGTTGGGCTCGCTATATACTGGCTAAAAAAATTCTCCTGTATGCAATAAGAATTCTGCGCTCTCTCCACCATTCACACTGTTTGTATCCCAGTTAATATTAGGGTAGTTGAAATCCCCTACTATTACTGCCCTATTGTTTTTGCACTTCTCAGAAATTTGCCTACATATTTGCTCCTCTATCTCCCTCTGACTGTTTGGGGGTCTCTAGCACACTCCCAGTAGTGTGACTGCCCCTTTTTTGTTCTTTACCTGAACCCATAAGGCCTCATTTGATGCTCCTAAAATATCATCCTTCTCACAACTGTAATTGTTTCCTTAACCAAAATTGCCCCCCTCTCCTTTTTTATCCCCCTCTCTATCGTGTCTGAAAGCCCTGTAACCAGGGACATTGAGCTGCCAGTCCTGCCCCTCTTTCAGCCATGTTTCTGTAATAGTTAAGATATCATACTACCACATGTCTATCTGTGTTCTCAGCTCATCCACCTTATTTCCTATATTCCTTGCATTGAGGTAAATACATTTAAGGACTGCCAAACTCCTCTGTTGTTTATTTTCTAACCTTTGTTCCCTCTTCCATTTCCAGTTCTGACCTTATCCCATCTGAATCCACACTCAGGTTCCCATCCCCCTGCCAAGCTAGTTTAAACCCTCCCCAACAGCACTAGCAAACTTCCCTGCAATGTCAGTCCTAAGTTTGCCCCCAAGTTTGCACTTGGGGGTGGGGGGTGGGGTGGGGGGGTGGCGTTGGTAGGAGGGAGGCCTTGTCCTACTGTCCCAGTATAATTTGAAGCAATGTTCCAAATTTACCGCTTCTGTACCATTTACTACCATTAAGCTGCTTCCTTTCCAGGCTGAAAAGCCCAAGTTTCTCTGGTCTTTCCTCATAACTCAGTCCTCTGACACTATGGGCATGATTTTAGCTCGGAGCCGGGAACCCAGTGCGTCCACAGATATTTGCGTGGGGAACCCGGAAGCCAAATTATTGCATTGCGATCTGCGATCACAACTCAATTGTAGGTAAGTATTTGTGCTTCCGGGTTTCCCAAGCAGCCAGATTGATGGGCTGGCTGCCTGTCGATGCTGGCTACCTGTCGGAAATGAAAGGAGCCGCGAATCGGAGAAAGGGGAGGGAGGGGGTGAGTGAGAGATCGTGGGCCGTGGGAAGAAATCGAAGAGGTGGGGGGATGTGGACGACATTGAGTAAACCTTGGAGAAGATTGGGGGGTCCACCATCGGAGGGGAGGGGACAGGGGCAGGGTTGGGCTCCAGCATCTGGGAGGGGGGGGTTTCAGCATCGCCGGGGGGGGGGGGGGCGATCGTAGGGGTCCAATCATGCCAGGTGAGCTTGTTGGGCCTGGATGAAGCACTCCTGATCCTCCAGGCCCACAAGCATTAATCAGAAGCGATGGGAAACTCAAACTGGTAAAGTTAAATTTGTTCGACATTTCTATTACACAAAAAATTTAAGTGCATCACCTATTGCAATGAGGTACATTGCCCCTTTAAGTATCGGCTGGCCCGCCTGGGACGGGACTTCTGGGTTTCTGTTGCACGCCCGCATCCAAGCACACCCGGGTTAAACCTGGAAGTGGGTGCTTTGGAGTCAGGATGTGGACCCGCTCCAAAAATCAACCATTTTTACTGCCCGCCCACCCGTTCTTGGGGTTAAAATTATCCCCTCTGGCTCAATCTTAGAGCTCTTCTCTGCATTACCTCCAAAGCTTGAATATCTCCTTTGTGTCTCTGTGACTAGAGATAAACACAGAACTCAATGTTTTTAGGATTCTAAAGGGACGAGACCATGACAAGCTATTTCACCTTGTCCAGAACAGTAGAACCAGAGGACACGGCCTGCGCTCGAAGGGGGGATAAATTCAAGACTAATCTGCGGAAACAATATTTCAGTGAGCGAGTGATCAATCTATGGAACAGGCTCCCTAGGGAGATGGTGGAAGCAGAAAGTGTTGATTCATTCAAATTAGAAAAAAATTAAATAGATTTCTTTCAGAAAATAACAGTATATGAGTGATTTGAGACATGGCGTGGTAAGTATAGCATGCTTGGGAGGAACAGGTGACTTTAGATCTATGATTCCTAAAGCTCTCCACTACTGGGAATTTTCCTCACCTCATGTCTGGGTCTGTGTAAACTAATTGATAGAGATTGATTGCTTTGATTAGGAACAGGAGTAGGCCATTCAGCCCCTCGAGCCCGCTCTGCCATTTGATAAGATCATGGCTGATCTGTGATCTAACTCCATATACCTGCCTTTGGCCCATATCCCTTAATACCTTTGGTTGCCAAAAAGCTATCTATCTCAGATTTAAATTTAGCAATTGAGCTAGCATCAATTGCCGTTTGCGGAAGAGAGTTCCAAACTTCTACCACCCTTTGTGTGTAGAAATGTTTTCTAATCTCACATGAGAAAGGTCTGGCTCTAATTTTTAGGCTGTGCCCCCTACTCCTAGAATCCCCAACCAGCGGAAATAATTCCTCTCTATCCACCCTATCTGTTCCCCTTAATATCTTATAAACTTCGATCAGATCACCCCTTAACCTTCGAAACTCTAGAGAATACAACCCCAGTTTGTGTAATCTCTCCTCGTAACTTAACCCTTGAAGTCCGGGTATCATTCTAGTAAACCTACGCTGCACTCCCTCCAAGGCCACTATGTCCTTCTGAAGGTGCGGTGCCCAGAACTGCTCTCAGTACTCCAGCTGCGGTCTAACCAGGGTTTTGTATAGCTGCAGCATAACTTCTGCCCCCTTGTACTCCAGTCCTCTAGATATAAAGGCCAAGATTCCATTAGCCGCCTTGATTATTTTCTGCACCTGTTCATGACACTTCAATGATCCATGTACCTGAACCCCTAAGTCCCTTTGGACATCCACTGTTTTTTAACTTTTTACCATTTAGAAAGTACCCTGTTCTATCCTTTTTTGATCCAAAGTGGATAACCTCACATTTGTCTACATTGAATTCCATTTGCCACAGTTCTGCCCATTCACCTTTTTTTTTTTATTCGTTCACTGGATGTGGGCGTCGCTGGCAAGGCCGGCATTTATTGCCCATCCCTAATTGCCCTTGAGAAGGTGGTGGTGAGCCGCCGCCTTGAACCGCTGCAGTCCGTGTGGTGACGGTTCTCCCACAGTGCTGTTAGGAAGGGAGTTCCAGGATTTTGACCCAGCGACAATGAAGGAACGGCGATATATTTCCAAGTCAGGATGGTGTGTGACTTGGAGGGGAACGTGCAGGTGGTGTTGTTCCCATGCGCCTGCTGCCCTTGTCCTTCTAGGTGGTAGAGGTCGCGGGTTTGGGAGGTGCTGTCGAAGAAGCCTTGGCGAGTTGCTGCAATGCATCCTGTGGATGGTGCACACTGCGGCCACAGTGCGCCGGTGGTGAAGGGAGTGAATGTTTAGGGTGGTGGATGGGGTGCCAATCAAGCGGGCTGCTTTATCTTGGATGGTGTCGAGCTTCTTGAGTGTTGTTGGAGCTGCACTCATCCAAGCAAGTGGAGAGTATTCCATCACACTCCTGACTTGTGCCTTGTAGATGGTGGAAAGGCTTTGGGGAGTCAGGAGGTGAGTCACTCGCCGCAGAATACCCAGCCTCTGACCTGCTCTCGTAGCCACAGTATTTATATGGCTGGTCCAGTTAAGTTTCTGGTCAATGGTGACCCCCAGGATGTTGATGGTGGGGGATTCGGCGATGGTAATGCCGTTGAATGTCAAGGGGAGGTGGTTAGACTCTCTCTTGTTGGAGTGCCTGGCACTTGTCTGGCGCGAATGTTACTTGCCACTTATCAGCCCAAGCCTGGATGTTGTCCAGGTCTTGCTGCATGCGGGCTCGGACTGCTTCATTATCTGAGGGGTTGCGAATGGAACTGAACACTGTGCAGTCATCAGCGAACATCCCCATTTCTGACCTTATGATGGAGGGAAGGTCATTGATGAAGCAGCTGAAGATGGTTGGGCCTAGGACACTGCCCTGAGGAACTCGTGCAGCAATGCCCTGGGGCTGAGATGCTTGGCCTCCAACAACCACTACCATCTTTCTTTGTGCTAGGTATGACTCCAGCCACTGGAGAGTTTTCCCCCTGATTCCCATTGACTTCAATTTTACTAGGGCTCCTTGGTGCCACACTCGGTCAAATGCTGCCTTGATGTCAAGGGCAGTCACTCTCATCTCACCTAATCTATCAATATCCCTTTGTAAATTTATGTTTTCATCTCCACTGCTTACAATGTCAAAAACTCCATTATCATTGTCTCATGCGACTACCAGGATGGCAGAAGGTGAACCAGATGGACCGTGGTCTTTTTTTGTTTAGCAATTCCTCTGTTCCAATGATGATGTGGTCTAATCAGAGGACTGTACAGTTTAAGTATGACTTGTGCTCCACTAAGTTGACTATATAGTTCAGCATTCTTTGTTGATTGCTCCCTCAACTGATTAGACATGCTGAGCACCGAGCCCACCAATGGCTATTTCAAAACCATTCACACAGTATGTCTAAAGCCCATTTCTTCCTTGGTGCAATATTTAAAAGTTTCTTCTGCTACTGTTCCATTCACTCATTTTGTGTACACTGAGCTTCCGAATCGACATGGTTAACATAGCAAAAGCAAAACACTACGGATGCTGGAAATCTGAAATAAAAACAGAAAATGTTGGCAACAGCAGGCCAGGCAGTATCTGTGGAGGCAGAAACGGTCAATGTCTCAGGTCAATGATCTGTCATCAGAACTGAAAGACGTTAGAGATGAACAGATGAAGCAAGTACAGGGGCAGGGAAAAGGGGGGAGGGGGAACCAAGGAAAGATCAAAATGGGAAGGTCTGTGATAGGGTGGAGGGCAGGAGTGATTAAATGACAAAAGTGATGGTACAAGGCAAAAGGAGCTGATAAAGGGACAAGAATGGAAATAAAAGATGGGTCCAGAGGAGGTGTAAATGGTTACAGAATGACCAAGAGAAAATGGAAGCAGTGATTTAAAAAAAAAAAAATGTAGCAACAGCTTGCACTTTTATATAAAGCTTTAAAAGTAAAATAAAAAGTTCCAATGCACTTCACAAGTTGGCAAGACAGAGGGACAGAAGCTAAGCCTCTTTTAGCTTGAATAGGTCCTATGTTTCATTTAGGACTCTGCCGTTAATCTGATTGGGTTTATCATTGACAAAAAGAATTGGGAGGAAAAAGCAGAGGCATAAGTTACAGGAAGAGGGACATCAGTTTTTGTCCATGAGTCATGTTAAAGGAAATCAGTTATGTTTTAATACATTGCGTGTTGCATGATATTGGGGACCTGTCATTGTAAAATAGCCTATCTCTGATTTGCTATGAGCAACACCATGGGAGATGCACTTGTACAACAAATTCTATTCGTACTTTGTAGTAACTGGAATTCAGACTGCCAGGTGTTGGGAACAAAGTGCTGAGTGACAACTACTTCACGTAAGGCTTCACTCCCGTACAGCTGTTGATTGAAACCATCATTCTTTGGAAGTATTTCGGTAGAGGAAAAAAAAACTATCTGTGTTGAAGATTCTACCGACGACAGTATGTGATATGAAGCTTGTGACATTTAAATTGCCTCGCTCATCCATCTCCTGATCAAAAATTTCGCAAAATTCATTGTCGTATACAATCACCATCATCTTCGTTATTTAAAATGTCATCTTCACCTCTTGTCTGTATTTCATGAAGAGAAACTAATCTGCACAAATGTAAGTGTGCAAGAGTCCAAGCTTGCAGCATTCATTCGAGCATTTTACTTCATCTCATTTCTCAACCTTTTCTGAGTCTCAAGGTGCCACTACAGTTTCCGTCTGCTCCTCTCCTCTGCGCTTAGCAGTTTGCACTATCTTCTCATCTATCTTCTAACACATCTCATCTATCTGGAACTCTCTTCCCTCCAAAAAGCTGTTGAGGCTAGGTCAATTGAAAATTTCAAAACTGAGATCGATAGATTTTTGTTAGGCAAGGATATTAAGGGATACGAACCAAGATGGGTGGATGGAGTTAATTTACAGATCAGCCGTGATCTAATTGAATGGCAGAACAGGGTGGAGGGGCTGAATGGCCTACTCCTGTTCCTATGTTCCTAACTCGCTACCACATACTGTGCTTGAGGCGAATAGCATAGAGGCATTTAAGGGGAAACTAGATAAGTACATAAGGGAGAAAGAAATAGAAGGATATGTCGACAAGGTGAGATAAAAAGGGGAGGGAGGAGGCTCGTGTGGAACATAAACACCAGCATAAACCAGTTGGCCGAATGGCCTGTTTCTGTGCTGTAAATTCTATGTAATTCTGGCTCTAATCCTTTTCTTTCCTTCTGCCTATTACTGCTTAACCCGACAAGCTCTAATCTTTACTGCAGCCTTTAATCTCCTCCGCAGCAGTTCTGAGACTTGGCCCTTCCAGTTTGCTTCCCTTCACAGATGTGATGCCATAGATGGTGAATATTGATCCAGATGAGAAGGGGGGAACAAAAGGGGACAGAAATAAAGAGAGAAGCAAAGAAAAATGACAAAAATAGGGCAGGGAATAAATGAATAGGAGTTGGATTAATTTCTACGCACTGAACAGCGGTGACCAAATCCACAGAGGGAAGACAGTTAGGTATCCCTGTCTGACGAATGCCTCCTGTTATTATCTAGTCCATAATTTATTTCATTGGAAAAAGGGACACTTCATCAAGAAAGGGCAGATTCACAAGCCGATAATGACGGATGACATAAAATAAACCTTCAAATGACACGTAGTCACCTAAATCACCAGCTTGGGCGTCATTGTGTCCTGTGTCACATATCAGTATTTCGATCAAATCTGTTCGCACTGTTTTAATCCCACCCATGTAATTCACTTTTATTATGTTATGACGCTTTTCCTAGACAGAACAAAATAATCAGATGATTTAAAAAACAAAGGTTTCAAAGTGTATCCATTGTAATAATGAACAGACCAGTGTAGCTGAGTAAAGTGGGTGCTGTACATCTGCCCCAGGAAAGGCTGAGTTTGATGAGTCCTCTTGTATGCAATTAATTTCTCATTTGCTGCTGCTATAATCACCAAAATAAGGACAAAACAGGAGAAGCACTGCTCACAGCTGAGCTCAAATTAAATCAGTCCTCCACAGATATTAAGGCATTATCTTGGCAACAATATAATTTTTCATGGGGTAACTGTGCCAGATATTTTGTTATAGACCAACATTGCCTCCCCCCCGCTCCCTGAGTATGACATAGGTCCAGGAGAAGCTAATTGGCAATCATTAACCAATCCAGGGACACTTAACACTCCCAGTCAATGCAGGTTAGCCTGTACTTATCCGACATGAACCGTGTGGGGAAAAGCTTAGTCTCCCTCTGTCAGACTCTTTCAAGATGGCCAGTTATAATCCTGTGGATTGAAATAACAGCAATAGACTTTTTAACAATTACGCAGAAATTAAGGGGAAATTAGATAAACACGTGAGGGAGAAAGGAATATGCTGATAGGGTTAGATTAAGAGGGATGGGAGGAGGCTTGTGTGGAGCATAACCACCGGCACGGACCTGTTGGGCCGAATGGCCTGTGTCTGTATTGTATGTAGAATAGATTCTATGTAATTTCTGTTCTGTTGTGATGATTTTTGAACCTGTTCACCTGCCAGCTTCTCTGCAAAAGGTGAACAAATGTGGAGGTTTTGAGTGTCAGGGCCCTTCAGAGTGACTATTTATTGCGAAGAGTAGCACAAACTGATAAATTAACCACACAAACCACCTTCAGTCTGTGAATCTACAGGCTGAAGGATTGCAATTGCATCTGGCAGGTGTTGATTTATATCGCTAGTTTATCACCCACTGCTCTGTTGGTTTCTAAGCAGAAAAACACAGTTACAACAACTTGCATTTATATAGCGCCTTTAATGTCCCAAGGCATTTCACAGGAGCGTTATCAAACAAAATTTGACACCGAGCCACATAATGCGATTTTAGGACAGTGACCAAAAGCTTGGTCAAAGAGAGAGATTTTAAGGAGCGTCTTATAGGAGAGAGAGGTAGAGGGGCAGAGAGGTTTAGGGAGGGAATTCCAGAGCTTCGGGCCTAGGCAGCTGAAGGCCCGGCTGCCAATGGTGGAGCGATTAAAATTGGGGATGTGCAAGAGGCAAGAATTGGAGGAGCGCAGAGATCTCGGAAGGTTGTAGGGCTGGAGGAGGTTACAGAGATAGGGAGGGGCGAGGCCATGGAGGGATTTGCAAACAAGGATGAGAATTTTAAAATCAAGGTGTTGGTGGACCGGGAGCCAATGTAGGTCAGCGAGCACAGGGGTGATGGGTGAACGGGACTGAGTGCGAGTTAGGATGCGGACAGCAGAGTTTTGAATGAGCTCCAGTTTATGGAGGGTGGAAGATGGGAGGCCGGCCAGGAGAGCATTGGAATAGTCAAGTCTAGGGGTAACAAAGGCACGGATGAGGGTTTCAGCAGCAGATGAGCTGAGGCAGGGATGGAGACAGGCGATGTTATGGAGGTGGAAATAGCTGGTCTTGGTGATGGAGCGGATTTGCGGTCAGAAGCTCATCTATGGGTCAAATAGGACGCCAAGGTTGTGAACGGTCTGGTTTAGCCTAAGACAGTGGCCAAGGAGAGGGATGGAGTCGGTGGCTGGGGAACAGAGTTTATGGTGAGGACCAAAGACAATGGCTTCAGTCTTCCCAATATTTATTTGGAGGAAATTTTTGCTCATCCGGTACTGGATGTCGGACAAGCAGTGTGAAATCAGAGACAGTGGAGGGGTCAAGGGAGATAGTGGTGAAGTAGACCTGGGTGTCATCAGCTTACACGTAGAATCTGATGTCATGTTTTCGGATGATGTCACTGAGGGGCAGCGTGTCGATGAGAAATAGGAGGGGGCCAAGGATGGATCCTTGGGGGGCCTCCAGAGTTATTAAGGAATTAGTAATGGGAAAACCTTAAAGGAGTATTCTTCTCTCAGTAAGCCATTTTTGGCCTTTTCTGTAGGTTCTCCTATCCCGCACACCAATCCACCCCTCCCGTCATCCTGTGACGATAGGGCAGTAGTCCGCTCTTGGGCCTCAGTCATTTGGCAGCAATGAGATATACTGGAGTAGACAAGGGAGACTTCTGTCTACTTATCTGTGGGCCATTTGAGTTTTAGCAGGCTCAGCTATTCGACCATGAGGGCATAACAGCTGAACCTGATCTTGTCCTCATAGGATGTCTACATATTTACAAGCAGAGACACACGCTCCCAGAATGATAAGTGGGTGCCCTAGAAAATCTTTTCCTCCCTAATCCAGAGGTGCTGCAGCTAATAAACGAACTCAGCACAGATCACTGTTGGAAACTGGGGCCTCCCTGGTCTGTATTGCTCAGCTACACACTGTTTAAACAAGCTGAACTATAGTCGCTTACCCAGTTCTGATCTTCAAGACACTGCCTGGGCCTTCACCAGCATGATTTAGTTGCATCTGAAACGGTTGTCCTGAACTCACTGTTCCCGTCACAGTTGATTGGTTTCTCTGCTTGAGGAAATTCAACACATTTGTTCATGCTGTCATAGTTACTGCTCTAATAGACTGTCCCGAGTGAGTCTGTGGAGGACTCAATATAATGGAACGTGGTAGGCAGTTTCTCTGAGGCACGCTCTGTTTTACTTGCTCCACACCACTATCATTTTACGTTGAAACTGTGCCTGAATTCCAAGTGTGCATTTTTACATCACGCCAAACTTTACACTGGAAAATAGGCACAAGACTGAGTGTGGTTTTCCGAAAAGTGTTGCAGATGGTGGAAAAGTGTGATTATTGGATTGACAATTAAATGCCATAGCTTACAGTATACGCAATCTGTTACATGCCATAGCTTACAGTATACGCAATCTGTTACATGCCATAGCTTACAGTATACGCAATCTGTTACATGCCATAGCTTACAGTATACGCAATCTGTTACATGCCATAGCTTACAGTATACGCAATCTGTTCCATGCCATAGCTTACAGTATACGCAATCTGTAATATGCCACTGATTACATTATACAAAGTCTGTTCTGAGTCTCAACGACTGTACGGTGGAGCTTGTGGTAACTGCTCAGGAGAAGTTTAGGAATCTAGACTCTGCAGTTAGTTCAGCTGATAGTTCTCCATTCTAGATTGGTCCCGTGTTTGGTTTCTGGCTCATGTGAAATTAGGCAGTGTCAGTTGGAAGTTGGTGGGGGGTGGGGGAGGTGGGGGTGTGGGATTGGGGTGCAATGATGAGAGCTTTCAGAATCTCTGGGCCCTAGAAGCATGTTACCTGACATCCTAGAGCGCGTTCCTCGTGAGCACTGTTACCGACGTCTTTGGTCAACCACCGTGCAACAACTTTCATCCTTCGGAGAGTCACTGCCTCAACATCTCTCAACCTCCCAGCACGTTATTTTGGAAATATAATTCTACATAATCTATTCCCTTCTGCTGTGCTGCACAAGGTCCCAGTCTGGTTTCAGTGCTGATTATGGGTTTCATGGTACAGTGGTTGGCCTGTTCTCTCTTTCCTCACCTGCTCGTTCACATTGTAGCTCTGCTGCCCTTCAATGCCCTCTCAATGATGCTGTTCCACTGCTTTAAATACCCTGGTTTCCTCCTTCTGCCCAGCAATTTGTCGTTTATTCCATATGCCTGTCCCTTGCTGCTCATTCATTGTTCAGCCTCGACTCACTGCTCTGAACCTTTTCTCACCTTGTGGACCTCTGATCTTATTGGGCACTGATCCCTCAGCTCTGGAAACCAAGCCAAAAATCCAAGCTGATTTCTCCCCTATCTCCACCCCCCCAATCCTTAAGCCATCATCAAACTCATCACATTCATGCAATCCATCACTTGTTTCTTTGATCCTATCCCATCTGTGTACCTCATTACTCAACTTCCTTTCTTTAGCATGCCGCCACTGGCTCTATCTCATTTGAAACTGCCATTGTAAACTTCGTCGGGGCAAAAAACACCTTCAAGTCCTCAATCTCCAAGTATCACCCAATTTTGAACTTTCTTTCCTCACTCAAGTCTTGGAACAAAACTTTGGCTTACAGCTATGCTCCTACTTGTCCGACAGCTACTAACTTAAGAGCTGTCAAGCTGGCCTCCACCCAATCCAGGACTGAACTACACGATACTGACCCCACTCCAGGACTTGACCACACAATATTGGCCTCCACCCACTCCAGGACTTGATCACAGGATACTGGCCTCCACCCACTCCAGGACTTGACCATACGATACTGGCCACCATCCACTCCAGGACTTGACCACACGATACTGGCCACCACCCACTCCAGGACTTGACCATAAGATACTGGCCACCATCCACTCCAGGACTTGATCACAGGATACTGGCCACCATCCACTCCAGGACTTGACCATAAGATACTGGCCACCATCCACTCCAGGACTTGATCACAGGATACTGGCCACCATCCACTCCAGGACTTGACCATAAGATACTGGCCACTACCCACTCCAGGACTTGACTACACGATACTGACCCCACTCCAGGACTTGAGCGCACAATACTGACCACCATCCATTTCAGGACTTGAGCGCACGATGCTGGCTGACACTCCAGTGCGGTATTGAGGGAGTGCCGTTTTGTTGGAGGTGCTGTTCCTTCAGCTGAGATGTTAAAACCAAGGCCCCATCTGCTTGTTTGACCAGAAATTAAAGGTTCCCAACCAACAACACAAAAAATTGCTGTTTGTGGGGCTGTGCTGTGAGCTGCCCTGTTGGCCTCAGTAACCACAGTGGCAGTGCTCCAAATAATTCATTGTTTGAGATGAGTGAGCGGGCATTATATTAGTGCAGGTTGTTTTCCTCTACGGATAGGAATGTGCCCCGACAGAATTCAAAGACACCGAGAAAAGAAATAAACCTACTTAAAGGGGAAGGCCTATTTAAAAAAAAATTGAAATTCTTCTATTTAATTCACAAATAGAATCCGTGTTGGGTGTTCTGAAATACGTGCTACTGTTGCTTGGAGAATTGAGTGAACACCAGAGTGAGGCCCTTCTTTCCCCCTCTCTTTCTACAGCTCATTCTGGACAGGGCTAAGGTCGGTCTCTCTCTCTAGCTCCTTTCAGTCGACTGACCATTTGGGTCATAGTGAGTCCGTCGGATTGAACTAGCCTGTAACTCTGGGATAATTTACCAGTTCGAGGCCTGCGGGCTGGTTTCCTTCATCCTGCTCAGTTACTACTGAACCCCCTGTGTGGGATGCAGATTGCTGTGCCTTGTGGGAATAACCAACATTTATTGGCTGCCAGCACTGTGTTTGGTTCTGAAGCTGTGACTGCGGTTATCACTTTTCTGGGGTTTAGTTGGTCCTTCTATACAGAACCCATTTGATCTGTGTCTTGTGCTTCAGCACCGGGCTCCGTGAAAGGCCCTGGTCTGATAAGAGGTGGGGAAAAGCACACTATTTTCTAGCCCAAACAAAGTGTCTTTAGAATTTATAATTGTGAAATCTGATCCAAATAAACTTTTCATAGGAACATACAGAAAGTAAGATCAAAGCTGTTCTGAAGTGGCAAGTGATTAATGTTTCTAGCTGTTTAGCAGATCTCCTCGTTTCCTGAACAGGATTTGTTTTATTTCTGTTAACTGGTGAGGCCAATTGCTTCTCATAAGCCTCTGACTGTTGGATAGAAGTTGTCTTCTGTTGAACATTGCTTTTCACTTCTCAGACCGAGTCCCAAACGCTTATTTTGCGGCTGGAGTGCTTGAAGAACTGGCATTGGGAACGTCTCCCTGAGATATTGATGCTTCTGTTGTACTGTTGTGTGCGAAACCTGCAATAACAACTCGGTGTAAACGCAAACCTGGCTCCATTCTGACCATATTGTTGTTTTCGTATCTTCGCACTCTCCGCCTGGAGAATAGTGTGAAGTAGTGGAAGGAGTCGCAGGCTGATAACAGTCTGACAGGCCGCGATGTGAACACTCCTTCCATGGCCGTAACCATCTTTATATCAGCTGATGGGGTAGTTAGTCCGAAACTGGGGGAGGGATAAATGAGCCCCCACAACCTATACAATGAAGCGGTGGGGGGGGAGGGTCGCTCACACCCACTGGGCACGAGCGTCCCGCTGGATGATAACCCAGAATTCAGAGCTGGAGCTCTCTCTGCACTCGCTGGGGTGGGTTTAAACCCTGCATCTTCTGTCTCGGAGGTGGGAATGTTACCAATAAACTAAAAGCTCGCTCCATTCTGATAATTACAAGCTTGGACTCTGATGCGGAACACTGTCGATTTTTGATTTAAAATGGTTGAGAACCAGAGGAAAAATGCTCTTTTCTATGTTCTTAAAGGTCATGGTTCCAGGATTAATGACGTTTCATTAAATGTGTTTTATTACCGCTTGTGATTCATTTTAAATGATCAAGAAGAATGGCATTTTTGGAATTTTACACCATTGTAAAGAAAATACTACAGTATACCTAATATTTTTGTATCCTTATTGACGATAGTCTTTGAACTGAAAACAGAATTAATATTTGAAGAAAGACTGAGGCTCCATTTGCAGTCATTCTTCATATGTGATTATTCATTCATTGCTGAACACCCAGAATAAAATCATATAAAATTTGCATTAATTTAGATCTAACTGCTTCATCTGGTACAAAACAAAACATCTGGTGCATAAGGAATCTTGTTGTGGCTTAAACCAAAAAAAAAACTATTTATACAAAATTCCTCTGGGGACATCTCATGCACAGATGTGAATTGGAATTGTTTGTTGCTATGGCGATGAAGCTGGGTGTCCTCCTGTATTATACCTGGTAGCAGCAACTCTCTACGTAGGAAATCGGGAACTGACTCAACACAAAATAAAATGCACGATTGACGGGATACTCTTTAGAAGCAAATGCTTTACACAAGGTGTAATGTTCTAGTTTATAGATCACGCCATATTGAGGCCCCTTATCGGTAAGATTTTGACCGAAATTTTTGTTCGTCCATTAAATGGAATGGGGGTTAGATCTTAATGAGGAACGTAGAGGTAGCCATGAGGTTTTGAGTAATTTATATAACAGAATAATTTTTACCGCAAAGGAATATTAAATGGGAGACAGAAAAAGGCTTTGACTTTCTAGTGTTTCACATCTCTCATAAAAGTCCCACAGTCCTTCACACCGTGAGTTAATTTGAAGGGCAATGCCAGTTGTTATGCAGGTTAATGCAGCTGCTATTTTATACACAGCAAGATGCCAAAAAAACCACGACCTCCAACACCCATTAGGACAAGGGCAGCAAGTGCATGGGATCACCATCACCTCCCAGTCAAACACCATCCTGACTTGGAAATATATCGGCCGTTCCTTCATTGTTGCTGGGACAAAATCCTGGAACTCCCTACCTAACAGCACTGTGGGAGAACCTTCACCACACGGACTGTAATGGTTTGAGAAGAAGGCTCACCACCACTTTCTCGAGGGCAATTAGGGATGGGCAATAAATGCCGGCCTTGCCAGCAACGCACACATCCCGCGAATGAATTTAAAAAAGCAGTGGTGAGATAAATGACTGGTTCACCTGTTTTGAACCCCTGTGTGGGAAACAGATTGCTGTGACTTGTGTAAATGACCAACACTTGTTGGGTGCCAGCACTGTGTTTGGTTCTGATGCTGTTGCTGCAGTTTTTACTTTTCTGGGGTTTAATTGGTCCCTTTTATACAGAAGACATTGATTCGTGTCTGATGCTTCAGTCTGCGTGAAAAGTGATGAGATGGGGAAAAAGCGCACTATTTTCTAGCCAAAAAAACTTTTTAGAATTTATAATTGTGAAATCTGATCCAAATAAACTTTCCATTTCCTCAACATGGGAACATACAGAAAGTAAGATCAAAGTTGTTCTGAAGCTGTTTAGTAGATCTCCTCATTTCCTGGTTTTTGCATGAACAGGATTTGCTATATAAATACCTACTGTATTTTTAATAAAACTGATTAGGTAATTTTTTTCGACCAGTTGCTTCATCTAAGCCTCCTACTGTTTGGTTGATGGGGAAATGTGGCCCAGTGTACCTGGAGAATTCCCTGTTCGTCTTCAAATGGTGCCATGGGAATCTTTGATAGGCATCGGGGCTAACAAGAAGGACAACCCCTCCGGTGCAGCACTCCCTGACTGATGTGCTCAGGTCCTGATGTAACGCATTAAATACATGCCTTTTGAAAAAACAAACAAGCTGCTATGTGCTTGGTGAACACGTCTAAATCTGCACAGATTCGAATTGTTTTAGGGCATTATGCAAAAGCTGCTTTTGGAAATCTCCCTAGTTAGACACTGTTGCTATATATAGACGTGTGGGTGGTTATTTTTTTCCCTTTTGGGTCTTGTTACCCTGGCAGTGGCTTTAAAATAACATCATTCAATGCATCAGTCACCATGGAAACTCCGGAGAACAAGGCACTGGATGACAGCTGATTGGCAGAGACCTTCAGAGGCGATAGCAGAGTGCAACATTCAATAGTGCTCAACGTCACAATCTTAACGCACTCTTAATGCTCCAGTGACTCGCACTAGCGTTGCGCAGTTCCTGCTTTGCGCCCATTTTGCGCCCTGGCCCAATGCGTTCTCCCGTAGCCACGACGATGGCAGATCCACGGTGACCGTCAAGTGAACGGCAGCCAAAGTATTGGATACGATGGAGGTTTAATCGTGGAGTGATCTGAATTGTAGCTTTTATATTGGGCACCCACACAATTACCAGATGGTGCTCTGATGTTGCATCAAAAGAAGGTGATAAATTTTGACAGGTTAAAAGCTTTTCAGGAGCTGCGGATTCCATCAGCCTGTTATCATAATTTGCTGTACATTTAAAGATTCCAATTTACATGTAATCTGAGAAGAATATATGGCAATGTCAACAGGGTCCCAGAGAGCTGTTTGTTTTATGCACTAGCGAGTCTAATGTGAATCATCACTTTCCTCCTTAACCCACTCAGTCTCCCACACTTTAAAACCTAAGCACTACTTTCTAATTCCTCACCATTTTTGTTTCTCCTTTCAACCTTGGTTCATCCCATCACCCCTGTGCTTACTGACTGACCTTGGCTCCCGGTCCACCAACACCTCAAATTTCAAGTTCTCATTCTGGTTTTCAAATTCCGCAATTGCCTCGCCTCTCCCGGCCTCTGCAACCTCCTCCAGCCCTACATCCCTCCAAGATCTCTGTGTTCCTCTAATTCTGGCCTCTTGCACAGCCCCGATCTCCTTCGCTCCACCATTGGCGGCCGTGCCTTCAGCTGTCTAGGTCCTAAGCTCTGAAATTCCCTCCCTAAACCTCTCCGCCCCTCTCTCCTCCTTTTAAGACGCTCCTTAAAACCTACCTCTTTGACCAAGATTTTGGTCACCTGTCCTCATATTGCCTTTTGTGGCTCAGTGTCAAATTTTGTTTGAAAATCGCTCCTGTGAAGCGCCTTGGGACGTTTTACTACATTAAAGGTGCTATATAAATGCATGTTGTTGTTCGGTGTGTCAGTAACTTGAGGTTAGAAATTAAAGCTCACCACCAAAAGAGCTGAAAGGAGAGCAATATTTGGAGAATTTGTTTACACAGAGAGTTGTTAGGACATGGAATGCCCTGCCAGAAACAGTGATGGGAGCAGAGTTCATTATAACTTTTAAAAGGGAATTAGTTAAATATGGGAAAAAGAAAAATTGATAAAGGGTATGGGGCAGGGGAATGGAACTAAGTGGACATCCTTTGCAGAGAGCCAGCACAGACATGATGGGCTGAATGGGGATTTGACATAGGTATGGGTGTCAAGCATCCTGTGGTACTTGTGTACGTGGCCATTATTTGTAAGCAATGTGGTGGTGCCTGGATGTTCATCGCCTCCAAGCCAACATCTACACACATGCACTTCCGTCTGATAGCAATCAGGAGCAGGATGGATCTGGCCACTTTTATTAACCCAAGCTCCCCTGGATGAGCCACCGCAGACTGGGAATCGAACCTGGGACCTTCCCATTCCGTATGGCTCAGGTACTCGCTGCCAAAACCAACTGAGCCACAGGGGGTCGTGGCTGACTATAGGTTACGCCATTCAGTCAGTGGAGACCAGTGATGGTCATTGAGAGAGGATTGATAACGTTGAGTTATGAGGACCGGATGCATAAACTTGGCTTGTATTCTCTTGTGAATTGGAGATTGAGGGGTGATCTGATCAAGGTGTTTAAAATGTTAAATGGATTTGATAGGGTAGATACAGAGAAATTATTTCCTCTGGTGGGGGTATTAAGAACAATTGACCATAATCTTAAAATTAGAGCTCGGCCATTCAGAAGCGAAATCCGGAAGCACATTTTCCACACAAAGGGTAGTAGAAATTTGGAACCCTCTTCCTCCAAAAGGCTGTGGATGGTGGGGGACAATTGGAGCTCTTAAGACTGAGATCAATAGATTTTTGTTAGGTAAGGGTATCAAGGGCTATGGAGCAAAGGCAGGTAAATGGAGTTGAGGTGCAGATCAGCCCTGTTGTGGAGGCAGGAACCCTCACAACATTCAAGAAGCATTTGGATGAGCACTTGAAATACCATAGCATACAAGGCTACGGACCAAATGCTGGAATATGGGATTAGAGTAGACAGGGCTGATGGCCGGCGCGGACACAATGGGCCGAAGGGCCTCTATCCGTGCTGTATAACTCTATGATCTAATTGAATGGCAGAGCAGGCCCGAGGGGCTGAATGGCCTACTCCTGTTCCTAATGTTACTATGGGAAGGGAAATCTGAGGAAATACCTTCTGTGCAGATAATAACCAGTACTAAATCTTCTTGATTTTTAGCTGTTAATTTCACCCTCCTGGAGAGCAATGATTTCTGTTAACACTCCCCCTTCCCCCTCCTCCCCTCCCCTCCCCCCCACCCCTCCCCCCCCACCCCAGTCAGTTCAAAGGATGTGCTGCATTGACTCTAATGGGAGCCAATACGTTGAATGGTCTGGGGTGGGGGAGGGGGGGTGCGGTGTTATCTGGAGTCACCAAGCCCCGATAAAGAAACCACTGATGCCTGGATAACGGGCCAGTTGAGGGCTTTCGAGAGTCAGATGGTGCTGCGTCATTCCCCACGACCTGCAGTGCTCTCACTAAATACAGGCACTGCATAAGCATCTTCCAGCAGAGGTTCCTGATTTATACAGTGAAAGTGACCTATGAGCCATTAAATGGCACTCGTTAAGTAGAATAGCATATCGGCCTGTTTGTGAGCAGGATACCATGGCAACACCATCCTGCACCTAATCACATTGTGCAGGACTACAGGATGTTCATGTAAGGACTATACTGTAGAAAGCGACGGTTTTAAGTGCTTCCCTTAGTAAAATAAGGAAGCTACAATCAATATTCAAACTGTTTGAGTATGGTTGTATTCTGTCAGCTGAAAGTTGTGTTCATTCAAACAGATAAGAGAATTACGACTTGACATTAGTGAGAGGAGGTCAAGCAGTGATTCACCTCACACCCAGATAGGCACAGAGTCAGTTTCACTCAGCTGGTAGCACTTTCACATCTGAATCAGAAGGCAGTGAGTTTGAGCGCCTCTTGGGCTTGAGCACATAAGCTAGGGTGACACTCCAGAGCAGGACTGAGTGAGCACTGCGCTGCCGAAAGCAATGCCCTTCAGATTGGACATTAAGCCGAGGCCATGCTCATTGCTTCAAGTGGACGTTAAAAATCCTATGGCACGATTCGAGCTCAGCGACCAAAAACAGATTAGCGTTCATCTCACTGCTGCGCCCAAAATGTCCGCTACCATTGTCAACATCATAACAATGTGAAAAGCCATTTGAAACTCGTTGGGGGTCTGCTAACATTACAAGTTTGAAGTTGCAGGATAAATCGGAAGCCATCTGCCTGATCTGATCCTGAACGAAATGTAACTCCTGGGATTACAAAGCGCTTGGTGGGGTGAGGGGGGGATTTCATGGATATGTACGTGTTTTAACCCACCTGGAGTTAATTTAAATGTTTAGATTTGTGAACAGTACAACGCGTGCTGTCTAAACATTTCAATTGTAACTGCGTGGAAAGTGATTTACACCGAACCAGAAAGCCGTCCCCCAGGCAGGCCAATAGGAGCAGCAGCCAGGCTCTGTAAACAGAATACAGCCTGATCCCAGCCCTTCGTTAACGCAGAGCAAGATGTTCGTGATTAGGCGCTAAAAATACCCGAGTCCTGCTAGCATTTATTTTGTAGGTTTACTCGCCTTCTGCAATTGATGGGTGTTCCTGAACGCATAGTTCAATCAAAAGGAAAGGAAAAGACTTGCTTTCATGACCTCAGGATGTCGGAAACCGCTTCACAGCCAATGAGGTACTTTTGAAGTACAGTCACTGTTGTAATGTAGGGAAACGTGGCAGCCAATTTGCACACAGCAAGGTCCCACAAGCATCAATGAGGTAAAGACCAGATAATATGTTTCAGTGATGTTGCTTGAGGGATAGATATTGGCCAGGACACCTGGGAGAATTCCCCTGTTCTTCTTCGAATAGTGCTATGGGATCTTTTACACCCACCTGAGAGGGCAGATTGGGCCTCAGTTTAGACGGCATCTCCGACAGTGCAGAACTCCCTCTACTGCGTTGGATGTCAGCCTGGATTATGTGCTCAAGTCTCTGGAGCGGGGCTATGAACCCATGACCTTCTGCCTCAGAGGCGAGAGTGCTACCACTGAGCCAAGGCTGACATCTAGAGATATAAAAAAACCAAATAGAGCACTTTAAATGCATAAATAGAAAAATGTAACAATACTTCAATATACAGAATATGCAGAGATCTTGGAGGGTGAGGAGAGGGGGGAGGGAAATGAGTAGCAGTAAAATTTCATGCCTACTAGTCAACTATATTTTAAGTAATTTCTTCAGCTGAAATTGGAAATGCTTTCTCTGCAAGACACACGTATGTGTTTTGCAGAATCACCGGCCCACAGGCTTTTGGTCTCCGTGGGGATCTCGGATTAATATTAGAAGCAAAAGCCGTGGTATTTACTGTCTGTCAGGTGACTGAAACGCAAGACTGATTTATTTCAGTTTGTAGTAAGAGAAATATTTATCGAAGGTAGCAGCAGTTAAAGTCATTAGCAGTGGGATCATACAGTCCACGATTAGGCTGTCCGCTGGGTCCGTCAATGCTGTTTGTGTGGAAGGCTGGACTCGTTAGCTTTACTTACACTTGTTGAAGTAAACTGTACTTCAACAAGTGGAAGTAACCAGTAAACAGTACACTGCTTCGCAGAGGAGCTGTTTCCAAACACACAGCAATTTTCTGGCTTGAGTAGGGCAATCAATTGCAGCGATTTGGATATAAGAAAATAAAAGCACAATATCATAGTTGAAAGTCATTTTACTTGTCTCAAATCAAGAGTTAAGAATTTTCCATGTTATATTGAATTGGGTTATTGCATACAAATACAACAGCAGCAAATGTTCTTTCTCTTAATAGAAAGAAGAAAGAACATGCATTTACAGTTCTGTCGCACCTTGGGTGATTTTGTTCTGGTTTATTTTTAATGAATTTAAAAAGAAACCCCCAGCAGACATCAGCTGACTGATTGTTCGTATATCTAAGGGCCCTGAGTACTCCATCTTGAATTAGCACAGTCAGTTAACTCTCACCTGACTAGGTGTTAATTATTGTTTCAGGCAGTTGCAACTAGTATGTTTCTGAAGGTTTTTATTCAAGGGATATCTGCAAAAGCACGGAGCTTAGTGAGAGCAGGGTAAATCTAGGAAACAGGGTGACAACGCGAATATGGTGCGATTGGGAATTTGGTGCAGAGGGGGAAGGAGGTGCTCAGTAATTTAAACCAAGGGGCAACAGAAAATATATAAAATCTAAGGGGATAAATTAAAATTAATTAAATAGAGCATACCAACATTAAAGGGACCCGAAATGCATTAAATAAAAATCTCCTATACATTAATCGGAGTTAAGAGGATGCTAAAATAAAGAAGTTAATAAACAAAAAATAAGACTAATTAGTTACAAATTAAACTGAAAGCAAGCTAAATCCATTTACTAAGACCTCAAGTAATTGTATTATATCTAGAATTAAATTACTACCAATAAATAAAATAATAAAACTAGAAATGGCAGTGCAGGCTATGTGTCAGAACTGATATGTGGGAGTTTGTAGACAGCGAGACTGTCCCAGATTGCCACATCTGCAGGAAATATCTCTGCCTTGAGACACTCTCTGGCTCAGAGTCCTTGAGCTGGAATGTGAGTTGAAGACACACCCGACACATGAGGGAGGGGGAGGAATTTTTGGATAGTTTTCTCCAGAGGAAAGCACAGGTACAGGAAGGGGAGAGTGTGACCGTTAGTCAGCAGGGTAGTGGGAACCAAGGGGAGATATGGAAGGAGGTCCCGCAGACACTGACCCTATCCAATAGGTACAATGAACTTGCTATCTGTGAGGATAAGGAAGCAGGCTTAGGGGTGGACAGCCAGAATGCTAAGCATGGCACCGTGGAGCAGGAGGCAGTCCAAGGAGGGGGGAGGAGCAGAATAGAAAGATTGTATTCATAGAGGATTTGATAATTAGGGGGTTAGATAGCGTCCTCTGTCGTTGTGACCGAGAGTCCAGGAGGGTGTATTGCCTACCTGGTGCAAGGGTAAAGGATATCTGAGCAACTGGAGAGAAATTTGGAAATAGAGGGGGAAGATCCAGTTGTCGTGATCCATGTTGGGACCAATGAAGTAGGGAGGAGGTCCTACTAAGAGAATATCAAAAGTTAGGAACCAAATTTTTTTTAAAAACAGGACCTCACAGGTGGTAATCTTGGGGTTACCACTCGAGCCATATGGTAATTGGAATAGGGTTAGACAGACAGACCGGGAAGGTGAATGCGTGGCTGAAAGAGTGGTGTGGGAAGGAGGGGTTTAATTTCACGGGACACTGGCACCAGTGCTGGGACAGGAAGGAGCTGTGTCACTGGGATGGGCTCCACCTGAACCAGAATGGGACCAGTGTCCTAACAAAGAATAAATAGGGCTGTGGCTAGGACTTTAAACTAATAAGACGGGGGGAGGAATCTGATGAAAATAACATGAGTCTGAAGGATAAAGAAATAGAAGATTAAGTAAAGGTCAGATCGAGGTAAGGAATAAGGATAGCATAAACGGTCAGGGAACAAATACAGTAAGTACAAAATGATTGTTAAAAATAAAATGAGGGGAACAATTTTTAAAAACAAATTAAATTGCTTTTACAGCAATGTGCACAGCATCTGAAACCAAACAGGGAACTGGAGGCAATAATTCATAACGAGGAGCCAGATGTAGTAGGGGTAACTGAAACATGGCTACATAAAGAACAGGACTGGCAGTTAAATATTTCAGGATATAACGTATTGAGAAAGGATAGGGAAGGGAGAAGGGGGTGGGGTGGGGTAGCTGTACTAATTAGAGACACCATAATGGCAATAGTAAAAAGGGACATAAGTAACATTAAGATAGAAACAGAATCCAAATGTATTGAAACAAAGGATGAGAAGGGATCGATCACATTAATAGGTATATTCTACAGACCACCAAATAGTGAAAAGGAAGTGGAGGAAGAAAAAGGTAGGAAAATCTATGCAATGCATTAAAAAAAAATATCGAATAATAATCATGGGAGATTTCAACTATCCCCAAATAAACTGGCAAGGAGAGGTAGGGAAAGGGGAGAAGGGAATGCAGTTTTTAATGTGTTCAGGACACCTTTCTTACCCAGTATGTGAGAAGGCCAACAAGAGAGGAATCACTGCTGGATCTAGTAATGGGAAATGAACCAGAGCAGATAAGAGAAGTGGGCGTAGGGGAACATCTAGGCAATAACAATCACAACATAATAAGGTTTAAAATAATGATTGAGAGACATAAGTAAGACAAAGACCAAAGTAATAGATTGCAAAGTAATAAACTGGGAAAGAAAAACTTTGACAGACAAAAAGATAGAACAGCAGTGGGAAGTATTTAAAACTGTGATCAAGAGTTCAGGAAAAATATATTTCTCCTTTTAAAAGAACAACAAATTAGCCAATAATGAAACATCATGGATGAATAAAGAAATAAGGGTAAAATTGAAACTAAAAGAAAAGGCATATATTAAGTACATAGACAACAAAGGAGAGGATGACAAAAGGGAATATGAAGAGGTTAGGAAAGAAGTTTAAAAAATAATTAGGAAAGCAAAGAGGAACTACGAAATTAAATTATCAAGGAATATGAAAAGAAATAATAAAGTATTCCACAGACACATAAATAACAAAAGAAAAATCAGGATAGGGATAGGGCCATTAAGGGATGCACAAGATAAACTCACAGGTAATGACAGCGAAATGGTAGAAATATTGAATAATTACTTTGCTTCATTATTT
The DNA here is from genome assembly GCF_035084215.1 of Heptranchias perlo. Lineage (NCBI taxonomy): Eukaryota > Metazoa > Chordata > Chondrichthyes > Hexanchiformes > Hexanchidae > Heptranchias > Heptranchias perlo. Next base: position 44,064,415 of record NC_090345.1, on the reverse strand, counting down.
ACCAGGGAGACCAAAATGGTGGGCATGACATTAGAAGAAGAGATCAAAAAAGATATAAAGACATTTAAGATAGAAAGGGGGGAGATAATTGATAAACTAATCCTGGTCTGGATGGATTGCATCCACGCATATTAAAAGAAGTTAAGGAAGAGATAGCAGAGGCACTATTACATATATATAAAAATTCATTAGAAAAGGGAATAGTGCTAGAGGACTGGCAGACAGCTAATATTCCTATATTTAAAAAGAGAAATGGAACAAGTCCAGGGAACTATAGACCAATTAGCTTAACGTCTGTGGTAGTAAAGATAATGGAATCTTTAGTCAAACCATCTAGAAAATATAATAAAGAATAGTCAGCACGGATTTCAGGGAGGGAAAGTCATGTTTGACCAACCTTATTGAATTCTTTGAAGAAAGGGTAGACAAGGGTAACGTAGTAGATGTAATATATTTGGATTTTTAAAAGGCCTGCGATAAGGTACTGCATTGTATACTCAAGACTAAGGTCAGAGCATGTGGAGTCGGGACAAGTTGCCGAATGGATAGCAAGCTGGCTACAAAACAGAAAACAGAGAGTAGGGGTTAAAAAGTAGTTAATCTGACTCAAAAAATGGGAAGTGGTATTCCGTAGGGATCGCTGCTGGGACCACTGTTGTTCACAATTTACATTAACGATTTGGACTTGGGAATCGGAAGTACAATTTCAAAATTTGCGGATGACACCAAATTGGGGGGGGGGGTGTAGTTAATACAAAGGAAGAATGTGTCAAAATGCAAGAGGACATTAATAAACTGGCAGAATGGGCATGTAATTGGCAAATGAATTTTAATACAGATAAGTGTGAGGTGGTTCATTTTGGTGTGAAGAATAAGGAGGCCTCGTACTGCTTTGATAGTAAGAGTCTAAATGGGCTAGAAGAGCAAAGGGATCTGGGGGTACAGGTACACAAATCACTAAAAATAGTGATGCAAGTTAATAAGGCCATTAAAAAGGCAAACCAATCACTGGGGTTCATTTCGAGAGGGGGATAGAATTGAAAAGCAGAGACGTTATGTTAAACTTATATATAAAATCATGGTCAGACCACACGAAGTATTATGAAAAGGTTATAGGGACACTGGAGAGGGTGCAAAGAAGATTCACAAGAATGATACCAGAACTGAGAGGTTATAGTTATCAAGAAAGGCTGACTAGGCTGGGGCTTTTTTTTCTAGGAAAAGCTGACTAAGGGGTGACCTGATAGAGGTCTTTAAGATAATGGGCCGAATTTTCCTGTGAATGGCGAATGTACGGTGCCCGCTGTTTGCTAACTTGCACTTGCCCATAGACTTTTCATGAACTTTTGCTCGACATGTTCCCCTCATTGAACTCTCAATCCAATGTGGCGCTCTCTCCCGGGCATCTGGGACCTGTGTGGACGGGGCAAGCAACTGTGTATCCTCTTAACCAATCCGATTGAAGAATCATTAATAACAGTGCAGTCTGAACCAGGAAATGCAAGTTAGAATCGTGAATTCAATGTCAAATCAGGTACACAAAGAAAAATAATGAGAGGGAAAGAAATATTGAATTAAGAGACAGAGATAAAAAAGAACAAAAGAAAATGGGGGTGATTTTAACCCCCAAGAACAGGTGGGTTGGGGGTGGGTGGAGTTGAAAATAGTTGCTTTTTGGGTCGCGACCGCAACCCATCTTTATTTCTGGGTTTAACGTGGGCGCGTAAAAGTACAGGCTTCCCACTGGGAATGCAAAGTCCGAACATTTTGCGGTTGCGACCCCAAAAAACAACTATTTTCAACTCCCACCCATCCCCAACTCACCCGTTCTTGAGGGACAAAATCACCCCCAAAGTTTAAAAAAATATATTTTTTTCAAATACCCAAAAGTTAATTTTGTAAAAGTTAATTTTCAGTGCCAGAGAGGTTGTGTGGCAGTAATTATGACTTAACATGCAGTTGAGTGTGTGTTTAGACTTGAAATGACTTGATGTATCTTTTTTTGGTGAGATTAGTTTGTATCTATCAGGTCAATGCAGGAACTTCATGCCGTTCCATTCATTTGACTGGGGAGCCAGCCTGCGAGATGTAGTTCTCAGAGGTTACAAGAGGAGGGTCGCATCTGGTACAGCAACTTCCGGATTTTCCGCATTTGACTGCGCACGAGCGGTCAATGGAAGTAGCTGTACCAGATGCACAGAAATAACGGTGAGGCCTGTTAACCTCGCTGTTATTTTCACAGGAAAATCTGACCCAATGAATGGGTTTGGAAGGGTAGACATAGAGAAAATGTTTCCACTTGTGGGGGAGTCCTAAACTAGAGGTCTTCAATATAAGATAGTCACTAATCAATCCAATTGTGAATTCAGGAGAAACTTCCTTACCCAAAGAGTGGTAAGATTGTGGAATGCGCTACCACAAGGAGCAGTTGAGGAAAATACCATGGATGCATTTAAAGGGAAGCTAGATAAGGAACAGAAGGATATACTGATGAGGTTCGTCTGGAGCATAAATGCCAGCATAGACCAATTGGGCCAAATGGTCTGTTTCTGTGCTGCAGACCCGATGTAACTCATTGTCCTTAGCAATATGAATTATTGATCCTGTCACAGCTAACTATTTGTTCACAGGAAATTTGTTAACAGTTTGATGTCTTTACTTTCTAAATGGTAAAAAGTTAAAAACAGTGGATGTCCAAAGGGACTTAGGGGTTCAGGTACACAGATCATTGAAGTGTCATGAACAGGTGCAGAAAATAATCAGTAAGGCTAATGGAATGCTGGCCTTTATATCTAGAGGACTAGAGTACAAGGGGGCAGAAGTTATGCTGCAGCTATACAAAACCCTGGTTCGACCGCAGCTGGAGTACTGTGAGCAGTTCTGGGCACCTCACCTTCGGAAGGACATATTGGCCTTGGAGGGAGTGCAGCGTAGGTTTACTAGAATGATACCCAGACTTCAAGGGTTAAGTTACGAGGAGAGATTACACAAATTGGGGTTGTATTCTCTAGACTTTCGAAGGTTAAGGGGTGATCTGATCGAAGTTTATAAGATATTAAGGGGAACGGATAGGGTGGATAGAGAGAAACTATTTCTGCTGGTTGGGGATTCTAGGAGTAGGGGGCACAGTCTAAAAATTAGAGCCAGACCTTTCTCATGTGAGATTAGAAAACATTTCTACACACAAAGGGTGGTAGAAGTTTGGAACTCTCTTCCGCAAACGGCAATTGATACTAGCTCAATTGCTAAATTTAAATCTGAGATAGATAGTTTTTTGGCAACCAAAGGTATTAAGGGATATGGGCCAAAGGCAGGTATATGGAGTTAGATCACAGATCAGCCATGATCTTATCAAATGGCGGAGCAGGCACGAGGGGCTGAATGGCCTACTCCAGTTCCTATGTCCCTATGTCAGATGGGGATTTTTTTTTTCTTGGCAACTGTTACATCTTAAGACTCGCTACCACACGGAATTGTTGAGGCGAATAGCTTAGATGCATTTAAGGGGAAGCTAGATAAGTACATGAGCAAAAAAGGAATCGAAGGATATGTTAGGGTGAGGTGGGAGGAGGCTCTTGTGGAACATAAATACTGGCATAGACCTGTTAGGCCGAATGGCCTCTTTCTGTGCTGTAAATTCTATGTAAGACTCTGGCCTCTCAAAACATAGCCCATGGTTGCTTTCCTGCAATCATTGGGTCCAATCAACTTTCTGATTTTGGGGGTTCTGCAAACTCATCAAAGAGGCTGCTAAAGACCATCTTTGAAGAGATTGCTTCTACATCAAAGGAAATCTGGTGGATAAACTTTCTCTGACTGGTGCTAATTTTTAGTTCTGCTATTTGATTAATGCACATTCAGAGTGCACAGCACTCCGTAAGCAACTGTATTATACGAAGAGACCATGTCATTTCATGAATTTGCCAGAATGATGTGAGATCACTTTAAATAGTCATCCTACTTATATGGATTGTAAACTGCTACCTGCGTTGGATAGTATTTTGTAAGGATTGTATCCTTGCTTCTGTAAATAATCTAATTGTAAATAAATTTGATCAGTTTTAATCTGCACGAGAGTGGTGTAGTGTTCCAGAGTGAGAGGACATATAGTGGGAATCCTACAGGAATTCCAGTAAAAAAAAAATTCAGTGCAATCCAGGTTAATTCTTCATCCAGACTCCACTAACTCTGTACAGCAGAAAGTGAACGAGGCAGGTTTCAGATCGTAAGGGCTCAGATCCACCTGCAGAGTCTGTCGTCAAACAATTTGCATGAGGAAATAGTGTTGGAAAACACACAATTATAACCGTCTCTTAGATGCTTCAGCTTATCCAGTTTCAACTTGGAGTCTCCAAACCTGCAGATCATAAAGCAACCTCTCTCTCCCCTGCTGTAGTAGACACCTCCCAGGTATCACCCCTGATGGACCATCACTCACCAGCTGGTGAGTAACTGGTACAGATCCAGTTTGTACTTTTAAAAAAAATGATCGCTATAAAAAGTATCTGGAAGGAAATCTGATCCTTGAGTAATTATATCCGTGTGATCCCAGAGACATGTTTACTGCATTTATCTCCATTGAAAGTCTGAAGATGTTTAAATCCGGTTGAATCGATTGTAATTTACAGTAATTAGGGATAAATGGTGATTTAAGTGACAAAAACTTCAATTATGTAATAAACAATCATCAAAACAAGAAGGATTAGCATAACCACTGGGAGCAGGTCATATCACATCTAAACCTGATCTTACAAACTATACTGTAACCAATATATTTGCTTTTTAGTTTTATGGAGATGAAATGCATCATTAATAAGACTAGCTAAAGCAGTAACCAGCTGGTAAACATAGTGTAGAGACAAACATCAATGAAAAGTTACTTGGAGACAGTGAGATATTGCAACTTGGGCTCGGTAGGATAGATAGATGCAGTGGGAGGCTCATTTTGTCTTCGAATGGCTCACAAGGTCAGAGGTTATGAATGGGGTTCACAGATCTGTAAGATTATATCAGCATTGTTTTGTCGTGCGAATCAGTCACCTCGTATTCCTTTTGATTGTAGCAGCCTCGTTGGCGGGGGATGCAATGACGGAAGGTTCTTGGCTGTTTTGATTTAGCGGGGGTGAGGAGGTGGCACGGGGAAACCAAGGTTTAAAATGACCTCCTTACAATTCTCATTGTAGCTGTTGAAGGCTAGAAACAGTAGGAAATCCACCCACTCCTTTTGAATGGGTATCACGCAGATGTTATTTTAAAACTAGTTGCCATGTTATGTGTGGTGCAATTTCAAAGTGAATATTACATGCATTGAGGAAAGAATTTATTTTCTAGGAAGTCTGGGTTTTTGTTTTTTGACACTTTATTTGATTCATTTTTCATAAATCTAGAGCAGACTTTTTTTAACAGATAAATAAATATTTTGTGATGGGTCCACTACTTTGTATGAGCCACTAAACGGGATAGAAAAGAACTCTCATGGAGCCTTGTGTATGATGTGCCAATCTGTTATTAACAGAATAATGTTCTGGTTTATTTGACTTGAGTTGTTTGTTCCCACACCGCTGTACTTCAGTGAGCCTAGAAAGTTACCGTTAGGCCATAATAGCGGATGAACACTTCACATGTTTGTATAATATTTCTCTGATGCAGGTGTTATCCCATTTATGTTAAACGGGTTAACACCACTGTTAAAATAGTGATGATGTGGAGATGCCGGTGATGGACTGGGGTTGACAATTGTAAACAATTTTACAACACCAAGTTATAGTCCAGCAATTTTATTTGAAATTCACAAGCTTTCGGAGGCTTCCTCCTTCCTCAGGTGAATGTGGAAATGAAATCCTCGAACCCTTCGCATTTATAAATCACAGAACAATACCTGGTGATTACAGATGGTCTTTCCAACTGCCCGTTGCCAAGGCAATCAAAGTGTTCAGACAGAGAGGTGTTACCTACAAGGCCACCGAATATACAAACAACCAAAAAAAAAGAGAGAGAGAGGTAGAAACATCCGGAAGGAAGAGAAAGACAGCAAATGACCCGTTATATTAAAAACAGATAACATTTGTTCGCTGGTGGGGTTACGTGTAGCGTGACATGAACCCAAGATCCCGGTTGAGGCCGTCCTCATGGGTGCGGAACTTGGCTATCAATTTCTGCTCGACGATTTTGCGTTGTTGTGTGTCTCGAAGGCCGCCTTGGAGTACACTTACCCGAAGGTCGGTGGCTGAATGTCCTTGACTGCTGAAGTGTTCCCCGACTGGGAGAGAACCCTCCTGTCTGGCGATTGTTGCGCGGTGTCCGTTCATCCATTGTCGCAGCGTCTGCATGGTCTCGCCAATGTACCATGCTCTGGGGCATCCTTTCCTGCAACGTATGAGGTAGACAACGTTGGCCGAGTCACAGGAGTATGAACCATGCACCTGGTGGGTGGTGTCCTCTCGTGTGATGGTGGTATCTGTGTCGACGATCTGGCATGTCTTGCAGAGGTTACCGTGGCAGGGTTGTGTGGTGTCGTGGACACTGTTCTCCTGAAAGCTGGGTAATTTGCTGCGAACGATGGTCTGTTTGAGGTTGGGTGGCTGTTTCAAGGTGAGTAGTGGAGGTGTGGGCATGGCCATAGCGAGGTGTTCGTCGTCATTGATGACATGTTGAAGGCTGCGGAGAACATGGCGTAGTTTCTCCGCTCCGGGGAAGTACTGGACGACGAAGGGTACTCTGTTGGTTGCGTCCCGTGTTAGTCTTCTGAGGAGGTCTACGCGATTTTTCGCTGTGGCCCGTCTGAACTGTCTATCGACGAGTCGAGCGTCATATCCCGTTCTTACTAGGGCGTCTTTCAGCGTCTGTAGGTGTCCATCGCGTTCCTCCTCGTCTGAGCAGACCCTGTGTATTCGCAGGGCCTGTCCATAGGGGATGGCCTCTTTGACGTGGTTAGGTTGGAAGCTGGAAAAGTGGAGCCTCGTGAGGTTGTCTGTGTGCTTGCGGTAGAGTGAGGTGCTGAGGTGCCCGTCTTTGATGGAGATTCGTGTGTCCAAGAAAGAAACTGATTCTGAGGAGTAGTCCATGGTGAGCTTGATGGTGGGATGGAACTTGTTGATGTTATCGTGTAGTCTCTTTAGTGATTCTTCGCCGTGGGTCCATAGAAAGAAAATGTCGTCTATGTATCTGGTGTATAGTGTTGGTTGGAGGTCCTGTGCAGTGAAGAAGTCCTGCTCGAACTTGTGCATGAAAATGTTGGCGTATTGGGGTGCGAATTTGGTCCCCATGGCTGTTCCGTGTGTTTGGGTAAAGAACTGGTTATCGAAGGTGAAGACATTGTGATCCAGGATGAAGCGGATGAGTTGTAGGATGGCGTCTGGAGATTGGCTGTTGTTGGTGTTGAGTATTGATGCTGTCGCAGCGATGCCGTCATCGTGGGGGATACTGGTGTAGAGTGCCGAGACGTCCATCGTGGTGAGAAGTGTTCCTGGTTCAACTGGTCCGTGGGTACTGAGTTTTTGTAGGAAGTCTGTAGTGTCGCGATAGAAGCTGGGGGTTCCCTGTACGATGGGTTTCAGGATGCCCTCGACGTATCCAGAGAGGTTCTCACACAGGGTTCCGTTGCCTGATACGATAGGACGTCCGGGTGTGTTGGCTTTGTGTATCTTTGGGAGGCAGTAGAAGTCTCCCACGCGGGGAGTATGTGGGATGAGAGCGCGTAGGATGCTTTGAAGGTCTGGATCGAAGGTCTTGATCAGTTTGTTGAGCTGGTGGGTGTGTTCTTTGGTCGGATCTGCGGGTAACCGTCTGTAGTGTTCCACTCAAAGGGTGGTGAGTGTCTGGAACGAGCTGCCAGAGGCAGTAGTAGAGGCGGGTACAATTTTGTCTTTTAAAAAGCATTTGGACAGTTACATGGGTAAGATGGGTATAGAGGGATATGGGCCAAGTGCAGGCAATTGGGACTAGCTTAGTGGTATAAACTGGGCGACATGGACATGTTGGGCCGAAGGGCCTGTTTCCATGTTGTAACTTCTATGATTCTATGATTCTATGGTTGTCCAGTTGTTGGTATGCTTCTTTGCAATAGTCCGTTCTGTTCTGTATGACGATGGCTCCTCCTTTGTCCGCTGGTTTGATGACTATGTTGTGGTTGGTCTTGAGAGCGTTGATGGCGTTGCGTTGTGCTCGGGTGACATTCTGGACTGTCTTCTGAATGCGGCTGATGAATCTGGCATTGACGCATTTCCTGACAGCTTGAGCATACATGTCAAGCTGAGGGCAGCGACCCTCCGGAGGAGTGACTCCAGTTAAAATAGTGGACAGAGAAATGTCATAGGAATGCATTAATCATTCGCTATATCGCCAACAGTAACTTTTAGACATTGGTCCCAAAATAAATCACTGATATAATATCTTTATAATATTTAAAGTCTTGTGTATAGCACACATACTGTATGCTTCACAACGACTTCCTGTCACACTTTCCTCATCTCACTTTCTTGTCGATAGGCACATTGCTATAAAACAGCATGTCCTCTGTCTCATCATGAGCAACTTTACAGAAGATTTACCAGTAGAATAAAACTAGCTCTCCATTCCAGTAACTGGCACGGAGCCGTACCATCTTCATCAGAAGGTAGTTACCCATAGTTCCTTGATCTTGTCATTTTCTGTCTTGCATATGAGGTACCAACATAAGAACAGTGACATCAAGAAAAGACCCTCTGGTCCATCCAGTCTGTCCCACACAATCGTGATACCTTTTGTATCAAAATATTACACTCCCCACCCCTACACCATGTGATCTCCTGGGAGAGGCAAAAAAAAGATTAAAAACCCAGGCCAATTTGGGGGGGAAAATCTGGGAAATTCCTCTCCGACCCCTTTGGTGATCGAAACTAGTCCAGGAGATCACTCTGACCCTGATAATTCTATGCATTATATTATCTACCTTTTTGTAAGAGGTGATCTCTGCCCCAGCCAGAAACAGGTCCAGCTCTCGACTGAACGAATTCAGCGACTGGGCATCCATTGCACAAGCCGGCAGCCTGTTCCAGAGGTCCAGTGTTCTCTGAGAAAAGAACTACCTCCTGGCATCTAACCTCAATCTGATCTTGTACAACTTAAAATTGTGACCCCTGGTCCTCCCGAACCTATTTAATTGGAACAAACTGTCAACTGGAACACAGCCTATTTCCTCCTTCATCTTATAAACCTCAATCCTGGAACTCCCTACCTAACAGCACTGTGGGAGAACCTTCACCGCACGGACTGCAGTGGTTCAAGAAGGCGGCTCACCACCACCTTCTCGAGGGCAATTAGTGATGGGCAATAAATGCTAGCCTCGCCCGTGACGCCCACATCCCATGAACGAACAATAAAAAAAAATCAGATCAACCCTAAGTCTACGCTTCTCTAAAGTCCCAGCTCTTTTAGCCTATCTTGCTAACTAAGATGTTTTAAGCTGGGTATTAGTCTAGTGATCCTCCTCTGCACCCTTTCCAAAGCCTCAATATCACCCACCATGTGAGGAGACCAAAACTGGACACAGTATTCCAACTAAGGCCTGACCAAGGTCTTGTACAAGGACAAAATAATATGCTTGGTCTTATAGTCAATTGTCCTATAAATACACCCCAACACCCTATTTGCTCTAGCTATCACTTCACAACATTGCTCATGAACCCTTAGAGCCCTATGCACTAGGACGCCCACATCTCTTTCTCCACCTGCTTTCATGCTTTTCCCTGAAGGGTGTATATATGTTGAGCATTTGTCCTGCCCACATGCACAACACAGCACCAAACTAAACATCATTTGCCAGTCATGAAACAAGTCCCCCAACACATCAAGATCTGTCTGAAGCAGTCGAGCATCGTCTACAGTCCTGACACTCTCACGGATCTTGGTATCAACTGAAAATTTGCAGATCGTACCCCCAACACCTACATCTAGATCACTAATAAAAGTAGTAAAGAGCAATGGCCTCAACAGCAATCCTTGTGGGACATCTCTGGTGGCCGGTCTCGAAACAGATTCAAATCCACCTATAACTACTTTCTGCCTACGTCCTTCCAGCCAGTTCTCAATCCAACTCAATATATCACCACTAATACTAGAGGCTTCAATCTTGTCGTGAAGCCTCTTGTGCAGTACCTTGTCAAAAGCTTTTTGGAAGCCTAAGTAGACAATGTCTACTGGGCTTTCCTCATCCACCAACTTGGTGACTTCTTCAAAACATATAATCAAATTTGTTAGACATGACCTTTTTTGAAGCCATGTTGGGTGTTCCCAATATGTCCCTCTCTATCACGTAATCATATATTACATCCCTAATGATTCCTTCAAGCACCTTTCCTATTACTGATGTCAAACTAATGGATCTATAGTTACCCGGGTTCGTCTTGTCTCCTTTTTTAAAGATGGAGTCGACATTAGCTTCCTTAGTCTACGGGAACCGTCCCAGAGTGCAGTGAGCTATTAAAAATACGGGCAAGGGGCTCGCACAGTGCATGTCCCATCTCCCAGCTGCTTTATCTATTTTCAGGTTCTTAATTCTATCTAAAGTAATATGTTCATCTATGTTAATATTGCTAGTTTTATTATTAACATCATTAAATTGTAACAGTCGAGCATCGTCTTTGAGAGTGAATTCCGATGCAAAGTCCCTTCAGATTTCCCAATCTGAGGTATGCCAGGTTTGAGATGGGGAGTGCTGGTCATTTTTCTTTCTAACTTTCATTAGGTTATTCTGCACCTTTATCACATTATGGGGTTTTCTTGGCCATATTTGCACAGAAAGGATTTAAGGGAAAAGAGTTAGATTTAAGAGATGTGTTTTAATTATTCACACTTTTTTTAAAAAAAGGCACTGGGACAAAAGGTGGTGAAAATGCTAATGAGCTGAGCTTTGTTGTTTTTTTCCCCAAAGATTTTAAACAATACACAATACATTATCCTGTCTCAGCAATCGGTAAACACCTCACACCCATTCGATTCGAAGATCCCCAGTCCCAGGTGCTCGGCAGAGACTGTTTGGTGTAGGCACTCCTCTTGGGTTGTGAACACAAAGATTTTTTTAAAAAGAGAGCCAGACAAAGGTGGTCAGTTATATTTTTAAAACAGAAAGCGATGAGGACAAACTTTGGCCAGGCTCAGGAGGGGAATGTAAGTGTGTAGTTAGGAGTTATTGGATCAGAACTCGCAAAGAGTGCCGTGGCAACGATCACTGCAGCTCCTGCGAATTAAATTAACGAATGTACCTACTGTGGGGGTCTGTGGTGTCGACTTGCTTGATTTTAAACTTTTTAAAAGAAATTGTGCGCAATCTACTCAGCCTCTGAGCAGGGTAAGGTGATGCGCATGGAACAGTCTGTGAGAATAGAAGACACGCCCACAAAATCTGTCAGGATGAGAAGTCACGCCCATAAGCAGACTTCATTCATTTAAAGTTAGTATTTTGGAAGTCATTGTAAATTTAAAAAAAACTTTTTTATAAAAAGCCAAAGAAATAATTGAATTAAATTAGAGACGGAAGGGAAAAGTTTAAAAAAAAAATTGAAATTTTTTTAATGACTAAAAACTATTAAAATAAGGAGTAATATGAATCTCCATGTTTTTAAAGTTTAATTTGGTTTGGCAGTCATAAAGATATCGCGCTTTTAAAACTTAGTTTAGACCTGGTATTTTTAAGTGTACCTTTTGGTGGCGTAATTAGTTACTTTCCAGCTTGGGTACATGAGCAAGTTTACGATTTTTTAATGATTTCAATGATTATAGGATGTGGTATCCCTTTAATTCTCAACTGTCAAATCGCTGGCGAGCCAATAGGAGCAAGTTCCGATTTCTGCGTTTTAGTGCGTATGTGCAAACTTGGGAACCTGCTCCTTTGATTCGCCATTAATAACGGAGAGCGCTGTTGAGTGCCTCCGTTATTTTGGGAGCAATTTCTGCCCCATTATATTTGTCAAGCAAGATAATCCACTGATGTGGGGAAGTATAGCGCATTTATTATTTTTGTATTATAATATGTTGTACTGATTGAGTTAAATTAGTCTGATCATAACTGTTGCTCTCTAAGTTCACTCGCTGTTAGTTAAAGCAATTCAAAAATTTCACCTGACCTCATCTTTCTCGGTCTGCTTTCAAAAAGAATGGAGTGGCACATGGGGGCACATACAAAAGGCACAAATATCTGGCTCATCTGGTTCTGTTGTTGCACACTGGGTTGCATTATTATCTAAGTAGATATTGGTCTACGCTGGCATGTAAGGGACATGGGCTTCATTTACAGGAATGACTGTTGCCACTGAACCCAAGAAGGTATCTGCTTCAGAATGGAATTTGCCACATCCTATTGATGGGCAGTTCTTCAAAATTGGGGTTTGATCCAAATTAAGAAGGGAATTGTGCAATGCTGTTATTTCACCTTGCCTTCCCTGGGGGCTGATAGTCAAGGAAGAGATGCACCGAAATCATTAATCATATGATTTAAATAGGTGGGGATAAATCAATTTACAGGCCACAAATCATTCATAATTATCCATTTAATAGCAGGATGTGAGCTTTTTTTTATCAGCTTGTATTAATAATTTGAGGGGGAAACATTTTATGTCTTGAAAGTATGGAATACATATAAATGTGGATTATACTGTATAATAATGGGAATAAGGGATGAACGAGGACTAAACATAGTGTGTGAATCTCTGTGGAAGATAGGTTGATGAGGACAAAGTGTAAGACACTCTGGCCAAATTTCCTCCTCCCCCCATCCTAGCATAAATCTGGCATGGTGTTTTTCGCCTGCACCCGACTTGACCTTGGCTGAACTTCCTGGATTCAGTTAATCACCATGTGGTGGCCGAATATCGGGGCGGGGGAAGGAAAGTTGTCCGCGGAGTCTGGACAGTTTTTGGGAACGTTGGTTGCCATCGGAAGCAGCAGCCAGACAGCGCCCCCACCCCCCAGCTGTGCAGCCCTGCTGCTTAGCAAAATTGACAAACGTACCCACTTGGGGATCTCAGATGGTGGTCGGGAGCCCATTTATCCTCCGGATTCCCTGGGTGGCCACCGTTGGACAGAATCCCTAGACAATGACGTGGGCGGCAATATGATGTCAACTCCACATGGCTTTTGTCTGATTTGAAGGCTCTTGCCTGTTTCAGCCAGGAACTGTCTGCCCACATCAGGGATGCCTTTGGAAATGCACAGTAAGTTCAAATGGGGCAGGGTCCTGTCTTTTCACGTCCCCATCTCTTTTTCCTTAAACCCCCCAGCAATGGGTGCCAAGCAGAGGAAAACTGGCCCTACAATTTTAATCCATGCTCCTCTCTTGGCTTTGAAAAATAAATAGTGAGCACACTCCGTATACCCAAGTGTACCCTTCACTATAACCCTGGTGTCAGGAGGTATAATGGTTTAGAAACAAAGTGCTGTTGTTGTGTTATCAGTTCCCAAAAAATATTACAAGGGGAGTAATGAGTTAAGTTGGTTCTAAATGGTCAAGATTATCATGTCGGAAAGTCTTTCCACTTAACCTTTATCAATGTATTTTCCAATTAATTCGGATTAGGTGATGTGGTTGCATGGGGCACTTCATACAGTTGGCTGAATTTCTGGGCAGTGACAGGTGGATGAAGGAAAAGCGTTGAAAGGATATGGGTACAGGGTGGGCAAATATGATTAGAACTATTTGCTTGTCTGGCAGGTAAACGCCAATAAGGACTGGTTGGGACAAATGGCCTGTTTCCACGTTCTGTGTATTTCTACGTTTTGCATAGTTGCTGACTGGCAGGTTCGGCACTGGTTAATTCGTTAGCCAATGTTGACTTTGCTGAAAAGGGCAATTGTTTGGAGGATTAGTCGTAGGAATGAACCATCCAGGTATGGAATGTCAAAAGATGAGGAAGCTCACCACCTCCAATTCGATACATGGGAGGAGAAATTTGTCTTGGGCTGTAGTGCAAATCGGGTGATATTGCATCAGCCACCTGTTATACGCTCAGCACAATACTCAGTCCCATTGACTTCAATAGGTTTGAATATCGGGCGCGCCATATAACAGGCAGCCAACACGAGACCGCCCAAGGTGAAAACTTTCCCATAGCAGCTAAGAAGTTTCTGGAAGACTGGAAGGGAACTGATGCAGCAGGTTGGGAGGCACTGATCACTTGTCCAGAACATTATTTAGTTGTTTAATATGTTGCGTATTTTCTTATCATGGGATGCTTGCGAAGTTCATCTTAATCTCCCCTTCTGTAGTAGAAATTTGGAATTCTCTGCCTCAAAGGCTGTGGATGCTAGGACAATTGGAGCTTTCAAGACTGAGATCTTTGCTAGGTAAGGGTATCAAGGGATATGGAGCAATGGCGTGTAAATGGATTTGAGGTACAGATCAGGCATGATCTAATTGAATGGCGGAGCAGGCTGGAGGGACTGAATGGCCTACTCCTGTTCCTTTTTAAAATTTCAGGAGGAAAGGAAATGAATGCTGTTAAGTTGGCAAGAACCTTCGACCATTGAGATGCAGCATTGTGACCAAGCATGCGTCTTTCCTTGTTTTAAGTGGTTGGTGAGTTTAACTGTGATAAGTGATACTATTGGAGGTTTGGGTCTCCACCAAGAATTCTGAGTCCAGCTTTGTTTGAAGGGCTTGCAATTCATCCAAGAGCTTTTTGTTTTCACAAAATTCCTATTATGCGGCTGAAGGCAACTTGTAAAGCTTAGGCAGCTTTTTGTGTGAAACTAAACCTTATTTACAGTAAAAAAAATAAATAGCAGTTTGAATGAGATTGGTATGTAATTAACAGCACGGAATGTGAGCTGTAAGACTCAATGTATTACATCTATTTCTAGGTAAGTAAATTGCAGTGTTTTAGAAACCTTTTTAAATACTGAATAGCTCTACAACTTTTAATGGAGGATGGAGAATTTTATTTGGAATCCCAATTAGGGTTGCCAACCCTCCAGGGTTGCCCTGGAGTCTCCATGAATTGAAGATTATTCTCCTGGAAACTGCTGTGAGCAACTCTGGAGAAAAATTGTTTTTTTTTCATTTTCTTTGAAGAGTTTTGTTTCTTAGTTATAAAATTATTGGAGATGGGGGAAAATGACTGTTTGGCTGTGCAGGGTTGTTGGAGGCGGGTGGTCATGTGATGATACTTCCAGCAATATGTCCCACCAGAGTTGGCAATCCTAATCCCAACGGATGGCCTATCTCCAATACCAGGATATGACTTTATGTTGCACTAATCTAGTGAAGAGTTATTTTGAGTGTCAGTTTGGCACAGTTGGTCACATCCTTGTTTTTGAGTCAGAAAGTTGTAGGTTCAAGCCCCACACGAGGCCTAGAGCCCATAATCCAAGGCCGACACGTCAGTGTAGCACCAAGGGAGTGTTATACTGTCCGAGGAGCTGCTCTTTGGATGAGACATCAGTTGGAGGTTGTGTCTGCCTGTTTATCTCTTCAGGTGGATATGATAGATCCCAGGAAACTGAGAGAGCAGGGAGTTCTCCTGGTGTCCAGTACAAAATCCCTCCCTCAACCAGCCCCAACAGATGAACTGGTCGTTTGTTTCACAGCTGTTCCTTTGTCCTTTTTAATGTTCTTTTGCCCCCCAAGTAACTAATTGCCTTTTAAAAGAATTTATGATCTCTGCTCAACAACAGTTTATGGGATAGAATTCTACTTTTCTAACCACCTATGTTTTTTATAAGCTTTCAATTCTTTTTCTGAATATCTCTCGTTACCATCTCACTGACCAGTGGAAACAATGGGGTAAACTTTAATGGGAAGCCAGGAAGTGGGGGGGGGGGGGGGGGGATATTCCTGACGGGAAACCCGGATGTCCTTACGATTTTGACGGTAGAACGGTCGGGGACCGGATGCCAGCAGGTAAGTCTTAGATGGGGGCGGGGGGGGTCATCGGGGCTGGGGGGGGAGGGTGGTCAGGCATCGGTCATCAGGGGGAGTTATCTGAGTCGGCGGTCATTGTTGGGGGGGCATCAGGGGCTCAGTCATGGGGGGCGGTTGGAGATCGTGGGGGGGGTTCGGAGATCGTTGGGGGGAGGTCGTTGATGGGGAGGGGTCGGCCGATCGCATGTGTGGGATCGCGGCAGGTGAGCTTGTTGGGCCTGAAGGAAACTGTCCTGCGCCTCCGAGCCCACATGCAGTGCAATAAAGACGCTTACCCCACTGAGCCAGGCCTTCTCGCCTCCTTACGCAGCGTGATTCATGAGTCCCTGGAATCCCGGCCCTCAGGAGTTAAAAATAAAAAACCTATCAAAATGGAGGCCCGCAGCCTCCTTAAAAGATTTCACTGACTGACCCGCCTCCTGAGAGCGGATTGGTCGTTCGCCCCTCGACCCGCCTCCGTTGAAATCAGAAGCGGGCAGTTTGGGGCGGGTTTTACATTACGATTTTTACCTTCCAACCCGCCCCCCCCCCCCAACCCACCTGTTCGTGGGGTTAAAATTTACCCCAATCTCTCACTATTTACATTGTCATGATCCTTTGTAATCCTGAAGCCCTCTGTCAGATCACCTCCTAACCTTCTCAGCTCTAGTAAAAGAAAAGCCCCATCTTCTCAATTCTCTCTTCAGTTGTAACCTCCTCATCACTGGTAATGCTTTAGTGGTTCTGTGTTACACCTTTTCCATTGCTATGATGTCATTTCTGTAACGGGTGCCAAAACTGTGCACGATACGATATTAGCCAGGAGAGTGGTGGTGCTGTCGGCTCTGGTACCAGAGTAGCTCGAACGTACAAACAAAGGAATATAGTGGTTTTCAGATTGGGATCCATAAGGTCCCAACTACTTGAGATGTATGGGAGTGAGCTGAGTGGCGACAGAGGGAGAGAAGAGGTGGTGAGGGATAGACCTCAAATGAATCATCTGCGACCGGTCTGTGGGATGATGATGGTCCGACACCTGAAACACACGTGAATCCGACGGGTGTATTGTGAGGAGGGTTTTGCATGGTTCAATTAAGCCACAAACAGAAATAATGCACTTTTCCCCACATTACAACGGTGACTACACTTCAAAAGTACTTCTTACGCTGTGAACCGCTTTGGGATGTCCTGTGGCTGTGAAAGGTGCTGTATGAATGCAAGTTCTTTCTTCCTCTCAGCGCTTTCATCACTAAAGTATAAAAGTTCCACTTCAGCTCTCTTGACCGTCAATCCAATTAATCCTGCTGAATTTACAAGTTATAAAAAAACAAGATGGTGCTGTTAATTTTATGAACGTTAATGATTATGAGACACTGCTGTAACTGACGCTCCAGCGGGTAAACAATGTTCGAAAGAGAAATCTCATTACTGGATGGCATCAGGTCACAAATCATGTTGCATTAGTGTTAGGACGAGGTGCCTGTGGAATGTGTCAATATTTACAAGGGGACCCCCACAGCCTTAAAGGACTCTTATACAGATCAGAACTCTGTTTCTGAAGTCTCCATTTACATTTATTTATCTTTGCAATGTATTAATAGAGCTAAATAAACACGATTATTTGATTCAGCAAGCAGTTTTACAGGAAATGGAAAGTTATTTACATTTGAATACCGCTTCTAGAAATTGCACTCCTCTTAACCACGAGCCAGTAATTTTGTATTGTGCATTGACAAAAAAACACAACAAGCTAGAGCTGCAATCTGAACATGCATGCAGCTCCATTAAACCCCATAATAAAGAGATTCCTTATCCTGGATTTTGCACATTGATGTCCTTTTGTTGCAGTTTCTCAATCCAAATGGAAATCCCGTTGGTTTCCTGATCAATTGCATTGGTTTATAAAAGAAAGAACTTGTACTTACAGTGCACCTTATTATGTTATCAAGACTGCCCAAAGTACTTTACAACCAAAGGATTGCTTTTGAAGTGTAGTTTTTGTTGTTTTGTAGGAGAATGAGGGCAGACAATTTATATGGTGCCTTCAACATTTAAAAAAAAAGTCCCAAGACACTTCACGGAAGGCATAATCAGACGAAAATGGCCACTGAGCCAAAGGAGGAGATATCAGAAGGGGTGACCAATAGTTTGAGGTAGGTTTTAAGGAGGGTCTTAAAGGAGGGGAGGGAGGATAAGATGCGGAGGGGTTTAGGGAAAGAATTCCCGAGTGCAGGTCCTAGTTAGCAGTAGGCACGGCCGCCAATGGTGGGGTGAAGGGAGTGAAGATGCACAACAGGCCAGAGTTGGAGGAATGCAGAGTTTTGGACAGGAGGGGTTGTAGGGATGGATGAGGGTACAGAGATAGGGAGGGGTGAGGCCATGAAGGGCTTTAAACATAAGGATGAGAATTTTAAATTGAGGCGTTAGGGAACCAGCAGCTGAAGTAGGTCGGTGAGGATAGGGATGGTTGGAGAGTGGGACTTGGAGCAGGATAGGATATGGGCAACAGAGTTTTGGTTGAACTGAAGTTTATGGAGGGTGGAGGATGGGCGGCCAGCCACGGTGTATTGGAACAGTCGAGTCTGTAGGCGATAAAGGCATGGATGAGAAGATGGGCTGAGGCAGGGGCGGAGCCAGGTGATGTTACATAGAAGTAGACAGTCTTTGTGAGGGAGAGGATATGGGTAGAACACCAAGTGTGTGAACAGTCTTGTTCAACCAGCCTGAGACTGTGGCTGTGGAATCCGATGGAATCAGTGGCGAAGGTAGGGAGTTTGTGGCAGGGGCTGAAGACGATGGCTTCGGTCTTCTCAATGCTTAACTGCAGGAAATTGTGGCTCATCCAAGATTGCGTATTGGACAGGCAGTCTGACAACACAGAGGCAGTAGTGGGGTCAAGAGAGGTGGTGGAGAGGTAGAGATGGGTGATGTCAGCATACTTGTGGAACCTGACCCCATGTCTTTGGATGATGTCATCAAGGGGCAACATATAGATTAGGAAGAGGAGGGGCCAAGGATAGATCTTTGGGGGACTCTGGAAACAACGGAGCAGAGTCTGAAAGAGAAGTCATTGGTGGAGATGCTCTGGCTATGATTGGATAGGTAAGAATGGAACCAAGTGAGGGCAGTCCCACTGAGCTGAGGAGAGGCATTTGGGGAGGATGATGTGGTCAACTGTACGCACTGAAAGGTCCCACAAACAGCAAATGAACAACCAGATAATCTATTTTAGTGGTGCTGGTTGATGGATTTTTTTTTTATTCGTTCATGGGATGTGGGCATCACTGGTGAAGCCGGCATTTATTGCCCATCCCTAATTGCCCTTGAGAAGGTGGTGGTGAGCTGCCTTCTTGAACCGCTGCAGTCCATGTGGTGAAGCTTCTCCCTACCCTGTTAGGTAGGGAGTTCCAGGATTTTGACCCAGCGACGATGAAGGAACGGCGATATATTTCCAAGTCGGGATGGTGTGTGACTTGGAGGGGAACGTGCAGGTGGTGTTGTTCCCATGTGCCTGTTGCTTTTCTCCTTCTGGGTGGTAGAGGTCGCGTGTTTGGGAGGTGCTGTCGAAGAAGCCTTGGCGAGTTGCTGCAGTGCATCCTGTGGATGGTACACACTGCAGCCACAGTGCGCCGATGGTGAAGGGAGTGAATGTTTAGGGTGGTGGAAGGGGTGCCAATCAAGCGGGCTGCTTTGTCCTGGATGGTGTCAAGCTTCTTGAGTGGTGTTGGAGCTTCACTCATCCAGGCAAGTGGAGAGTATTCCATCACACTCCTGCCTTGTGCCTTGTAGATGGTGGAAAGGCTTTGGGGAGTCAGGAGGTGAGTCACTCGCTGCCGAATACCCAGCCTCTGACCTGCTCTTGTAGCCACAGTATTTATATGGCTGGTCCAGTTAAGTTTCTGGTCAATGGTGACCCCCAGGATGTTGATGGTGGGGGATTCGGCGATGGTAATGCCGTTGAATGTCAAGGGGAGGTGGTTAGACTCTCTCTTGTTGGAGATGGTCATTGCCTGGCACTTATCTGGCACGAATGTTACTTGCCACTTATGAGCCCAAGCCTGGATGTTGTCCAGGTCTTGCTGCATGTGGGTTTGGACTGCTTCTTTATTTGAGAGGTTGAGAATGGAACTGAACACTGTGCAATCATCAGCGAACGTCCCCATTTCTGACCTCATGATGGAGGGAAGGTCATTGATGAAGCAGCTGAAGATGGTTGGGCCTAAGACACTGCCCTGAGGAACTCCTGCAGCAATGTCCTGGGGCTGATATGATTGGCCTCCAACAACCACTACCATCTCCCTTTGTGCCACGTATGACTCCAGCCACTGGAGAGCTTTCCCCCTGATTCCCATTGACTTCAATTTTACTAGGGCTCCTTGGTGCCACACTCGGTCAAATGCTGCCTTGATGTCAAGGGCAGTCACTCTCACCTTACCTCTGGAATTCAGCTCTTTTGTCCATGTTTGGACCAACGCTGTAATGAGGTCTGGAGCAGAGTGGTCCTGGCGGAACCCAAACTGAGCATCGGTGAGCAGGTTATTGGTGAGTAAGTGCTGCTTGATAGCACTGTCGACAACACCTTCCATCACTTTGCTGATGATTGAGAATTGTAAACATTTCCTCTTCCGCCTCTGCCAGTTAGCTCATTTGGTAGCAACCTCACCTTGGAGTCAGAAGATTGTGGGTTCAAGCACCATTATGAATTTGAGCACATAATAATGCATTACTAAAGGAGTGCTGTGTTGTTAGAGTGCCAACCTACTGATGAGAAGTCAAACTGAGGCCTGGTCTGCCTATTTAGGAGTATGTAAAAGATCCCATGGTACTATTCAAAGAAGAGCAGGGGAATTGCCTCAGTGTTCTGGATACAGCAAAGGCTATGGGCCCAGACAACATCCCGGCTGTAGTACTGAAGACGTATGCTCCAGAACTAGTTGCACCTCTAGCCAAGCTGTTCCAGTACAGCTACAACACCTG
Organism: Heptranchias perlo; assembly: GCF_035084215.1. NCBI lineage: Eukaryota > Metazoa > Chordata > Chondrichthyes > Hexanchiformes > Hexanchidae > Heptranchias > Heptranchias perlo. Next base: position 44,043,567 of record NC_090345.1, on the reverse strand, counting down.
CATCTACCCGACAATGTGGAAAATTGCCCAGGTATGTCCTGTCCACAAAAAGCAGGACAAATCCAATCCGGCCAATTACCGCCCCATCAGTCTACTCTCAATCATCAGGTGGTGGAGATGCCGGTGATGGACTGGGGTTGACAATTGTAAACAATTTTACAACACCAAGTTATAGTCCAGCAATTTTATTTTAAATTCACAAGCTTTCGGAGACTTCCTCCTTCCTCAGGTAAATGTTTACCTGAGGAAGGAGGAAGTCTCCGAAAGCTTGTGAATTTAAAATAAAATTGCTGGACTATAACTTGGTGTTGTAAAATTGTTTACAATTGTCAACCCCAGTCCATCACCGGCATCTCCACCACCTGATGATTGAGAGTAGACTGATGGGGCGGTAATTGGCCGGATTGGATTTGTCCTGCTTTTTGTGGACAGGACATACCTGGGCAATTTTCCACATTGTCGGGTGGATGCAGGTGTTGTAGCTGTACTGGAACAGCTTGGCTAGAGGTGCAACTAGTTCTGGAGCATACGTCTTCAGTACTACAGCTGGGATGTTGTCTGGGCCCATAGCCTTTGCTGTATCCAGAACACTGAGGCAATTCCCCTGCTCTTCTTTGAATAGTACCATGGGATCTTTTACATACTCCTAAATAGGCAGACCAGGCCTCAGTTTGACTTCTCATCAGTAGGTTGGCACTCTAACAACACAGCACTCCTTTAGTAATGCATTATTATGTGCTCAAATTCATAATGGTGCTTGAACCCACAATCTTCTGACTCCAAGGTGAGGTTGCTACCAAATGAGCTAACTGGCAGAGGCGGAAGAGGAAATGTATCAGCATTGGGATGTGAGTAGAACTTTTTACATGGATAGAGAAAGGTTACACCAACCTCTGATGAACTGTTTTCTTCATACAGGAGAGAACAGCTGGGTGAATCCTTGTCTAAATCAAGTCGTTCAAAATGGCTGGTACATAGTTTTTTGATGAACAAAATATTGGCAAACTTTACTTGGGTTGGTCAGGAGGCATTCAATCAGAAGTTGAAGCTTCTTGGTACATTAGCAGTCAATATCAATGGGACCGTCACATGAAGCATGACTCACTTCTTCACTGTAAATTATAGGGTTGAACTATTGACCTCTCAGTGATGGTATGAGAGATTAATCTTTGTCTCAGTTGTCCATTCTCCCCAAGCGAATGAACAATTAAGATTTTTTTTTGTCCCCTTCTGGCTGATTCTTTTGGAGTGTCCCTGTTGAGGTGTGAAAAATGTCGCTTTCGTTGTTTTCGATGCTATTTCTCTGGTTGTCTCACCTTTGTAGAATTGGTTTACACTATTGAATGTTGCAAGTATGGATCATTCTTGCAATTTGCACTATTGCATGGGATAAATGGACTAGTTGCCAAACTGCAGAAGCTGCAACGTGCCAAATTTCAATTTTATTAAGTATAAATCTTTGCAGACCTACGCTCAGGTCACAAGAAGAGTAAAGATAAATTTCAGAATTTAAAGCTACACAATTATAAAAGCCTAAAGTGAGGATCTATTTTTAAACAAGTATGTATGTAAGCAAACGGCAAAGCATTTAAAAATCAAGCCCCTAACCATTTACTGGTGATTGCTTTTAAAAGATCACTCACTTCTCAGAAAATAACAGAACATTACAAAAATAACAGAACAGCACCTAAGTGACTGGAATCTGAATTTCAGATCTCTTTATTGGTCCTTAGTCAAGTATTAGGTACTGAGGAAGTACTGTGCTGTCAAAGGTGGTGTTTCTCAGATGAGACGTTAAACTGGGGCCCCCGTCTGCCCCCTCAGGTGGACATAAAAGATCCCATGGCACTATTTCAAAGAGCAGGGACGTTCTCCCGGGGTCCTGGACAATATTTATCCTTCCTCTGACATCACCAAAACAGATGATCTGGTCATAATCTCATTCCTATTTGTGGGACCTTGCTGTGCACCAATTGGCTGCCACGTTTCCCTACATCACAACAGTGATTACACTTCAAATATACTTCATTGGCTGTAAAGCACTTTGGGATGTCCTAAGATCGAGAAAGGCGCTATATAAATGTAAGTTGTCTTTTTCTCTCAAATGTGGTTATATCTTCAGGCCTGAGGTGCATCATTTTTTATTGTGAATTTTAAAACCATTAAAAGGGAGCTCGTGACTAGACTTCCAGCAGGGGCTGTACTTGTAGTGAGCAGTGCGCCCAAATGATATTTATTTGTTGTAAAATCTTCACTTCCTCACTGCACTTCACATGAACCATTTACTCCAACGTCTTGCTGTAATGTTATTTCTGTGTTTTACTTGCCGTATTTCATCGGAATCAATTATAGTGGTGCGATGCACCGTGTGAACTGTCCAACAGACATTGGTATAATGCATTGTCATTTGTATAATGTGCAACAGATGATTGCTCAAAAAGATTTGTAAATATGCTTATTTTCCAATAGTCAGTGGCTGATTGATCTTTTTTATGAAGACTTATGATATAGTCAGGAACCAACAAGTGCAGTAGTGGCCATAATCCAGTCAGATCACTTTCCGGAGGGAGGGAGGCCATAGTTCACAGCTACAGGCAGCAGCTGGACAGGAGAGGGCTATTTGCTAACAGCACTGCTGTTCCATTCATGCAGGAATTTGAGGGGTCTTCAAACTGCTTGGTCTTGATGATTTGTATATGAATACAGGCAGGTGGTGGATACCTATTGAAGACAGGGCTTCAGTATGCATCAGCAAAGTAGTTCCTCCCTTAATGTATTAAATGGTTAATTGCCTGTATTGATTTACTGGGACATATTAGCTGATGGGATTGGTTTAACCTGATTAGGTTAAAATTTAAAATAGTCAAATTCTGGTTTTAGCTAATACTTAAATGCTGGTGTTTATTAGTCTGACTTATGCGATGGTCCAGTCTTGAGATATATATGGGTGTGGTTTTTCTTTTAAAAAAGATCCATTTATGTTGAGGTTTTTAAGAACGTTTGTTAGTATTTCTCTATATATCTTGAATAACAGCAATGTCTGTTATTCTTTCTTGAGTCACGCGCACTGATGGGAGTGGTCTCTCTAGAGATGACTGGAACCCAATCCCACACCAGTCATTCGAGGCTTCCTTTTCTGGCAGGACCTTACCGTGTGTTTTGGTTAGTCCCAACGTAGTGGCGATGCGAGCAAATTACAGCTGATTATTTTTTTTCCTCTCTCTCCTTGGCTATAGACAGAGAAATTCATTGACATGAGAAAAGCTACAGAGACCTTATCAGCAGTCTTCAGTTTAATTCCTGTGTGAGTTTCGGAGACTGGGGATTACAGAGCAGTGGCGAGAGACAAATTAGTAGCATACGATGTAAAATGAAGAGAGGATATTAATGGGTTTTTTTTTGGAAAGTGGGGGACTAAATTTATTTTGAGTTTGGAGCAGCCAAATTCTGCTGTGGAGGAAGAGGGAATCTCGAGATTTGGACCAGCTGTACCAATTGAACTGGTGATGTTGTGTTTAACGAGCAGTCATGCATTTGTCTGTCTCTGAGACGTCGTCACATGGATTGAGCCTTTGATGGTATCTCGATTATATGCAAACAACACTGGATGTCGGAATAACTGGAGTGCGCTCTTTCCCTTAATATACTAAACATATAAAGATGAGTGAGGAATCAAAGAAAAATGCTTCAAAACCTGCTCACAGGAAGAAGAGGGGTAAAAAGGTAAACGAATAACACTTTTTTAAAAAAAAATGCATTATATTTATTGCCCACTTTTCTTGCCTGTTAAAATCCCAGAACATCCATAAAGCAAAGTTTCGTGCATCCAGTGGACAGTACAATTTAAATTCAGAAAAGGAACTTGCTAGAATGGGAGCTGGTTTTGTTTACGCCTGGTGCTGATGGGTGTGTTCAGTGTAGGGCTTTTAAATGAGACTTCAGTAGGATTCATGCTAACGTGAAGCAACATTAAAGAGCAGTCTAAAATTCTCGTTAATGAGCATTTGACCAGAGCAACATTGTTTAAAGGGTCCCACATGTTAATAGTGCTGGCATTTTATTATTGGCGTTTACTATTTTCTGGCTTAATGACATTTTAGTATGCGATATTCGTATCGATATTAGCAATCGATATCATCTCTAGTTTAACGGAGGGCATTGATTTTAATGGGAGAAAAGTGAAAGTAAATCAAAATTGTAGTAAGATTTTTTTTCTCTAAGTTGAATTATGGATCATGTTTTAAGCGTGAGACTTCTAAATTATGATCTTTGGAATATCTGTGAGGAACACTCCCATTTTCCGATTGAAATAATGGTTGAGGAATTGACTGTCGATTATTTACAGTGCATGGTGTGTGTCAGGGGTTGATAATGGGAGACAACGGTACAACTAACTGGGAGATTCGTCCTTCGTGCTTATTTAGTCTGTCTGGATTCTGAGAGTATGGGTGTCTGTACCAGGCTTTCCATTAAATGAGGCGGATTTGAATAAGATTATTACAGTTCTTATTCTTTAAACCACAGAATACCAGAAGAACATCTCAGCATTTAAAACCCACCAGTCTTTTCCTTTTGTCCAATATCACTTTTAATGGCAGGTATTGTGGATGAACCAAACATTATCTTTCTTTTGTTTGTAATTTGCAAATATTCAAGTTATGCAAGAGTTAAAAGCCTCAATCTGAATCTTCTGGGTGGATATATTGTTCTATGTTGGATATTTTCAGTGATCTGGCAAACGAGGTAATGTTTTACAAGATAGAATGATTAACCCTTAAAGTGAGTGAGAAATTCAGCATCTCAATGGATGTCTTCCATGCTCGGTCACTCATGAGCGCATCCATTATATTTTTAATCGTATTTTCTTATATTTATCATTAAACTCAATTTCTCCAATCCATTTTTATAATGAAATATTGGACAAAGGAAAAATTGTTGAGGTTTTGAAAGCTGGACTGATTTTCTGGCATTTAAAGGGTTTAAAAAAAAATCAGAATTGTAATCTTATTGGGATCAACAAAGAGCCTTTACCCCATGGTTTTAGAGGCACATGTTCTCTGTATTGCACAGTCTGGCTTTTGAGGATATAGCTAGTTCTTCAGTCTGTTCTTGGTAACGTGCCCAATCTACAGGTATAAACTTGCATCACGCTGAATGGAATTCAAGTTTTCCATTAGTAAGGGTGATCGGATAGTGACCTCAGATTACCAGTAAAATTATATCTTTGATCAATATATTTGGTAAGTAATAAAGCAAAGGTAATGTCACACATCGTGTAGGTATGACACTTCCTGCGACACCAAACGGTGGGTGCGGTTTAATTTGGGGGACTACTTAACCCTTTGAGGACTGCATTGTAACATGAAAAATACTACTTTTCCTACTGGTGGTTTACTTTAGGAATACTGTAGGTTAATACTGCATAATTACAATCAAAATTCTGGACTTGATGTTCACTTGTCAGTTCTGCCAATATTCCATGGCAGAAAAATCTTTTTTCTTTGTGAAAATCACTAAGAAAATTTCAGACTTGAAGGAGTGATTAACTGGTTATGGTTCGACAGTCACACTGAGGCTCTTAAGTGTTAGACTGGAGGTGTAATCTCAGTGACTCTCAAGAACCTTTTGGATGCATCCATGATATTCCTTTGCTATTTCATTAAAGGTGCTAACCAGTTAACATTATCTTTAAGTAGCGGGAAAAGGGATTTCGTGCAAACCTGTTAGCTGACTGGTTACTAATATCTCAGTGCACTTTCACTCTCTGGGCTCCCATTTCTGTACCTGTTGACCCCCAAGTGGTTGGGACTATGGGAGTGTTGTGCTCGGAAAAGCCAAATGGGGAGCGGGCAGGAAATTGGACATGAATTTAAATTTGAGGTTAGGATCAGATCAGCCATGATCTTATTGAATGGCGGAGCAGGCTCGAGGGGCTGATTGGCCTCCTCCTGCTCCTATTTCTTATGTCAACGATTCTGGGAGCTTGCTTGATTCGGGGGCATGGAAAAATTTTGGCAAAACCTTTCCATGATGGAGCAGATTGTACATGGTTGATGCAAGGGACAGGCTTGATGGGTCAAATGGACTCTCTTCATCCTGTGCTTTCTTAACACCCAATGTGTCTAGTGCAGGAGTATTCTTTACATAGAACAGAAACAGGCCGTTCGGCCCAACTGGTCTAAGCCGGTGTTTATACTCCACACGAGCTTCTTCCCAACCTGCCCTTGTATCTCTCTCTTCCATTCTCCCTCATGTGTGCATCAAAGCTATCTGCTTCAACCACTCCATGAGCATAGTTAACCTGCCCAGTGGTAAGGAGGTGGGTTCGAGTTGGACACCCGTTTTACACCCTGCCTGATTTTTTTTAATGCTTAGAGCTGAACCCACCCTATTCCTGTGGTTGGGTTAGGTTAAAATTATCACCCCTCCCCCCCTCACCCGACCAAGGTGTGGCAGCGAGTTCCAGTTCTCATACCCAATGTTTACATTGGTAAAATTTGAAATCGCAATGCTGGTGGGGTGGGAGGGAAAGAAACACAAGTATGTACAAGAACTGTAGCAAGCTAGAGCCATACTTTTACTCAGCCGAAGACTGCAAAGGAATGGGAGAGGAAGGCAACAGAGATGTCCTTACCCTTCAGTGCCACAAATGCAGGTGTGACTTTGCCCTGCACTGAGTCTTGCTCAGGTGTTGGTTCTCTTTGCCGGGAGTGTGACGAAAATATGAATTTCGACCTTTTGGTTTTGTGTAGTTCAAAAAGCTAGGGTTCCAAATGGAAAACAGCAATGAGGCCGCAAGAAAAGGCACACTCCTTTTTTATCAGGAATCTGTTAAGATAAAGCTACTGTGAATTGTATGTTTTCAGGTGAATATGAGGTACTTGGGTCTTGAGCCATTGTGTTCCACTACACTGTGATTGTCTTCATGGTATTTCTTTTATGATGGTGAGGGCTGAGTGTGTCTTTTGATTTATGATTGATTGAAGGCACTGTAGAAAAAGACGTGAATTTTCTAGTGGTTTGACGAGGACGCACCAGGCTGCATGGCATTTGAGGCTAACCTTTTCTACATGGAACAACCCGCCCTGTAAGATGCACTTGGAGGCTGCAGATTGTTTAACGAACCAGACGAGGCTCATCTGATTCATCCAAGGAAGCTGCTATATCCTAAGACACTCTAAAGAATGCTGGGGGTGGGGTTTCTAAAAAAGGATATATTAATCCCTTGTGGACCGATCCCACTTAAGAACAGGAGCAGGCCATTCAGCCCATCGAGTCTGTTCCACCCATTCATTTGGTCCATGGCTGATCTGTATCTTAACACCACCTACCTGCCTTGGTTCTGTAACCCTTAATACCCTTGCCTAACAAAAACCCATCAATCTCAGTTTTGAAATTTACAATTGACAGCCCCAACCCCCAGCCTCAACCGCTTTTTGGGGAAGAGTGTTCCAGAATTCACTACCCTTTATGTGAAGAAGTGCTTCCTGACATCACTCCTTAAACGGCCTAGCTCTAATTTTAAGGTTATGCTCCCATGTTCTGGACTCCCCCACCAGAGCAAATAGTTTCTCTCTATCTACCTTATCAAATCCTTTAATCATCTTAAACATTTCAATTAGATCACCTCTTAATCTTTTATACTTGAGGGAATATAAGCCTAGTCTGTGCAACCTGTCCTCATAATTTAACCCTTTTTGAGTGAACAGACGTGGCTCCTTTGTCAAAACTGAAAGAAATTGCTGGTGACCGGTTCAATTCTGATGAGTCTACAACTGAAACCTTAACTCTTCTCTCTCCACAAATGCTGACTGACCTGTTGTGTTTCCAGCATTCTCTCTCTTTGTCTGATTCCGGCATCTGCATTTTTTTTGGCATCATGGTCCCTCATACAAACATTGGGCTGTTGAATATCTTGTCAGTTTTTGCTTCCGTGCTTAGTTTTTAGTTGCAAGTACATCTGGGCATTGGTTTAGCCTGTTCAAGGTGATGGAATACGTTACATCATCTGAATTGACAGGCAGTGTAGTCATTCCCATAAGCGATTCACTATATCCAGAGTTAATTGTTAGCCCTGGCCTATGCTAACTTAAAATGGCAGAAAGTAAATATACAGCATTATGTTCGTGGGAGATTTTGTCTACTTGTGGAAAATGCAGTCTCGGTGTTGATGTGTATCTGGGTTTGTGGGGGGTGGATGGAGGGGTAAAGCCTGAATTGTATGAAGGAATTCAAGTCAATGCTTCTTTCCATCTTTTTTCTCCCCCCCCCCCCCCCCATTCTGATTCTGATTCGTCTGCTTGAAAGGTAGACAGGACTTGGAGCCCATAATGATGTTCACACCAGTGTCAAAATGGAGAATTCTGAGACAAATTGCTCTACAAGGGCTATTTATTAGGAATTTCAATCAGTGTAGGCTTCAGCTGTAAATTTCAGGTCTGGTTTGTAAGTCGTGTATGTTTGTGTTTGTGTTACATTGGAATTGCTAAATCTCAGAGCTTCCGTAGCCATCGTGATAACTGGCTTGACACCTCCTGAAATACATAGACTGCAAGAACAACACAGTGAAGGAACTTTACAAAGGTTGCTGAAATCTGCATTGAAAAAGCAACACTCCTTTATCATGTACCTACAAGTGAAATATGAGCCCACCGTCGACAGCTTGTGCAGAATGGCTGGGATGGAACACATTAAAAGGGCCAGCTTCAAGAAGGTAACGGCATAAGAAATCACTATAAATGAAACCTAATCCAACCCTACTGACTATGAGTAAGCACCTTTAGCTGTTAAGGGATCCATGAAAAATACATCGGAGTACAATTAGCAACAGGAGTAGTCCATTTAGCCCCATGAGCCTGTTCTGACATTCAGTGAGATCATGGCTGATCTGTACCTCAACTCCATTTACCCATCTTGGTCCCATAGCCCTTACCTAACAAAAATCTATCAATCTTGTTTTTTTTGAAGTTTTCAATTCCAGACTTCCACTACCCTTTTGTGTGAAGTGCTTCCTAACATCACCCCCTGAATGCCTAGCTCTAATTTTAAGGTTATGCCCCCTCGGTCTGGACTATGAAATCCTTTAATCATCTTAAACACCTCAATTAGATCAACCCTTAATCTTCTATACTCAAAGGAATACAAGCCTAGTCTACACAACCTGTCCTCATAATTTAACCCTTTTAGCCCTGGTTTCATTCTGGTGACTATGCTGCACCCCTTCCGAGGCCAATATATCCTTTGAGGTGCAGTGCCCAGAACCCCTAAATGGGGTATAACCAGAGCTTTTTATAATAATGGTAACTAAGGGCGAGCTTGGCCGTTGAATTGCTCCAAGACTCATAATGGCCCAGGGAAGTGGTCAAATTGCATAACAACAACACCACGCCGCCGGGAGATGCAAGGTCTACTCCGATAAGAAGCTCTTTTTTAAAAAAAAATACAGATTTCCATCTGGAAACTATTAATTTAAATTTTAATTCCAGCCTTTTTCTCCTTCCCAGCCTGGAGGGTAATAATCACAAAAGCATCAGCTTCCCTTCTTTATCTTTCCCAACTCGCTATTAATAGTAATTTTAGCCCAGGCAGAAAATGCAGGTAGGCTATTTAACGCCATTAGGAATCAGAGCCAAGCCCAATGCTGTTACTACCTGACGCCCACCTGCAATAATTACCCAGCAGAGGTTACCAGATAGCAATTGGGGAACTTGCTGTTTTATCGCCTGTGCAAACTTGAGGCCAGTGGCAGCTTCCCCACGGAGATCAGTTTAGTCCAGACTGGAAGACCAAAGCTATCGGTATCAGCACCTGCCGTGAGCTCTGCTGCCCAGCCACTGATTCCGTTTCTACGCTCCCCCCACCCCCCAGCCGCTCATTCAGGCTGACTAAAACTCTGTACAACCTCAGCATCAAGTCCAACCATGAGCTGAGCTTCCTATCCCACATCCTTTCCATCACCCATACTATTTACTTCCACCCAATTTCCCCCTCCCCCGCACCGGGCAACATTTCCTGTCTTGGCCACTATCTCCCCTCCCCCACCCAGCTGCCTGCATCTGATCCTGTGTACTAAGACTTGATGGCCCAGCATCCAATGCATCCAATTTAAAATCCTGTCTTCCTCTTCAAACTTCTCCATAGCCTTTCACTTCTGTAGCACTGCAACCTCCTCCATGCCCCCTCATACCTTTCAGTCCTCTGACTTTACATCCCCCCTCTCATCACTCTACCATTAGAGGCAGAGCCTTCAGTCAGCTACCCCTCCTCTCCAAATCCCTACACTTCTCTGTACCCCATTAACAAGCTGCCCTCATCATTCCCTATAAAGTGCCTTGGGATACCTTGTATGTTAAAGGCGCTACATAAATGCAAGTTGTTGCTGGCGATTGCACAGGCAGATCCACACACTACACGAAGCATACCCTTTCCCCTTGGAATGATAAATCAGCTGATGCAAGAGATCTTGCTGGGCCTCTACCTGGTGCTGTTGCTTTGCTTAAAGAACAGACCCTGCACTGTACGCTGCAGTAGGGAAAAATCGCTGGTCTCGTATAGTTTTTCCCAGATTAGACATTCCTGTCTCCAATGCAGTTAACTCTCCACACACCGCCACCTTCTTGCTCTGCATAATTGGATACCATACCATTTACACACTGGGGTGCCTGAGAATTTTTAAAGAAAAGCTATTCCTACATTCTAGAGTTGGAAATGAGAAAAGCTATTCCTACATTCTGGAGGTGTTGGGGAGGAAAGTTATTCCCACGTTCTGGAGATGGAAATGTATTGCTACATTGGAGATGGAAGGGAGGAAAGAGATGCCTAGATTGTGGAGATGTAAGGTTTCTGTCCCTTGATTCTGTTGGATTAAATTGGTTTAGGGATATCCAATGTGCCACAGACTTCAGTACGATTTGTTGCTCAGATACTGTCAACAAGTACTCACTGAATTAAAATGTAGAAATGACAACCTGTTGATTTGTCCACCATATCAAAAAGCTGGTGCAGTTTTAAATATTCCAGCCTATTTGTCTTAAAATCTAACACGAAACAAGGACGCTGCAAGGAGGTGAGGTAGTTACAAAGTTAACTTGAATGCATTACAGACCTTGAGAAGTTGTAATGGATTAAGCTGTTCTGGAAAATCTATGATTGTAACCCATGCTGCTATTATTGAAATCACTTTTATGGGGCAAGAGCTTCAGGCCCTTGAAAGGTGCCCAAAAACCAACATTGGAAAAAAATTATAGTAAAGGCAAACTTCAGGCTTTCACTTACAGTATGTGATAATTGGATTCTGCACCATATGCAGAGCACTATTCAGTGTGCATGGCACTGAATAGATTTTGTTAACAGCGGCAAGTGTTGGCTTGTGTCAACAGATCAACAGTGGTGTTCTAATCAAAGTGTATTTCCAGTGAGTTGCAATTACAGTCGTATATCAAAAAGGAAATGTAACCTAGTTCAAATCTCATTTCATCTAAATTTCATTTTATAGGGTCACGCTATCGCTCCTTTTTCCCACACTGCCAAAAAATTACACTACGCTAGGCTAAGCCTATAGGTAGTCCCAACCAAATAGGCTGAATCATGCAGTCTTTTACCTATTTATATTTTATCTCAAAACAAATGATAAATGGCATCTCATAAATTGAATTAGTCTTTGGTTGCTCATATCACTGGCTTAAAATTTCTGCCCCCACCTCATATTGGATGTCTCCAGTGGAGTATCATGTACATCATGCATAAGGATGTCTTTCAGGGGACTGGGGGCATTCTCTTTCCCCCCCCCCCCCCCCCCCAACCCAGGAAATTTCTGACTTTTGACTGATTTTTTTTCAGTACGTTTTCCCATGTTTTGAAATGCACTTTTTCTTGTCTACATATTGTATACATGCTCTCATGACTTGCCGGCCGTCCATCAGCTACCAGTTCTTAGCAAACCACCAGCAACCAGTCAGTTGGCAGTCAACAGCAGCCAGTCCCTACATAGGAACAGGTGTAGGCCGTTCAGCCCTAGAGCCTGTTCTGCCATTCTATTCGACCATAGCTGATCTGTATCTTTAACTCCATTTACCCATCTTGCTTCCATATATACCTTAATACACTTGTCTAACAACAAATCTATCGAGCTTGGTCTTGAAAGCTTCAATTGACCCAGCATTCATAGCCTTTTGGGGAGAGCATTCCTGATTCCCACTACCCTTTTGTGTGAAAAACGGTTTCCCGATTTCACTCCTGAATGGCCTGGCTCTAATTTTAAGATGATGCCTCCTTGTTCTGGATTCCCCCAGCAGAGGAAATAATTTTTCTGTATCTGCCCTATCGAATCCCTTTATTGTTTTAAAGACCCTGATTAGATCACCCCCTTAACCTTCTAAACTCGAGGAATACAAACCAGGTATGCACAACCTGTCCTCATAATTTAACTCTTAAAGCCATTGTGTTGTTCTGGTGAATCTGCACTGATCCCCCTCAAAGGCCAATTGATCCTTCGTGAATTTTGGTGCCCAAAACTGAATGCAGTACTCCAGATGGGGTCTGACCATGGCTTTGTACAACTGAAGCATAACTTTCTCACTTTTGTATTCTAACACCCTTGAGGTTAAGGTCAAAGTTCCATTAGCCTTCATGATTAGGTTTTGTACCTAAGTACTAGCTCTTAGTTATTTGTGTACATGGACAACGAAATCCCTTTGCTTCTCCACAGCTCCTACACTCTCCCAATGAAGAAAATATTTTGATTTGTCTTTCTCAAATCCAAAGTGGATTACCTCACGCTTGCCCACATTGAACGCCATCTAGCACGGCTTTGCCCACTCACTTAGTCTGTCTGTGACTTTGTAACTTCCTGCTCCCATCTACACAACTAACTTGGCGGGTTTACAACTCTGTAATTCTTCATCCAGGTCATTAATATATACGGCGAAAAGCTGAGGCCCCAGTACTTGTCTCATCCCACCAATCAGAGGACAGACCTGTTATCCCTACTTTTTGTCTCCTATCTCCCAACCTATTACTAACCCATGTCAAATGACTACCTCCAATTCTGTACTCATTTTTTGCTAATTTTGTGTGTGGAACCTTATCAAATACCTTATGGAAGTCCATATAGACAGCATTCATAGACTCTCTCTTGTCCTCAAAAAAATAAAATTCTACTAGATTAGTCAGAGATGACTTACCCTCCCATACAGACACTTTGATCAGCTCCGCTCATACTTGTCAGTGCAATAGATAGACATTGAATAGAGCTGGAGGCATGGGTGATGGAGCTAGTTGGGCAATGAAGAAAGATCATGTGCTCGGTATTGGGGGCCAGTTTGGGGCCCTGACCTGTGGAAGCAATTGAAGTGCAGAGTGCAATACATTTACTCTGCTATTGTTACCACTTAGTGGGATTTCAGAAAACAGCCTGGTGCATTAGTGGCCTGCTATGCAGGACTTCAAAGCAAGGCTATGGACACGAGGAGAGTATAATGGTGTCGTCTTCTGCTTCGCTGCTCAGTCTCTGCTCCCACTGTTTTTCCTCCCCCACCCCCCCCCCCCCCCCACAAACTCCGGCCCATCTATGCTGGCGTTGTTTACCCCCACCCCCTGAAAATCTATGTTGGCACCTCTGTGATGCCGCCTTTCTAAGCTGAAAACGCAAGTTCCTCAAGCCTCCTCGTAACTCCAGTCCTTTGCTGGTGGGGACTTGTGGCTCTTCTTTGCTCTGCCTCCAGTGCTTGAACATCTCTCTCATATCTTGGTGACCAGAACTGGATAACGTATTCATGATGTAGTTTGACTAGAGAACTATAAAGCTCCACTCAAAGTTTAGGGGGCAGATAGTCCTGTTCTTGGGGCTATTGCACCCCCCCCAAGGGAGCCGACTCGATTTTTCTGTCCGTTACTTCAAATACGGAGCAAGGTGGCATGGTCCAGTGTATCTAATGCTGTGGCGAGGTTGAGGAGAGCGAGAAGAGGTAACGCACCACCACTTGCTAGGCCTGGACGGCTACTAATGGGGCCCACGTGCACCCTTGTATTCCAGCACCCTTCATCATACTGCAACACCAGGTCCCCATCCATGGCTGGGATAGGGAAGTCCAGGTTCAGGGAGTCTCCGCCACCAGCCTGTCATTTTACTTGCAAAGGGCAGACCAAAGTCATTGCGGAAACTCCCAGAAATGGTGGAGACCTGACTTAACCAAGTCTCTGCCCTTTCTTGGGGGGGGGGCAGGGGCAGAAGTTGCACCATGAGATCGGCAGAATCCCAAAGGAATTACAGGGCCTATTTCTTTTAAGATAGTAGAGGCTTTACACTGGGGCCTGATGGCATACAGATGTATGTGTGTATCAAACTATTTTCTCGTATAGAGGGTAAATGCCAACATGTACTGGTTGGGCCGAATGGCCTGTGTCCTGGATAGGAATACATGTGTGACTTTACACTGTGCAGTATTACGAACGCACTTCAGCCTATCCCCAATGCTCAAATTTAAGTTTACATTATTTTAAAAGGCAAAATGTAACGACTAAACTTTCTTTATAGCGGCAGATTTTTTTTTTAAAAATCCTTTTTGAAGTTGACATTTTTAGAAAGAAAGCTGTTTTGGAGGCCAAATTCACATCTGTCATTGTAGATTTAAAAAAAATCATTGGCTTTATCGCATATTGACCAATCACAAGCAACCGAGTCTGCTTGCATTTTGTTTGAGTCCTCTTCACCGATGGGCAGCAAATTACTTGTATAATATATTCCCTGAAGCACCAAGATTGTGGGCAGTTTGAGTCCAGCCGCCTTCATGCAAGAGACGTCGTGACAGAAGGTATCAGTACAGCAAGTACTTCTGTTATAAATGCAACAGTCGTGTTCCTGGAATTGGACAGGAAGCAATTTGGTTTTACTTGGATAAGATGAGTGATGGGAATTTTGAGAATTAAGAATATTTTTGAGAATAAGAATTTTAATGGGATAATATGTCAATTATTTTGCTTAATTCTAAAGACCTTTCAAGATTATCAGTTGAAGCCATCACCCAGGAGACTCAATGGCCTAGTGGGCCAGCAGAGCATCCTTTCACCGTTTGTACTTCATTTTGAATCCTGCTAGGACTAACGGTGTGAAACTTCGCTCGGTCTCTTCTCTTCCCCTCCTCCCCCCACTTCCTTTCTCTTTGTTTCTCACTAGATGATTAAGGATGGTCAAGTCCATTCGGCCCATTTGATCAATCCAATCTAAGAGAGATCCCAATGCCTCCCCTCTCCTATTGTAGCGTCCAATTGTTTCTTAAATAATTCCAGGGTTTTTGCCTCCACTGCTCTCCATCTGGTAGTTTATTCCACGTGTTGATCGCTCTTTGTCTGAAGAAGAATTTCCTGGTGTCAGTCCTAGAAGTACCTTCTCTAGTTTGAAACTGTGTTCCCCCTGGTTCTACACTCTCAGGTCAATTTAAAGTAATATTCCAGGTTAAATTTTGCATCTCTTGCTCTTACTCTCCAGGTGGGGTTAAGACCTTGAGGTGCTAAGTGTTGCAACACTTACACTCATCACTTCATCGAGAAAAGAAATCAGCTATCGACCATGTTCAACTACTGAGATACACTAAACCAATGGAACATGATTATTACAGCTGTCAATCAATGAAATGACCATGGAATCTCTTGATTTAGATAACTGACCACACAAGATAACTTTTGTCGTGTCTTTGACTTAGCTTTGTCACCCCTCCATCTCCTCCTTTACTTGGTGTTGATTTTTGTCTGATTACGCCTCTGTGAAGCGCCTTGCGATGTTTCTCCATGTTAAAGGTGCTGTATAAATACAAGTTGTTGTTGCAACCAGACAGCAGGCCATCTAATTATGGTTTTCTTCACAATTAAAAACTCCTTCAGAAAGCACTAGTACCGTAACACTCACTGTTTGCACTCTGATCAAGCAGATGAAACGCAATGGCCTTTCTCAATCCTGTACGTTCCTGTGTGTACACATCTCCATTCTCCTTTCAGAATCCAAAGTTGGGTTTTCATCTCAAACATGAGTTGTAACTGAAATGTTATATGTAAGAATTTGTGGCTGGGAATGCAGGTTTGTGAGATTTACAGTAAAAGTAAACACTGCTCTGGATTGAAAAGATTTAACTAGTTCACTTGGCTTTATCTGCTGTATGTAAAGGGTGGTGGTGGTGTGGTGCGGTCTGCCCCTGGGGGTGGGGAGGTCGTGTCGCGGTCTGCCCTGGGGGGGGGGGGTCGTGGCGTGAAAACATTAAAGGAAGAATTGGACAGGTGATTGAGGGGATGGGTGATTGGTCCCAAATAAAAACCAACATCTTTCAGTCAGGTGAGCTGCTGTCTGTTTCCCATTTCTGTACTTGCCCATGTTCTTAGTGTGAGGGTAGTCTAACAACAGAAAACTAAATAAATCCTAATTAAGCTGATTCATAGATTGTAATTGAAATGTGCAGCAGTCTGTGAGCCGATTACATTATGTGGAAAACCAGGAATTACTTCCAGCTGAAGGTATACTTCCGCCAAGAATTAGTGTGAGATTATGCTTCTCTATCCTGCACTATGTTAAAAGAAACTAGTCTGTTTAGGTCAAAGGTCTTATGACAGAATTTGTTGTGCTGATTCTAAGATGTTCTTGCCTTGTACAACAGCCGATGGGCTTTAACACATGGATTCGTGGTCTCTTATCCCACTGGTTTGCAGGATTAGCAGGTACTGATGTGTAGGAAGCTGGTCTTTGAATATCATGTTTTGTTGAAGTCTAATTGAATATTCTACAGATGTAAACATAATGTGAGAGTAATGTACCTTTTTTAAAACTGACTAACTAAAAGGCACAAGCTGTAAAGAAGAGAGGTATTGAGAGGAAAAAATGGCGGCCTGGTAATCCATTGACTATTGTACATTTTGATAAAAGGTTTACACACAACTGAGATTCCCTATTTTTTGTGTGTATTAAAGGAACACTTCCTTCATTT
Source organism: Heptranchias perlo (assembly GCF_035084215.1). NCBI lineage: Eukaryota > Metazoa > Chordata > Chondrichthyes > Hexanchiformes > Hexanchidae > Heptranchias > Heptranchias perlo. The sequence continues at coordinate 44,026,600 of NC_090345.1, read as the reverse complement.
TATAAAAAAAAAACAAAGTTTGCCAAACTTTTCTGTGGTGGGAGGAGGGAGAGGAGCAATGAGTAAGGTTTATCATGCGTTACAAGCAAGTGGCATGATTCATTCTGACACAATTTGTCATTGTGTTGAGTGTTTGACAAACCTTTTCTTATTTATTCACAATCACTTTTTCATGATCCATGTCCCTTTTAATCTTTTCCATTGTTTATATACTGTAATCTGTTTTACTATTAAAGCAGTGTTTGAAAATGCAACCAGCCACATTTTCCCATACCATACCTAGGTATTATAAGGGTTATCTTAGTGTTTTTGAATGTCTGGGGAAAGAAACAAGACACCTTTTTGGGTGCAAGAAAGAACTTGCATTTATATAGCGCCTTTCACGACTCCAGGACGTCCCAAAGTGCTTTACAGCCAATGAAGTACTTTTGAAGTGTGGTCACTGTTGTAACTACATAGAACGTAAAGCATAGAAACAGGCATTTGGACCAGTGGGCCCATGCCAGTGTTTATGCTCAACACAAGCCTCGTCTCACCCTTCGTCTAACCCCATCAACATATCCTATTCTTTTCTCCCTTGTGTGTTTATCTAGCTTCCCCTCAAATGCATCTATGCTAGTTGCCTCAACTACTCCTTGTGGTAGCGGGCTCCACATTCTTACTACTCTCTGGGTAAAGAAGTTGCTCCTGAATTCCCTATTGGATTTGTTAGTGAATACCTTGTATTTATGGCCCCTAGTTCTGGTCTCCCCCACAAGTGGAAACAACTTCTCTACATCTACACTTTCATAGTCTTAATGACCTCTATCAGGTCACCCCTCAGTCCTTTTTCTAGAGAAAAGAGCCCCAGCCTGTTCAATCTTTCCTGATAGGTATACCCTCTCAGTTCTGGTATCATCCTAGTAGATCTTTATTGCACCTTCTCTAGTGCCTCTATATCCTTTTTTATAATATGGAGACCAGAATTGTTCACAATACTCCGTGTGGTCTAACCAATGTTCTATACAAGTTTAACAAACTTCTCTGCTTTTCAATTCTATCCATCCAGAAATGAACCTCAGTGCTTTTTGTTTTTATTGTGGCCTTATTAACCTGCGTCGTTACTTTGTGATTTGTGTATCTGTACCCCCAGATCCCTCTGCTCCTCTATCCCATTCAGAATTTTATTTTCCAAAAAGTGTATGGCCCCCTTATTCTTCTTACCAAAATGTACCACCTCACACTTATCTATATTGAAATTAATTTGCTAATTACATGCTCATTCTGCAAGTTTATTAATATCTTCCTGTATTTTGTCACAGTCCTTCTCAGTATTAACTATGCTCCCTAATTTGGTGGTGTTCACAAATTTTGAAATTGTACTTTCGATTCCCGAGTCCAAATCATTTATGTAAATGATGAACAACAGTGGTCCCAGCACCAATCCCTGTGGAACACCACTTCCCACCTTTTGCTAGTGTGAGTAACTACCTTTAACCCCTACTCTCTTTTCTGTTTTGTAGCCAGCTTGCTATCCATTCTGCTACCTGTCCCTTGACTCCACATGCTCTGACCTTAGTCATGAGTCCACAATGCGGTATCTTGTCGAAGGCCTTTTGAAAATCCAAATATATTACACCTACTGCATTACCCTTGACTATCCTTTCTGTTACTTCAAAGAATTCAATAAGGTTGGTCAAGCATGGCCTTCCCTTTTGAAATCCTTGATGACTTCTTTATTATGTATAAATATCATATATTAATGACTTGGACTTGGGTGTACAGGGCAGGATTTGCAGATGAGACAAAAGTTGGAAGTGTAGTAAACAGTAAGGAGGATAGTGATAGACTTCAAGGGGACATGGACAGGCTGCTGGAATGCGTGGACACGTGGCAGATGAAATTTAATGCAGAGAAGTGCGAAGTGATACATTTTGGCAGGAAGAACGAGGAGAGGCAATATAAACGAAATGGTATAATTCTAAAGGGGTCGCAGGAACAGAGATCTGGGGGTATATGTGCACAAATCTTTGAAGGCAGCAGGACTGGTTGAGAAAGTGGTTAAAAAAGCATACGGGATCCTGGGCTTTATAAATAGAGGCATGGAGTACAAAAGCAAGGAAGTCATGATGAACCTTTATAAAACACTGGTTCGGCCACAGCTGGAGTATTGTGTCCAATTCTGTGCACCGCACTTTAGGAAGGATGCAAAGGCCTTAGAGAGGATGCAGTAAAGATTCACTAGAATGGTTCCAGGGATGAGGGACTTCAGTTAAGTGGATATACTGGAGAAGCTGGGGTTGTTCTCCTTGGAACAAAGAAGGTTAGGAGGAGATTTGATATAAGTGTTCAAAATCATGAAGGGTTTAGATAAAGTAAATAAAGAGAAACTATGGCCCTATTTGTCTTATTAACATTTTTTCTTACCCGGACCCTATTTGTTGTGTTCTGTTTGTACGCTCTGTTCCTTCCTGACACAATCTGGTTATCCTTACCCCAATCACTTCCCGGCACTGCTGCTTTGTCTTTTCTCTTTTTAGCATTCTAGATTTCTCTTCACCGGGACCCTCCCCCACCACTCCCCCTTCTCTTCCTTCATGAGCGCTGCTTAGTATAAAGCACTTGAACATCTAAGGACTTCAGATACTTGGGAGTTTGTCTTTCAGGAAGTGTTTGGGAGGTATTGATCAGCTGTATGACATACAGTGCGGTGGTGAATCACGGCTTGGTTAGATGAGTGCGTTGTGAGTAGTAATTGAAAAGTTGAAGGTGAATCAACTGTCCTGACGCAACATGAATCAATGGACCGAATATACCAGAGCATGAATATTGATAACGACGAAATTGAATGAACTTGTCAACAGTGATGTTGATTTCTTCCATAGTGTGTTTCGGAGGATTCTTGAATCGACAATCAAAGCGCTTGGATTATATGGGATATTTAAGGGAAAAGGACATCGTGCTAATCCACTCTACCACCCAGTCCCCGAGAAGATTTATTTATTCATTTTTTGGGCAAAGAAAATGCTTGCAAAAGCCAGCAAATATGGTGATACCTCTATTCATATAGCATTCTTTCCTCCCCCGCTCCCTCCCACCACCACCGTCTGAAATGCCTGGGAGACTTTTGAAAAGTCTGGTTAACCTTTAGTGCATGAGAGACAGGCTGGGACTTTGTTGAGAGATCGCTGAAGCAGGTTCAAATAGTGGAGACTGGGGAGAGGAAGGAGTTGAAGAGGTTGTCGTTCAGTAAGTAAATATAGAGCAGAGAGAATCCTGATACTTCCTGTATTCCTTCCTCAGAGAGTTGACCTTCCAGCTGCCTGCTGTGAACATCGGAAATAATAATTGCTTCAGTTCTGGCCTTTGTTGCTGCTCCAAGGGCACTCAATGAGCCTCTGGTCTTTCGATTTGCACCATGAGCTGTCAAACATGCCAAGCCCACGTCACGAGGTGGGAGTATTCAGCTGCAGCCTACTATGTTGGTGTCGTTCCAGACTAATGGGCCTTGTGAAAGAGCATGAGTGTTAGCGTTAATGTTTTTAAACAATTTTAGTGAAGGAGAGGGGAGAAAACTGGGAGGGGGAGAGGGCACCTTCCTGCTCCTGTAAGCAGGAAAAATTATTTTAAGTAGACAGACAGAATGAAATTAAGGCCCAGGCTTTAAGGCAGTAAACTGAAATGGTTGAGAGTTGGGGTCCTTGGAATTCATGCTGGTGAAAATTCCAAATATCTGCCCTTTCGGAGTTGGTAGGGTAGATCTTCCTGGCCCTACACCTGGATGTACTTGATCATGTGGGCTGAGTAAACAAGGAAATCGGGCGTTCGGGAGGTGCACATCCAGAAAGGAACCTGACTGATCCTCTACTTGCCGTGCACAGGCAATTCAGGGCGGAGGAACAGGAAAATCTACCAAGCTTGGCAAGCATCAAACACTGGGCTTGATCCATCCTGTTTCACCTTGGGGACTGCAGCACTGGACTTTGAGCATTGCTGAGGGTTGAGCAGTTTGATGAGTTCAGTGCTGAGTCAGATGGCACCCTGATGATGAAGCAGATAAGACTAGCACTGGTGATGGGAACCCACTTACTTTATCGTGCGTGCCTCTGTGGTTTCTATTCTTTGTGCCGGCCAACTCCCAGACTGATGGGAATGACAATGCTACATCAAGTTTAGTTGTTTTGGGAGGTCTAAGTTGGAGAGGTTGAGTGGATTGCAAGGAGTTGCGTTTTGCATCAGAAATATGCCGATCCTTTTTTGCCAGATTTATAGAATTAGTGTATCCAAAGTTCCCAACGTCCCTTTTCCAGAATGCTACAATAGTGGGGGAGGGTGTGGGAACAGGTTGGTGCTCCAAGGCATTCTGGGATCTTGCCAAGAAGTAAATCAGTACCACAGCCTACCAAGGAACAGACAGTCTACAGAATGAAGCCGAGTCTGGAGCTTTTATTGCACTGTCTGTCAGCAAAGCTTACAGATGTGATACTGAAATATCTAAATCTGCAGAGAGTAAATGTTCTCGCTCAAAACACACGTTCATTATTGTGTCACGTTGCTGCTGTAGAGTTTATTTCTGGTCAACACTTAGAGCTGAAGAGTTGCTGAACAGAAACAGTACGTGTTAATTAACCGCATTCAGTTGTCCATCATACGAACAACTTCCGGGTCAGAGGGAACAGTTAAAGAATGCCTTGTACTTCAACTATTGATATAAGGAACATAGAAACAGGAGTAGGCCATTCAGCTCCTCGAGCCTGCTCTGGCTGATCTGCATCTCAACTCCATTTACCCACCTTAGCTCCATATCCGTTGATACCCTTACCTAACAAACATCTATCTATCTCGGTCTTGAAAGTTCCAATTACAATATCGCTACAGATGCCATCAAATTCATGATTTGCTGTTTGCTCTGGACTTAATATGCAAAATCAAAATTGTTTTCCAACATGTTCACATTTTTAGGATGCAGGAAGAAACCTCCATTAGCCAGCGGTTGTGGCCACTGTAAGATCTGCTTCTGCCTGTAATGTGTTTATCATTTATTGTCCCAATGTCCTTCTATAAATATTGACCAAGTTGTTGGGTGTTCGTTTCCCTCGGGAGTGGCTGCCAGTGAACAGTAGCCACCCATAAGCTTCCTGAAGCTAAGTGGATTCAAACGGTGCTCAATTTGGAAGTGGGACGTCCTCAACCAACATCACTAAAACAGATTATCTGGACATTATCACATTGCTGTTTGTGGAACCTTGCTGTGTGCAAATTGGCTGCTGCGTTTCCTACATTACAACAGTGACTACCCTTCAAAAAGTACTTCATTAGCTTTGGAAGGTCCTGAGGTCTTGAAAGGTGCTATATAAATTCAAGACTTTCTTTTTAAATAGTTAAGTGCTTTGCCGGTCCATTATTTGCAAACTGGGTGGCACAACTGACTGATGTATTTAGACTTTCCACCTGCCTGTCAGAAGAGTTGTGATTGCAAGTTTTGGATTCTGTGCACTGAACTGAATTGTAAATTTATTTCTTGTTAACTTTTGTTATGGTCCTCATGTGTGAGGCGCCCAGGAGCAGGAAATGTTCACTGACCTTGATCAGTTTCGTACTGGTGGTCTTCCATCACTGCACCAGAGTCCGGAACTTGAAGTAATTTCAATTAGTAAAGAAAAAGTACTGGAGAAATTAAAGGGACTAAAAGCCGACAAATCCCTTGGACCTGATGGCCTGCGTCCTAGGGTTTTAAAAGAGGTGGATGCATTAATTTTGATTTTCCAGAATTCCCTAGATTCTAGAACAGTCCCAGTGGATTGGAAGATAGTAAATGTAACCCTGTTATTCAAGAAAGGAGGGAGAGAGAAAATAGGGAACTATAGGCCAGTTAGCCTGACATCAGTAGCAGGGAAAATGCTAGAATCTATTAAGAACGTAGTGACAGGGCACATAAATCATAATATGATTAGGCAGAGTCAACATGGTTTTATGAAAGGGAAATCGTGTATGAGATCTGTTAGAGTTTTTTGAGGATGTTACTAACAGGGTAGATGAAGGGAACCAGCGGATGTGGTATATTTGGATTTTCAAAAGGCTTTCGATAAGGTGCCACACAAGAAGTTGTTACACAAGATTAGGGTTCATGGGATTGGGGGTAATATATTAACGTGGATAGAGGATTGGTTAACAGACAGAAAACCGCGTAGGAATAAACGGGTCATTTTCAGGTTGGCAGGCTGTAACTAGTGGGGTGCTGCAAGGATCAGTGCTTGGGCCTCAGCTATTTACAATATATATCAGTAACTTAGCTGCGGGGATCGAGTGTAATGTATCCAAGTTTGCTGAAGATACAAAGCTAGGTGGAAAAGTAATGTGAGGAAGATGCAAAGAGACTGCAAGGGGATATAGGTTAGTGAGTGGGCGAGAAGGTGGCAGATGGAGTATAATGTGGGGAAATGTGAAATTATCACTTTGGTAGGAAGAATAGAAAAGCGGAATATTTTTTATAAGATGAGAGGCTAAGAAATGTTGGTAGGCAGAGGGATTTTGGTGTCCTTATACATGAATTACAGAAAGTTAGCATGCAGATACAGCAAGCAATTAGGAAGGCAAATGGTATGTTAGGCTTTATTGCAAGGAGGTTGGAGTATAAGAGTAAGGAGGTCTCGCTACAATTATGTAGGGCTCTGGTGAGACCCCACCTGGAGTACTGTGTACAGTATTGGTCTCCTTATCTAAGGAAGGATGTACTTGCCTTAGAGGGGGTGCAACAAAGGTTCACCACATTGATTCCTGGGATGAGCAGGTTATCCTATGAGGAGAGCTTGAGTAGAATGGGTTATATTCTCTGGAGTTTAGAAGAATGAGAGGTGATCTCATTAAAATGTGTAACATTCTGAGAGGGCTTGACAGGGTAGATGCTGAGAGGCTGTTTCCCCTGGCTGGAGAGTCTAGAACTAGGGGGCATAGTCTCAAGATAAGGGGTCAGCCATTTAGGACTGACATGAGGAGAAATTTCTTCACTCAGGGATGTGTATCTTTGGAATTCTCCACCCCAGAGGGCTGTGGATGCTTAGTCATTGAGTATATTCAACGCTGAGATCGGTGGATATTTGGAAGCTATGGGAATGAAAGGATATGGGGATCGGGCGGGAAAGTAGAGTTGAGGTAGATGATCAGCCATGATCTTATTGAATGGTGGAGCAGGCTCGAAGGGTCCTCTGGCCTTATCCTCCTATTTATGTTCTTGCGATTTTGATAAGTGGATTTTACTCTCTACTTGTAAGATCTTCCTCTCCCTTTCCTCAACCATCAGTGTCGCTCCCTCCATCAGGTGCTGGAGCGAACAGAGAAATAGGAATCTTACAAGACCCGTCCCATTGTAGATGTGTCATCACCTTCAGTGGTTTTAACTCCCATGCCTCCAGTTTAGCTCATAGCTCCATCTTTGATCCCTCTCCTCTTCACCATTTATATGCTACTCCTTGACATCATCCAAAAGCACTAGGTTAACTTTCACATGTATGCCAGCGATGTTTGTTTGGTTCTATATCTCCGCCTACTTCATCCATCTTAAGGTCGTTACTCCTCTCTCCGACTGCTTGTCTGACATTGGAGCCGAAGCACTCTCCAGCTGATGTCGGTAAAACCACCGCTATCGTCTTTGACTCCTGCTTACACCTACGTGCTTGAGGCCTTGACTCCATCAACCCCCTCACCTGCCGGTTCAGGTGAGCCCATTTCAGGCTCCTTTGGGTGCTGCTTGGCCTCGACCTAGTCTTCCTTCCCCACATTTGACTCATTAACTCTGAAACGTTGCCCGCCTCTGTTCCTGCCTCTCCCCTTCTGCCAAAACCTTTGCTCAGTTTCTCCAATACTTTCCCTGTGGGACTCCCCACTTCCACCAACGACAACTCTTTCTGGATGGCACGATACGAGTTCTCATCAACGCAAAGTCCCACACCTCCATCTTCTTGTCTCCGCTAAACTCCACTGGCTCCCTGTTCGCCAGTGAATTGATTTTAAGATCCTTATACTCATTTTCAGATCCATCTATAGCCTCACTCTGCCCTGCCTTAGCAATCTCCTTCAGCAGTTTCCTTTGCTCCTCTAATGTTGGCCGACTCGTTTTATCCACTTCACCATTGGTGACCAATCTTTCAACCACTTTGTCACTGCTCTGTCGAACTCTCTCCCTTAACTCCCCAACCTTGTCGCGACCTTCCCTGCTTTCAAAGCTTCTTAAAAACCCCTTCAATTTATTGTGCTCTCTTTTCTTCCCCCCCCCCCCCCCCCAATCCAATTCTTTTCCCTTCTGCTTAGTATCCATCGTGTAATGCACACTGAAACATCGTCACTCTGTGACGAGCGCTACAGAACTACGAGTTGTCATCGTTGATATGAAATTAAAGTTCATCACAAACCCTGAGAACATGGTTAAATAAATTAACGCAATCAATATTGATTTCTTTCCCATGAATTTTTATTGTCTGTTGTCCTGATTTGCTGTGGAGTAATCAATCAAGTCATTGTCAACATTCATCAATATTTCAGTTGATGAGCGATTGTATTCCCAACAGATTTTTTTTACTATTGTATCTAGGGTATTGTATCTGTTTCGTGCTTATTGAATTGTCAAACTGTCCCTGGGATATTTGTTCTGTGTACAGGTAAATTGTGGGTTTTATTAAAACCATAGATTGTTCTCTAACTTTGTCTACACACTTGGGTCCCGCCATACACCATCAACAAGTGACTGGAGAGACTCGAGCTGTTGAATTTACTGCACAGGAGGTTAAATCTCCCATCGTGCCAGTACCAGCTATTCAACTGAAGCTAGCTACCCAAATCCCATTTCTCTGCTCCTCCCCCTTACGTCATTTATTTTAAAATATTTATCCCATTCCCTTTTAAACCGTGATGCTTCAACAGTCACTTATGGTAAAATGTTTGATGTTCTAATAACCCATTGTGTGAGATGTCTTCTCACTCCTCCCTTCGTTCTACTGGTGATAATCCTGAGTCTTTGTTTCCTTGTTGGCGACGTGCCCCTGTTGAGTTATTGGGCGCCGATATGGCTTTTGAAGAACAAGGTGGTGCCAAGACTCCAGTCGGTCAGACTGCAGTGACCAAGCATCCTGTTCATGATTGCATAACATGGTCGCACATCTGAAGAAGTCTGGACTTGGGGAGGTCATTCATACTGGGGTCAAATTCTCTGGTATGTTTTCTTCCAAAATGTTTTGGGGAATGGTCCAATAACACATACATAAAATAAAAGATTTTATCATCAGTGTGTGAATGTACACTCTGGGGTCATATCCACAAAGGTGTACATGGTTCCAGAACATGTTCAACACTTGACAGCTGAATAGTTTCATTCTACAGGTGAGGTGTAAAAATCAGTTTGATTATTGTTTGAATTTGTGTACAATAGTCCTTACTAAAATCAGTGTGTTTTAATACTTCCCATATTTTATGTGAAGTGTCTTTCACCTCCCTTTTCAATGTGAAAATTCCATTAGCAAGAATTAGAGCTGAGGTCCTCGGCAGCACCATATATTTTAATAACTCATCACCTGATATCTAAGTATCTCAGCAAGGCCAGCATTTATTGACCATCTCTAGTTGCCCTCAGAAGGTGGTGGTGGGCCTTCTCCTTGAACCACTGTCAGTTGGATGCAACGGAGTGACTTATTAGGCCACTTCAGAGGGCATTTAAGAGTCAACCACGTCGTTTATGTGGCCTTGCTACTAAATGCTGGTAAAGGGTCACCCCATTTCAGTTCCTTGCTCCACCTGTGGGTTTTTTAAAATTGTATTGCTTTTTTTTCTGCTTATTGTGCTGATGAGTCATGGTGCTAGAAGTTTAACTAGGCCCCATTACAAATGATCAAAATAATTATTTTTGGGACTTTGGCTGAGGTCGTTCTGGGAATGTGAATGGAGGTTGGGAAAGTTCCAAGATCCTGTATCTTAATGTTATACAAAATAGGAAATTATTGAGCCACAAAAATGTGGCATAAGTATTCATGACAATCTCCGCTCTATATATAAACAAAAAAAATTATAAACACCTGGAAATCAAAACAGCAAACTTAGTGCTTGCCAACATAGTATTTCATACAATCAAGGAATGTTACAGCACAGAATCAATCCATTGAGACTCTGGGTTTACTCCACGTGTGCCATCTTGTCTAATTCTGCTCGATCCCCATGCTGTTCAATATTCTTTATTTTCACGCAATTGTCTAACTCCCTTTTAAAAGAACTTATGGATTGCTTCAACACGGGTGGTAGAGAAATTACCTTCTTCTGTATAAAATATCTTTTTATCCTCTCCTTTTTGTGGCTATCTTAAATTTGAAGCCCGTTTGTTTTTTCATTCATTCATGGGATGTGGGCGTCGCTGGCAAGGCCAGCATTTATTGCCCATCCCTAATTGCCCTTGAGAAGGTGGTGGTGAGCCGCTGCCTTGAACCGCTGCAGTCCGTGTGGTGAAGGTTCTCCCATAGTACTGTTAGGTAGGGAGTTCCAGGATTTTGACCCAGCGACTATGAAGGAACGGTGATATATTTCCAAGTCGGGATGGTGTGAGACTTGGAGGGGAACATTCAGGTGGTGGTGTTCCCATGTGCCTGCTGCCCTTGGCCTTCTAGGTGGTAGAGGTCGCGGGTTTTGGAGGTGCTGTCGAAGCCTTGGTGAGTTGCTGCAGTGCATCCTGTGGATGGTACACACTACAGCACTGTGTGCTGGTGGTGAAGGGAGTGAATGTTTAGGGTGGTGGATGGGGTGCCAATCAAGCAGGCTGCTTTGTCCTGGATGGTGTCGAGCTTCTTGATTGTTGTTGGAGCTGCACTCGTCCAGGCAAGTGGAGAGTATTCCATCACACTCCTGACTTGTGCCTTGTAGATGGTGGAAAGGCTTTGGGGAGTCAGGATGTGAGTCACTCGCCACAGAATACCCAGCCTCTGACCTGCTCTTGTAGCCACAGTATTTATATGGCTGGTCCAGTTAAGTTTCTGGTCAATGGTGACCCCCAGGATGTTGATGGTGGGGGATTCGGCGATGGTAATGCCATTGAATGTCAAGGGGAGGTGGTTAGACCCTCTTGTTGGAGATAGTCATTGCCTGGCACTTGTCTGGCACGAATGTTACTTGCCACTTATCAGCCCAAGCCTTGATGTTGTCCAGGTCTTGCTGCATGTGGGCACGAACTGCTTCATTATCTGAGGGGTTGCGAATGGAACTGAACACTGTGCAATCATCAGCGTACATCCCCATTTCTGACCTTATGATGGATGGAAGGTCATTGACGAAGCAGCTGAAGATGGTTGGGCCGAGGACACTGCCCTGAGGAACTCCTGCAGCAATGCCCTGGGGCTGAGATGATTGGCCTCCAACAACCACTACCATCTTCCTTTGTGCTAGGTATGACTCCAGCCACTGGAGAGTTTTCCCCCTGATTCCCATTGACTTCAATTTTACTAGGCTCCTTGGTGCCACACTCTGTTAAATGCTGCCTTGATGTCAAGGGCAGTCACTCTCACCTCACCTCTCGAATTCAGCTCTTTTTGTCCATGTTTGGACCAAGGCTGTAATGAGGTCTGGAGTCGAGTGGTCCTGGCGGAACCCAAACTGAGCATCAGTGAGTAAGTGCCGCTTGATAGCACTGTCGACGACACCTTCTATCATTTTGCTGCTGATTGTTACCATATAACTCAACCGGTGGAAACAACCCACCATGACTTGGCTTATCATAACTCTTTACAATCTTAAAGATCTCTCTGTTCTAGTAGACCTATGAGCTCTACTAGAACAGTCTCCATTTTAACTAGAGGCTGGTGGATCGCCCATGATACTGCTCACAGAAAGTTGGGGGTAAGGTTGGCCTGAAACTGGGGTACAAATGGGAAGTCTCAATGATGCTCAGGCGTCAGAAACTCCACCAGCAGAAATGGCTGGTTAACCGGTGGTAGGCGGTGCTCAGAAATTCATGATTGGTTTCCGGTTCGGCAATCTGGTCAATGGAATCTATGACATCACACAGATACAAGACTTGTAATATGGATTGATTTATTCAGTCCTTTCTAAAGGACTTAATCATCACACTGAGTTCTTTGTACTCTCTGTACTTGTGTTTATATTTAGAAGCTTTTCTTCAAAGGTGCCACCCTTGAAACAGTAGGCCGAGATTGTGTCAGTAAAAATAGTGATGGATCTTTACATTGAGTGTCACCCTGGAATCTTTGCATTTGTTCCAGTTATGTACAGGAAGCTGTATTAAAGGGGCTGCATATCGTGACATCACAAGACCTGGCCAGAATAGAGGAGATTGGGTAATTCTGCCATCAGTCACGCCTGGAGACCGCACTGCTGCAAGTAACTGGGATTGATTTTACGCACGTAATTTGCATTATGTAGCCATCCTCCACTTACTGCATTTTGCTGGAGAAATAATCCTGCTGTACTCAGGAGACTCTGCTGTAGTTTCGGTCATGAGTTCGGAGACTCTATTTGCTAAGTAATTAGACTCTGCTGAAATTGAGGTAAATTAAAACCACAAATCCTGTCCCGCCTCCAACTCATTGGCTGTCACAGCTGTGCCAATATTCACTCCATATTAAAAGAGCCAGAGATATCTGTCGGCAGTTGTCTTTTTTGATAGTAGAAATTTCCTCCAGTAAATACTTCAGGGAACAGAATAACTCTCCAGAGCTTTGGTTGGCAGTTCATAATTAAGGAAGCGTTTGAAACAGGAAATGTTTTCCCAAAATATCATCATCTAAAATAGCCAGCATGATATGGCCTCGTCTTTGAAAAGCATGCAGTGAAGCAAACTCTACAAAGAAACTCTAGACACACAGATCAGCTGAATGGAAACAATAGTGACTTTAATTAGATCAAAATTCCTCTCTAATGGACGAATGAGCGAATGCTCTGGTTTATCAAATGAACACTAATCCCTGTAATGTTTCCACATTAAGTTTCACTGTGTATTAGAAACAGTCCGTTCATGACCGTAGTGGTGATTATGTTATAACTCGTAACCTTGAGCTGGTTAGAGTGCTTGCCAATTGGGGAGCTTGGGGCGAACATGCACTGTGGACCTGTTAGTGTAAAATAGATGCATGTAGAAATAACTCGTGTGTTAATTAATCATCCCAGGAGCACAGGGAATTTTAGTCAGCAATTAAAAAGGAAAATTTGAGTCACTGGCATATGAAGAGTTAAACATCAAAGATCTTGTGACAGTACTTGATCCAGAACAGTTCAAAACTACGAGAGCTTTTGATCAGGTTACTGGAGAAAAACTGTTTCCACTGGTCAGTGAGTTGGGAACTAGAGGGAATTTATTCAATATAACCCCCCAAAGAACAAAGAGGTTAGGAGAATTTTTAAAAAATTAATGCAGAGGACGTGTTAGGACATGGAATGCCCAACCGAAAACAGAAAACGTAATGGCTTTTAAAAAGCAAGTGGCTAAATTTTGAAGAAAAATTCAAAAGGGAAAGGGCAGGGGAATGGAACTGTGGAATAGCTCTTTTAAGGAGCTGGCAAGGGCATGATGGGCCGAACAGCCTCCTACTCTGTTGTAAAATTCTATGATTCTACTTGTAATTTCTTACCTTTTTGTTTTAGGTAGCGTCCTGAATCTACAAATAAAAACTAACTGGGTGGGTGGGAACTGTTCAGAACCCAGTAGCTGCTAGTGTGCCAAGTTATACAAAATAAATGTGTAGCTGTCAGAATTATCAGCAGTTTCACAATTTTAAAAGTAGCTTCAGTCTGTGCCAAGTTATTCTGAGTAAGAAGGCAATTAATCTTTAAAGGATTACTGACTAATCTAATTATCCAGTTTGATGTTTTTTTCTGCCTGTTATATAGGTAATGTTTACTTAACAGCACATTAACAATAGAAGAAACTGTATTAAGAAAAACAAATAATTCCCAGGGGAGTGATTTTAACCCTTGCCCGCCTGGCCGAAGGTGGGCAGTTAAAATTTCCCAGGTTCGTTACCTGCCCTGTCCGATGTCGGCCCTGATATTCCATGGGCAGTGAGTTCCTGATCTTCAGCTGGCTGAGGCAAGGCTTTGCCTTCTTTGAGTCAAATTGGCTATTTCCCCGGCAACGGCTTAAAAGCCACTAATGGGGCTGGAGAGCAGGTTGATTACCAATGGGAAAGGAAGAAAGAAGGATATGCATTTATAGGAACAGGACGAGGCCATTCAGCCCCTTGAGCCTGTTCTGCCATTCAGTGAGATCATGGCTGATCTGTGTCTTAACTCCATTTGCCCACCTTGGTTCTATATCCCTTGATACCCTTGCCTAACAAAAACCTATCGATCCCAGTTTTGAAATGTTCAACTGACCCCCAGCCTCAACAGCTTTTTCGGGGAGAAGAGTGTTTCAGATTTCCACTCCCCTTTGTGCGAAGAAATAAGGGGACAAATGCTGTCCCGCTATTGAACCACTGGACCATTTGCTTATTTACAGCACTGGCGTTCAAACAATGGCGTTCACCACTACTCTCTGCTTTCTCCCCTTTAGCCAATTTCGTATCCGCACAGCCACTGCCCCCTTTTAATCCCATGGGCTTCAATTTTGGTAATAAGTCTATTGGAGTGGGGCTTGAACCCGCAAGCTCTGACTGAGTGGCGGGATTGCTACCACTGAGCCAAAGCTGACATCTGTATGCTCATTTTGTTACCTGCAGGAGAAATAGCACTCAAAATTCATAAAAATGGTGGTGGTCTGAGCCATATAGATCGACCTATTGGCCTGTGCTGGGCGAGTTTGTCTCCGCTGGGGTGCGAGCATTGGCCGCCTTATTCGATCTGGAGAGAGAATGTCGATGTGGGATCCGGTGCTCTCTGCTGGGAAGTCCATATAAGTGTCAGTAGGGTGAGAGCCAGGTCCACTCCGGTCGTGATGTCGCCATGGTTACGTGGCCTGCAGCAATGGCCACTTGATGGGCGGACGATCCCCTCCACCAGATTACCAGCACAAGTCATGAAGGTGAAAATTGCCACCCTTTTTTTTGAGGGTAGTTTCGCACAGTACTGCCGCTGGCACAGAGCCTCACTGACGGCAGGCCTAGATTGGAGAATTGGGGCCCTACCCCAATCACGCTAGCAAAGCTCCACATTACCAGCAGAGGTTCCTGAAATTACTCCTCACATTAAGTGTTTACAGGAAAATAACTATCCATAATATAATCCAGAAATGTATACAGCAGAGTTGAGGATGGCAACTGTGCTGTTCAATTAGTGTGTTGTGCAGTTAATGTTTTCCAAAGTGCCAGTTACGGTAAATTAATTTCATGTTCTTGGGCTATGGTGTACGACGTAAAACACTCTTTTCCTTAATGACTTCAGTTGTTTTCCTGAACCATTGCCTCAGATGTGCAGGCTTCCGATTTTAAAGTGTAATTATTTTCACCCACTGCTTGTTTTCCAAAATTTTGGAAGCCTGCACTAATTTAGCCTGCTGAACTCAGGAGAATTGACTGCAAAGCAGAGGGCATGTCCTGAAGCAGCAATTCTGGGATGAACTAATTCAGCCTTAAAACCACATTTGTGCAGTGAAAAACAGTTTAAGATAACTATCGAGAAAGACTGAACGGCTTGGGGCTCTTTTCTCTAGAAAAGAGAAGGCTGAGGGCTGACCAAATGGAGGTCTTTAAAATTATGAAGAGGTTTGATAGGGTAGACGTAGATGTTCTAAACTGGATAGCCCGGTGTTGAAGGATAGAATACTAGAGCCTGGTCTTCAGTTGCTTCCAAGCTTTTATTCACAGGGCTCCACATTACACACACCACCCTACATAAGCGCTCTTATAAATGGATACAAGAGAGCCCCAATTGATACACACCACCTGAATACAATTATCACTAATTGATATAAATCACATGGATATAATTAATAGAACTGTTTTCACTTGTGAGAGTCCAAAATTAGGGGCCATAAATATAAGATATTTTAGTCAGTCGAGTGACTTGCACTTTAGAAATGTATTGTTATTTGAAGCCTATGACTTGTGGGTGTAGGAAATAAAAAGTAACTTCTGTCCATTCTTACACCTCAAATACTACTGTCCAGTTAAAGAACTGTTATAAATGCGTTAGTTATAGTGTTGCTACCAGTAAAATGGTGCGATTTTTCAGAATATGAGGGGACGTTGCAGAGCCATATTTTGTGGGGAAAATTGAAATTGACCATGATATTGCTAACCCGGAAGCACTGGCTGCCTGATTCCTTCTTTGAGGAGCACAAACTTTAACGCGATGCAGGCTGGAATTTAGATTTTTAAAAAAAAATAGATTTGGGGGTACAGTCATGTGGATTTGGTACAGGACCAGAGGTTGAGAGTTCAAATACCACCAAGGCAAATTGTGAAAAGTAAATCCAATAAATCAGTAATTTGTGGACTAGCACCAGAAAAAAATGATCATGGAGAAATGTCAGCTTGTTCTCTCAATCCAACTGATGTCCTAGTTCTTGATGTCCTAGGGAAGGGAACTTGGAAGTCTGCCCGGTCTGGCCTTCATGTGACTCTAGTCCACACGGCACGGGCAGATAGGGATGGGCAATAAACGCTGCCTTGCCAGCTTCATCTTCATCCACATCCCGAGGAAAACAAAACTTGGCCTAAACTTGCTCAGACTCTTCACGTTCACAAGATTATTAGCATTTAACAGGTACAGTCAACACCATTAACAGACACCGATCCAGAAGACTATGTATAATTAATAAGGTGCTGTATCATTGAACGTTATTGGTAAATAGATGCAATGATTGCAGGAAAATGATGTCAACAACTGCCCATCCCATAGATAACCCCTAACACATTTCATGGAAGAAACACATAACTGTTGGGAGATGTAATTAATCGTCCGAGGGGCTGTTTCAAGATAAAATCCTCTCATGGAATTTAGCTAAACAATGCAAATCGACTTGTAATTATTGGCGTCCTCACCACCTGACATTACAACGGTGACTACACTTTAAAAGTACTTTATTGGCTGTGAAGTGTTTTAGGACATCTACTGGAGTGTGGGGGCCAGCTGCAGATATTAATCCTGTCCCAGGGACCCCCTATCCTAACTTCAGGAAAAGGATGTTAACCAGTCAAAGGGAAACGGTGCTATCACTGCAGTAGCAGTTAAGTCATGCTTGTAAGTCAACGAGTACAGAAAAATACCAAGATCTGAAGCAGGCAGACAGATCTCAAATCTTCAAGGAATGCTAGTCTCTGAAGTTCTGTTCTTCTCCCAGAAATTTGGTGGCTGGCCAGATCCCCTCACTGACCCGTGTGGTCGAAGGACCACAGTCTGAAAGCCTATGCTGTTCTGTGCCAGGCTGATCACTGAGCAGTAATGCTGTAATTAAGTGAAAAGTGAGCGAAAAGATGATCCATGTGTTCATTTAGCTCATCCGTTCATTATTCACTGTAGAAATATTGTCCCATTTATAAATATAAAATTACACTTCGAGGAATTGGTGGTTCACTATGAAATTAGCCAGGGCCCCACTGGCTGTGATCACGTGAGGGATATTCAGTAAATCAGCTGTTCAAAGTAGCTGACCTGTACCATGAGACCTGCTCTATAGGCGACACCTTTTAATTATTTCTTCATTCTAACTATGCCTGGGGGAATTCTATGTTCAGGGATCCAAGCAGGGCAAGCTGGCCACCAAGAATTAAAATGCTGCAATTATAATGGGTGCAGTTGTTCCCTCACTTCTCACTGGTGTTCTTCCCTCTTGAGAATCTGGCTGTCAATCAAATGGAAGAAAAGCAACGACGAGTAGGAACGGGGTGGGGGAGAAAAAACTACAGAGGGGTGATTGGAGGCGGAGAGAAAGACAAGAGTGAGATAACAGTGCAGTGGAAGGGAGAGAAGGAAACCAGATAATTGAGGCATAAATATTGGCCAATACACTGGGAGAACTCCCCTGCTCTTTGAAATAGTGCCTTGAGATCTTTTACGTCCACCTGAGAGGACTGACGGGGCCTCTGTTTAATGCCTCATCTGAAGGACGGCATCTCCGGTATAGCACTCCCTCAATACTGTCTGAAGTGTCAGCCTAGGTTATATCCTCAAGTCTCTGGAGTGGGGTTTGAACCCAAGACCTTCTGACTCGGGGGCGAGAGTGCTACCACTGAGCCAAAGACTGACCTCTAATATTGTGAATGTTCTGGAAATTAGAAAGAAATTGTGGAGTCAGTCAGCTTTTAAGTTTATTTTTGTTTTAATTTGAAAATGGCTCAATCAATTTTCCATACTGACCTGTCTCATCCTTTGTAAATCACCAAAAGCCGAGAGAAAAGCCTTTCTGTATAATTATTTTTCACCCATTTATCTCCCAGGCCCACAGCCAGGAGACTGTTAGATGTAGCGTTCTCCTGGACTGCCTTCAAAAGCTGCGTTTTGTACTGGGGTTAATGGGGTGCTACTTCTGCCGGCCATCTGGATCTTGAGCTGAGACAACAACTTGCATTTATATAGCGCCTTTAATGTCGTAAAACGTGCCGAGGCGCTTCACAGGAGCCTTATCAGACAAAATTTGATACCGAGCCACGTAACGAGTCATTAGGACAGGTGAGCAAAAGCTTGGTCAGAGTAAACTTGTTTGATTCACTATGGTTGGCCACTGGGAAGACCCATTTTGTAATCCATATTTACTTGGGCTTGCTGTGCGTTGGGAGCTGAAATCTTCGGACCCCACTAAACCCAGGATGTAGGAGATGTGACTGAAGTAAGGCGAATGGGAGGAGGCTCATTTTAAATATATCCCCTCCCCCTTCCCCCATGAGAGTTTTACCTTGAGTGCTATTGCTACTAATTGATGAAACGTTTCCAAACAGGACCAGCGAATGCCTGTGGGACAACCAGCTTCGGGCCGAGAGCTTGAAGCTGCTGACTGGGAAATCAAGTGTTCACCAGCCTGCGTTACTGTGCCTCCTGGCCCTATTTTGTCTTTACAAAGCCCAGATTACACACTCTAAATCATTTTAGAGGATCTTTCGGGGCTTTTATGCACTGCAATTTGTACAAACAAGTTTTGAAATTTGTAACTACAAAGGAGAGGTGATGGGAAGTTACAATCCTCTTACTCATGTACTGTTCCATAATTTCAAGGATTGAGGCTTTATGTGCCTGTTGGATTTACAAACGAGCAGAACATTCTAATTTGACAGGCTTTGGGGCGATGTAACCCAAAGTTGAGCACAGTAGCCTAGCGGTTGTGGCGGAGGTTGAGAGTTCAAATCCCTCCATGGCAGGTTGGGAAATTGAATCCAGTAAATCCTGGTGATTTGTGGGCTGGCACCAGGAAAGCTGCCGGATTGTTGTAAAAATTCAACTGGTCCGTGGAAATATGCAGTTTACCCACTTTATGTTGTGCGTAGGATTAGGTGTGGGTCCAGATCATCTGTGGTTAATTTTGGTTGCTGTGGGTGTCTGTCTCAAGAGCCACAACTAATCATGTCAGAGCTGCTCAACATGGCAGAAGGCAACATTTCCCAGGGCATCTTCCAGTAGCCTCAAGTAGTCATGTGACCAGTTCTCATGGAAACTGAAGAAATGGGTACAGACCAAGTTAAGTGCAGATTTCCTTCCCTCTTTCAGTGATGTGGAGGTTTATGTCTTTGTCTGAATGACTACAGCAAAACACACGCAGTACTATGTCTAAACACACACAGCACTGTGTCTGAACAATTGCACGCAAACTAAATTAACAGTGAAATGTAAAAACACTGCCTTGCTCACCATTTTAAATTGAGATCTATATACTTCTGCCTCTCATTTATAACTTTCTCCATAAACCATACAGTTATAAAACCAATCGAAATATCTTAATCTGTGAGTAATAAAAAAAATTTAGGATTCACTGCTGTTCAACTGACTGTGTCTCTTGAGGTGAAAAAGTGACAGCAGGTGGAATTTCAGGGAGGAGGTGACCATAGATCAAATATGAATGGGGATCTCATGAATTGGGATTAGAGGACAATAGACAAGTTGACAAAAGAGCTCCTTTGTATTGGGCAGTAAGTGTCTTAACTGGATTAATTGCAAGACTTCTAAACAGTTGAGCAGTGAGTAAGTTTTTAATTTTGTTGTATTGGATAAATACTTGAAGGGGGGAAAAATTTGCAGGGAGATGGTGAAAGAGCAAGGGAGTGATACCAATTGGACAGCTCTTCCAAAGATGACACGATGGCCCGAATGGCCGCCTTCTGTGCTTTATGATTCTATTGACGACATGTAAAGTCAGAGTCTGTACGGAGCTCGTGTAGATATGGGGATAGTGATGAGCTGTGTAACATGTCTAGTATTGGAGTCATCTTTTGGGAAGCCTTGACCACCACCTCAATTAGATAAAGGAACCAAACAATAATCGTTGGATTGGTTTCTCTGAAATAGCCCTGAGTTGATGGAAGTGCAGTGTTATGTTGCAGGATGGAAGGCTTTCCTGCTGTTCGTCTTTACGTAATTAAAAGTTGCAGTGAGAAGTAATTTAATTGACAGGGTTTCTTTTTAGGTAATGGCCAGTGGCTCCCAAAATTCTTTCCCTGCCTCCTGTTGGCCTCCCAGTAATTATCACTTACTGACCTGGCCATTTTAAGGGCTTACTGCTTTCTCTTTGTGACCTGCATTTTCTTCTCTGGTGTATAACGATCCTGAGAAGCTGGCATTGGAGAAGATGGAACTGTGGCTCCACCCACTGTTGGGAAAGGGAGGGGAAAGCTGGGTGAATAAGGTGTAACCTATAAGATTATGTATTAAAGGGGAGAGAGAGGTGACATGCAAAGTGCTATTGCTGACTTGTATTATTGTTATTGGTCATTACTAAATACATTCTTTCTCTATACGTAACATTGTCTGGAAGATGATGCAGACCCGATTATCAGATGCTTATGTGGATCCTCACAGATGATGACAAAATTCATCCAGGCCGTTCAACCCAACCAGTCCATGTTGGTGTTTATCCTCTGCACAAGCAGTAGTCCCAATCTATGTGCCCACCCTCTTCCCATATTCCTTTTATCTCCCTTTTCTTCAACTGCCTAACTAACCTATTGTTAAATGCTGAAATGGTCTCTGCTTCAATCGCTAACGTGCATTCCACAGCCTCACGTGATTACTACAAAGCTTGGACCTGAACATTTTCTAGCAGGTACCTGAGCCAAAATAAGTCCCTTCTACATTTTATCTTGTGTGAGCTCATGCATGTTACACATGCACTGAGTTGCAAGTGAAGAATCCTTCATGCACTTTTCCATGCTAGTCACCTCTCTGCTTTACACCCGAAAGAGTGGTGGAAGCAGAGTCTTTAGTAACTTTCAAAAGGGAATTGGATAAATACTTGAAAAAGGAGAAGTTTGCAGGGCTATGGGGAAAGAGAAGGGGGAGTGGGACTAATTGGGTAGCTCTTTCAAAGAGCTGCCCTCTTTCTGTGCTGTATGATTCTACGGCGATGTGGTTTCTGTACAAGGCGATAAATGTCATCTAAACGGTTGAAAGGAGTTTTATCTGGTATTAAGACTAAGCTTCTGATTTGCCTTCAAGGTTGTCACTTTGTTGTGGTGATGGGATTTATGTAACTGTCCATAAACTGCAAACACCATTCACTGTGGAACATCCGCACCCTATATTGGAGATATGCAGGAAGATGGATTTTATTTTTCTGTGGGGAGATCACATTTTGACTGGGTTTATTTTGGGGAAGTAAATGGCAGCAAATGCTTTGATTTATGTTTTTTCATTGATGTGCTTAAATGTGATAATTAGAGAATGTACTGGGCAGCTGTGCTGTGACAAATATCTCCATTGGCAAGACTGACTGACAGGATGACTCATGGTTACTTCACAAGCTGGCCATGATATTTCCTTTGGGCTTGTTGACTCATAAGGCCAAATGCAAGGCCTTTAATATAAATTTAATAACACATTATATTGCCTCTAATGGCTTCTCCTCCCATGCTTGTATGGTCCCCTCTGGTGTACCTCAGCCTCCTCCTCTTCATCACTTGTATGCTGCCCCATGGAGACATTATTGAGCCTGAGGTCATCTTCCACATGTATACCAACGACATTAAGTTCTACCTCTCTGCATCCTCCATTCACCTACACTCTCTAAGGTGTGAAAACTTTAGTGCGCTGCTTAACTCAGATCAGCTTCCTCCCTTACATCTGATCAATTATCTAAAATATCACCAGCCTCCATCCCTATCTCTGCTCCTCTGCTGCCCAGACCTTATCCACGCCTATGTTACCTCAGTTTTTCAGCACTCTCCTTGCTTGCCTCTCCCACCTGTGAGACTACAACTCACACAAAACACTGCCCTCATCCTCAACAACAAAAAAAGTTACTTTACAGAGGCAATGTATTCATGAGAATGTGACAGTCAACTATCAAAGATCACACAATGGTCCATGCAGAGGCTTGTTAGCATTACTAATATAGATAGAGAAATTAAATACTGGGCGATTTGCTGCAATATCATCTTGCAGTGTGTGATAAATGTCTCTGTTTTATCATGTGGTTTTGATTTCAGTGATGAGTTTGAATAAACATAAGTCATCCAAGAGCATGGGAGCTCTCCCTGGTGCCCTGGTCAACATTTATCCGTCAACCAACACCACAACGACAGATTACCTGGTTACTTATTTTCATTGCCATTTGTGGGAGCTTGCTGTCTACAAATTGGCTGCCACGTTTCCTACATTGTACACTTTAAAAAGTAATTCATTGGCTGTGAAGTGCTTTTTAATGTTCTGAGGTCATTAAAAGCGCTATATAAATGCAAGAGTGCTCTCTCCCTCCTTGTTCTCTTGCCCCCATTTAAATTGATGTAAACTTGGTATAGAATTTATAAATTCTGAATTTGGAATAAAACGAATATGTTCTTTCAGGGTTTTGATGTAATCCAAATTTGGTAAAAATTACTTTTTGAACAGCATCTCATTTTGCAAGTGTTTGCTTTACGTATAGTACCATATAGTTTCAGAATGTTTTGTTGGGAAAGCATTTAGTTAGAGCAAGTCCCTGACATCTCTTAGTTGAGGGAGGGTAGTGTGATTTCAGTCAGTAGTCAGTGCCAAAGACCTACTTGCCTTTCAGTGCCAGAGCCAAGATCCCAACTTTTCAGACATGAAACGACCGAAACCCTCAGTCCACGGACCAGGGGCCCTCAGCCAATGAGACGGATCTTTGAGCGCTCTGATAGAAGTATTGGATATAGCGGAGTGAATGCTTCAGGTCCCTCCGGCACTGCCTTAAGGAGCCAATGCTGGGATATATTTTATTCCAGTTACTGTAAGTTGCTGACATCCTCCTAAAGAGGTTTTTGAGTGAGAAATAGTCCCACTTTTGGGGACACTGTCACAATCAAGCTTTCAACAGGTCATCTATGTGCACAGGAGAGCTGCTTCCTCACTACCCAGCAATGCCACTTCAACCTTCCAACGCCCCCAGGTCTCCCTACTTGCATGCATTACTCCATGTTCCTCAATCCCGATGTATACCTCCTGTTACAATTCAATTGACGGGCAGCTGGTTGTCTTTCAAGACCAAAACTCAGAACAATTTTAAATTTTTTTTCCGAATAGCAGCAATAAATAATATTTGATCCTGACCTGTCCCTATGTATTATCCAGTGGTAATCAAATATCAGTGCTTTCTCCTGACCCTGGGGGATTTAGGGGGGCAAATGTGGTAAGTTTAAAATGAGAGATGTCTAATGTACATGGAAGGAGTGACTGTGTTCTGGTGGGTTGATTTTATAGTTCTAATAACATTATAAAACTGGTCAAGAGCTGGAGAGTTTTTGTTCTCCCCCTCGATCATTTGGTGTTGACAGCAGCAGTAAGACAGCAGCAGCAGTTGAAGTGGCATTGCTGGGTAGTGAGGAAGCAGCTCTCCTGTGCACATAGATGACCTGTTGAAAGCTTGATTGTGACAGTGTCCCCAAAAGTGGGACTATTTCTCACTCAAAAACCTCTTTAGGAGGATGTCAGCAACTTACAGCCCAGCTCCAGTAACTCCCCAGTGTTTTGTATTGGATCAGGTGCTGTGATTGTGTACCAAATTCTCATGTGAATTATGGCACATGTATCAACAATCTTCAAGAACATTACTCTCTGAATCAGCTGATCCATGAGATTAGGCAGGGATCTCTCACCAACATATTGGATCAGCTCTGTGACTTAAAATAAACAGGTTAATGGCTCCATTAAGACAGCAGGCAAGTGAACTTGATATGCACACATTAAGCATTCATACGATAATATCGCCTAGCGTCATTTCCAAGCTGTGATGTCTTACTGCTGCTGTCAACACCAAATGATCGAGGGGGAGAATCAAGACTAGATGTAGGGTGTGGTCGCTGTTGGTCATCTTAACATTTCTGCCACCTGTTTAGTTTTAATAAACATTTCTGGTGGAATGCTTTTGAACGAGTGGCACAGTGAGTCACAATACGGTCCTTTCACCTTGATTCTGGTTTGGAATCCCCTCTAAGCTGTTGGGCTGGTAATCTGTTCTTTCTTCTGGTAATAGCTTTATGTGAGAGGACTTTGTGGTCATAGCAATCTGGCTCCTTGTGGGAACAGGTCTTCAGCACAGAGCTGCCTATATTGGTGCTAATTTGCAATCAACAAGGGTGGCTGATTTAAGAAATGAAGTATCTATAGGAGTAGTGTTGTATTGTGAGGAGGTGTAATTGAGACCATAGAGACTGAGATTCAACACCCATCTGATCCATGTCCTACCTGGCCTGAGAGTTATGATGTTGACACTAGGTGCAAAGACGTGGGAGGAGATGTTTCCCCAGTATTGAAGTCCCTCGTCTCAATAAGCACAACATTTATCCAAATAATTTTTCCACAGCTGCCACAGTTAACAACAATCTGACAGTAAATATATTGGGGGGGTAATTTTGAATTTTGTCAGGGTGGAAAACTGGTGGTAGTGAGTTGGCTGCCCGTTATATACCCTGCCTGATTTATGTCAGTGAAAAGAGAAATTGAGCAGGGCGTATAAGGGATGGCCGATCTGCTACTGCTGGTTTTACATCCCCCTGCCCATGTTGAAAATTTCCCCACTATTGTAGAAGAATCAACTACTGGCTACAGGTGCTAACAATAGCCGTGGCAGAATTCATGTAAATTTACCAAGAACTTGCATTTATAGTGCACCTCAACATGCTCTGAGGACGACCCCAATCATTTCACAACCAATGACTTCCTTTTCTAGTGTAATCACCGTTGTTATAGAGGCAAACCTGGTGGCCAATTTGCACACAGCAAGATCCCACAAACGGCAATGGAGATAAACAGCCTGTTAATCTGTTCTTTTTGGTGGGATTGATTGAAGGAAGAAGATTGGCCAGAGCACTTGGTGAACTCCCTGCTTTTCTTTAATTAATGCCATGCGATAGGCACAGATGGGGTTAGGGTTTAACATCTCATTCAAAAGTACACACCTCCACGCTCCCTCAGTACTCACTGAAGTGTCAGCCGAGGTCAGGCACTCAACTAGGACTTAACTCAGAGGTGAGAATACTACCAACTGAGCCAAGCAAACACATTAATTAATTTAACGGAGTTAGTAAAAGATGGCTGCAACCATTTTAGGTATTTATAGCATGTCATACCATGAAGCTAAAAACAGCGAGATCCCTCCTTGAACTCCTGTTTGTTTTTAAAAATAATTTTAGTCAACGTAAGCGTCTTGAGCCTTGTCTTCGTGTCTGGGTCTTCAAGTCCAAATCTTGTTGACTGCTGCCAGTTCTATCCGATGAGAACTCGGCTGGAAAGTGTAATGATGCCTGCAAATCGCAGGCTCTCCTCAGTGAGCGTCTATCCACAAAGCTGCCTGAAAAGTGAAAGGTCTTGTTTATCTGGTTTGAAAGCTGAGAGAACAGAAATGCTGTCCCATCCTAGAACAGCAGTATATAGAACTTAAGGTTTAGGTTGTATTATAGTTAGGTTGATGCTGGAAGGCCCAGTGTCTCTAGTGATTTACGTTGTCCCGAGTCTAAAGTAGGAGATTTTAGTAAAATGTGCTATTCAAACACTGAGGAATAAAGATTTATTGCTTAAATATCAGACACTGGTAGCTGAGAAGATATATCTATACAATTTCAGTTGCATTGTACAGGCACTGATCTAAAAGCAAGAATTTCCTATTCAACAAGATTCCCTTTCAAATACTTGTCTATCAAATTTTCGAACCTTTTTTTTCTCAAGATTCAAGTTAGTCCTGGACTGTTAACATTCAAATATTTTAAAACTACACCCATATTTGTATTTGGACCTTTTTTTCTTAGTGTTTCTCCGTGAGAACCAGGTAGAGAGGTAAGTTAGCAGGCTGCCCTTTTGCATCTGGAATTTGACCTCAGCCTAGCCTGAGAAAATAAAAACAAAAAATGCTGGAAATACTCCACAAGCCAGGCAACATCTGTGGAGAGAGAAACAGAGTTAATGTTTCAGTTCTAAAGAAGGGTCATCGACCTGAAACGTTAACTCTGTTTCTTTCTCCACAGATGCTGCCTGATTTGCTGAATATTTCCAGCATTTTCTATGTTTATTTCAAATTTCCAGCAGCCACAGTATTTTGCTTCTGATAGCATAAAAGTTCTTCTCTCTGCTGGTTTGGACATCCCCTCTCTCAAATGAATTCAGACACACTCTCAGCCCAGTTCCTCGTGGGCACCTAACACATCGCATTATGGCACAGATGGGCAGTCTCACTCAGGGAGATGCCACAAGCATGGTTGATATGGGAAATTTAAAAATTTCCTGTGAAATTGAGGTCTGAGTCCAGACAGGGGCTTTAATTGTATATCTGCATGGCTGTGGGGTAGTAGGAAGTGTCCAGTCATGATGCTCCAGCCAT
Organism: Heptranchias perlo; assembly: GCF_035084215.1. Taxonomy (NCBI): domain Eukaryota; kingdom Metazoa; phylum Chordata; class Chondrichthyes; order Hexanchiformes; family Hexanchidae; genus Heptranchias; species Heptranchias perlo. The sequence continues at coordinate 43,999,728 of NC_090345.1, read as the reverse complement.
CGTGAGGTGTGAGGCAGGTTTGATGGACCATCTGGTCTTTTCCTGCCCGTCACTTTTGTACGTTCATATCTGGGCATGTTACACCTAACCTCGGATTGTCTAATAGTGTAGAAAGTAAAAAAAAAAGTGACACCTTTTGTTGTTCTTGGGATGTCGCTATCACTGACGAGGCAGTATTTATTGCCCATCATTAGTTATCTTGAGGGTATTAAGATTCAACTCTCATAGTGAGGGACTAGAGTCAGACTAGAGTAGGCCAGGCTGGATAGGAATTGTGGGTTCCGCCATGAAGGACATTAATGAACCAATTAGGTTTTTGTTCCAGTTACACCCTAATGGATGGTAAAAATAAGTGATCAGTCCCAATGGATATCCGCTCATTTGCATGCCACTTGAGTTTCTGATGGGGCTTGAGATTGCAAGTGGAAGCTCCCTGCGGGTTGTATGTGAATAATTAAAAAGGCTCATGGAATGTTGGCCTTCATCTCCAGAGGACTGGAATACAAAGGGATAGAAGTTTTGTTACAGCTGTACAGAGCTCTGGTTAGACCCCATCTGGAGTACTGTGTTCAGTACTGGGTGCCACACTTCAAAAGGGATATATTGGCCTTGGAGGAGTGCAGTGCAGATTTACCAGAATGATACTGGGGCTAAAAGGGTTAAAATATGAGGACAGGCTTGTATTCACTCGAATATAGAAGATTAAGGGATGATCTCATTGAAGTGTTTAAGATGATTAAAGGATTTGATAGCGTAGATAGAAACAATTTCCCTTGGTGGGGGACTCCGGAACAAGAGGGCATAACCTTAAAATTAGAACTAGGCCATTCAGGGTTGATGTCAGAAAGCACTTCACACAAAGTATGATTGAGTAGAATGGGCCTATATTGCTGGAGTTTCAAAGAATGAGGGGTGATCACATTGAAACGTATAAAATTCTGAGAGGACTTGACAGGGTACTTGCTGAGGGACTGTTTCCCTTGGCTGGAGAGCCTAGAATTAGGGGTCATAGCCTCAAGATAAGGGGTCGGCCATTTAGGACGGAGGTAAGGAGAAATTTCTTCACTCAGTGTTGTGAATCTTTGGAATTCTCTATCCCAGAGGGCTGTAGATGTTCAGTCATTGAGTATATTCAAGGCTGAGATAGATAGCTTTTTGGACTCTAAGGCAATCGTGGGATATGGAGATAGGGTGTGAAAGTGGAGTTGAGGTAGAAGATCAGCCATGATATTGAATGGTAAAGCAGGTTCGAGGGGCTGTATGGCCTACTCCTGCTATTTCTTATGTTCTTATACAAAGCATAGTGGAAATCTGGAACTTTTTTTTTCCCCCCCCAAAAAGCAGTTGAGGCTGGGGGTCAATTGAAAATTTCAAAAGTGAAATTGATAGATTTTTGTTAGGTGAGGGTATTAAGGGTTACCAAGCCAAGGAGGGTAGATGGAGTTAAGATATAGATCAGCCATGATCTAATTGAACAGGCTCGAGAGGCTGAATGGCCTACTCCTGTTCCTATGAGTGCTTCATAATGCGCCTCGTGTTATTTTTCTGGCCTTTACAATGGTATAATGCTAGATTGTAATAATCCCCATATTTGGACAATGAGTGCTGTAATGTATATGAAAGGAAGTTTAAAGACCCTTTTAAGAAGATTCGCTCAGCCGTTTTAAGGTTATTTATGCATTGATTTTTTTTTAGTTTATTTCCTGCTTCCATTCAGGCCTTTATGACCCTTTTGTGGTAATTGCTCTGCTGTTGTTTTCTTCAAGCTCCATTTTTGCCACCAGTGGGTTTCCCAATGGGAATTCTCCCATCTCAAGCTTTTTTAATAAAGAGGAAGTAGAAGACAGATGAAGGGATGGCAGACTGCACCAGAGGTGTTCTGGGCCCAGCCACTGGTGTCTGTGTACCCATACTTGTAGGTAGAGATGCACCCACCTTACTTTGGCACAGTCAGTGTTGTGATGGTGACTATTCTCAAGGGGCGCTGTGACAGTAGAACCGATTTCATGGGCACAATATGTGAATGCCTGACTAACCATTATGCCAGATGATTCTATGCAATCTCAGTATGTCATGCTTTCAATGATGCCGTATAAAAGATGTGCCAGAGTGAACATCAGTCGTCATAGCCCGTTTGGCCACAATATTGCACCTACTTGGCATTGAGAGCTGAACTGCACTAGCTTCTCTAAGAGCACCTGCTGCTAACATGTACCTGGGCCTCCAGCCTGCTTCCAACTCTATGAACTATGGGGCCGGTCCTCCTTGCAAACCCCCTCATGCTGCACCACCCCCATTTTAGCAGCCATCAAACAGGGAGTCAGGTGTTGGGTTTCTCGGTTTCCTGCCTGCAGACTCGTGTTTGCACCTCGAGTTTCCTTTCCATTCATTTCTATATCCCCTCTCCCTTCAGCAGTGGGTTGTTGTGCCCTTTGAAGTCCTCCAAAGTTTGTAACAATTCCTTGTTGAACACTTTGATTGTTTTGACAACGGGCAGTTGGAAAGATTATCTGTAATCACCAGGTATTGTTCTCTGAATATAAATGCGAAAGGTTCAAGGATTTCCTGACATTCACCTGACGAAGGAGGAAGCCTCCGAAAGCTTGTGATTTTCAAATAAAATTGTTGGACTATAACTTGGTGTTGTAAGATTGTTTACATTAATTGATACTGGCAGTGAAAATCACAGATCCTACTGGAGACTTGAGCCTTGGCCCTTCCAGATAGGGAAGATTTGTCCCACCTTCAGCTGATTGTATGTGTCTCTGGTTCATACGAAAGCTTCCGGTGCCATTTTGAAATCCAGAAAGCTTCTTACAGAGGAGGACCGTAAGACAAAACTGATATTTTGTAGCAAGATAGTGTGTTGTTGCACCAATGGATTATTTGACTCTACGATGGTTTGATTCTAATTTAAAGAATGAATGTTGAATAGCCTCCCTTTTCAATATGTGTGGCAGTGGTCTGGCAATTTTTTAAAATCATGAACCCTTCCAAAGCATATGGATTTTATTTCTTTCAAACACCACACACCGTGGTGTGTAAGTGGCAGAGTGCCCGCCAGTCAACCGGATGGTGGCAGGTTTGAGTTCTGGGATGGCCTGCATTCATTCATCTGCCACTTTTGTGAGTGAATTGTACGAGCTGCTAGCTGAGTCAACAGATGGAGCTCCTATTCCATCTCAGACAATGGAAATCCAACCTGGGCTCACCCTGCAGTAAGTGTACCTTTTGCTGGCCAGTGATGGAGAGACATTTATGGCTGTGGAGCCCAGCCTAGATCCCAATCTCTTGGCAGAGAGAAGAGCTAAGCAGCAGAGACAGGCGACTCGTTTTACCTTCCTGCATTTGCTTTTTCCAAATCTGGATTTCAATTTCTGTTTTATTTTCTTCACTTCCCTCTCTTATTCTAACCCAGAAAAAAAAAACTGGCGAATGCAAGACTAACGTTTGCAATAATCATATTCCTTCATTTTTTTTAATGTCAAATTTCCCTTACTTGTTTTAACTCTTCCTCCACCAATGAACCATTCTCCAGCAGAGAGAGATGACTGTCAACTTGTTCAATGAAAGAAAAGAAACCTTGCATTGAAATAGCGCCTTTCAGGACGTCCCAAAGTGCCTCACAGCCAATGAAGTACTTTTAAAGTGTAGTCACTGTTGTAATGTAGGAAACGTAGCAGCCATTTTTTTGCACAGCAAGATCCCACAAACAGCAACGTGATAATGATCAAATCCTCTTTTTTTAGTGATGTTGATTGTGGGACAAATATTGGTCAGGACACCAGTGAGAACAACCCCTGCTCTTCAAAATAGTGCCGTGGGATCCTTCACTTCAAGTCCTAAAGCTGAGCATTAGGAAGTCCGCACAAGTGGGCTGGATTGTTCCCCTCTTCGTTTTTCCCTTCGTGTGGGGATGTACCTCGCCTCGGCTTGATACTTGGAAGGAGTGCAGTGCAGATTCACCAGAATGTTACCAAGGTTCTAAGGATTAGATTATGAGGAGTGCGGTAGCATAGTGGTTATGTTACTGGACTAGTAATCCAGAGGCCTGGACTAAAATCCAGAGTCATGAGTTCAAATCCCGCCACGGCAGCTGGCGAATTTAAATTCAATTAATTAAATTCAATTAATTAAATAAAATCTGGAATTAAAATACTAGTATCAGTAATGATGGCCATGAAACTACCAGATTGTCGTAAAAACCCATCTGGTTCACTAATGTCCTTTAGGGAAGGAAACCTGCCATCCTTACCCGTGACTCCAGACCCACAGCAATGTGGTTGATTCTTAATTGCCCTCTGAAATGGCCGAGCAAGCCACTCAGTTGTAAAATCTCGCTACGAAAAGTCATAAGAATAAAACCGGACGGACCACCCGGCATCGGACCACGAGGCACCGGACACGACAACGGCAAAACACCAAGCCCAGTCGACCCTGCAAGGTCCTCCTTACTAACATTGGGGGACTTGTGCCAAAATTGGGAGAGCTGTCCCACAGACTAGTCAAGCAACAGCCTGACATAGCCATACTCACAGAAACATATCTTACAGCCAACGTCCCAGACTCTTCCATCACCATCCCTGGGTATGTCCTGTCCCACCGGCAGGACAGACCCACCAGAGGTGGCGGTACAGTGATATACAGTCAGGAGGGAGTAGCCCTGGGAGTCCTCAACATTGACTCTGGACCCCATGAAATCTCATGGCATCAGGTCAAACATGGGCAAGGAAACCTCCTGCTGATTACCACCTACCGTCCTCCCTCAGCTGATGAATCAGTCCTCCTCCATGTTGAGCACCACTTGGAGGAAGCACTGAGGGTAGCAAGGGCACAAAATGTACTCTGGGTGGGGGACTTCAATGTCCATCACCAAGAGTGGCTCGGTAGCACCACGACTGACCGAGCTGGCCGAGTCCTGAAGGACATAGCTGCCAGACTGGGCCTGCGGCAGGAGGTGATGACAGTATTGGTAGGAGTGACCACCGCACAGTCCTCGTGGAGATGAAGTCCCGTCTTCGTACTGAGGACACCATCCAACGTGTTGTGTGGCACTACCACCGTGCTAAATGGGATAGATTCAGAACAGATCCAGCAGAACAGATCCAGCAGCTCAAATCCATGAGGCGCTGTGGGCCATCAGCAGCAGCAGAATTGTATTCCAGCACAATCTGTAACCTCATGGCCCGGCATATTCCTCACTCTACCATTACCAACAAGCCAGGGGATCAACCCTGGTTCAATGAGGAGTGTAGAAGAGCATGCCAGGAGCAGCACCAGGCGTACCTAAAAATGAGGTGCCAACCTGGTGAAGCTACAGCTCAGGACTACATGCATGCTAAACAGCGGAAGCAACATGCTATAGACAGAGCTAAGCGATTCCACAACCAACGGATCAGATCAAAGCTCTGCAGTCCTGCCACATCCAGTCGTGAATGGTGGTGGACAATTAAACAACTAACGGGAGGAGGAGGCTCTGCAAACATCCCCATCCTCAATGATGGCGGAGTCCAGCATGTGAGTGCAAAAGACAAGGCTGAAGCGTTTGCAACCATCATCAGCCAGAAGTGCCGAGTGGATGATCCATCTCGACTTCCTCCCGATATCCCCACCATCACAGAAGCCAGTCTTCGGCCAATTCGATTCACTCCACGTGATATCAAGAAACGGCTGAGTGCACTGGATACAGCAAAGGCTATGGGCCCCGACAACATCCCAGCTGTATTGCTGAAGACTTGTGCTCCAGAACTAGCTGCGCCTCCAGCCAAGCTGTTCCAGTGCAGCTACAACACTGGCATCTACCCGACAATGTGGAAAATTGCCCAGGTATGTCCTGTCCACAAAAAGCAGGACAAATCCAATCCGGCCAATTACCGCCCCATCAGTCTACTCTCAATCATCAGCAAAGTGATGGAAGGTGTCATCGACAGTGCTATCAAGCGGCACTTACTCACCAATAACCTGCTCACCGATGCTCAGTTTGGGTTCCGCCAGGACCACTCTGCTCCAGACCTCATTACAGCGTTGGTCCAAACATGGACAAAAGAGCTGAATTCCAGAGGTGAGGTGAGAGTGACTGCCCTTGACATCAAGGCAGCATTTGACCGAGTGTGGCACCAAGGAGCCTAGTAAAATTGAAGTCAATGGGAATCGGGGAAAACTCTCCAGTGGCTGGAGTCATACCTAGCACAAAGGAAGATGGTAGTGGTTGTTGGAGGCCAATCGTCTCAGCCCCAGGGCATTGCTGCAGGAGTTCCTCAGGGTAGTGTCCTCGGCCCAACCATCTTCAGCTGCTTCATCAATGACCTTCCCTCCATCATAAGGTCAGAAATGGGGATGTTCGCTGATGACTGCACAGTGTTCAGTTCCATTCGCAACCCCTCAGATAATGAAGCAGTCCGAGCCCGCATGCAGCAAGACCTGGACAACATCCAGGCTTGGGCTCATAAGTGGCAAGTAACATTCGCGCCAGATAAGTGCCAGGCAATGACCATCTCCAACAAGAGACAGTCTAACCACCTCCCCCTGACATTCAACGGCATTACCATCACCGAATCCCCCACCATCAACATCCTGGGGGTCACCATTGACCAGAAACTTAACTGGACCAGCCATATAAATACTGTGGCTACGAGAGCAGGTCAGAGGCTGGGTATTCTGCGGCGAGTGACTCACCTCCTGACTCCCCAAAGCCTTTCCACCATCTACAAGCACAAGTCAGGAGTGTGATGGAATCCTCTCCACTTGCTTGGATGAGTGCAACTCCAACAAGACTCAAGAAGCTCGACACCATCCAAGATAAAGCAGCCCGCTTGATTGGCACCCCATCCACCACACTAAACATTCACTCCCTCTACCACCGGCACACTGTGGCTGCAGTGTGGACCATCCACAGGATGCACTGCAGCAACTCGCCAAGGCTTCTTCGACAGCACCTCCCAAACCCACAACCTCTACCACCTAGAAGGACAAGAGCAGCAGGCACATGGGAACAACACCACCTGCACGTTCCCCTCCAAGTCACACACCATCCCAACTTGGAAATATATCGTAAACAATTTTACAACACCAAGTTATAGTCCAGCAATTTTATTTTAAATTCACAAGCTTTCGGAGGCTACCTCCTTCTTCAGGTGAACGATGTGAAAATGAAATCCTCGAGATGAAATCGCATTTATAATTCACAGAACAATGCTTGGTGAGTACAGACAGTTTTTTCAACTGCCCGTTGCCGAGGCAATCAGTGTGCAGACAGACAGGTGTTACCTGCCAGGTCTCTCAGAATATCCAAATCACCAAAAAAAAACAACAAACAAAAAAAAACAGATAGAGAGGTAGAAACATCGAAAAGACAGCAACTGACCCGTTATATTAAAAACAGATAACATTTGTTCGCTGGTGGGGTAACGTGTAGCGTGACATGAACCCAAGATCCCGGTTGAGGCCGTCCTCATGGGTGCGGAACTTGGCTATCAATTTCTGCTCGACGATTTTGCGTTGTCGTGTGTCTCGAAGGCCGCCTTGGAGTACGCTTACCCGAAGGTCGGTGGATGAATGTCCATGACTGCTGAAGTGTTCCCCGACTGGGAGGGAAATATATCGCCGTTCCTTCATTGTCGCTGGGTCAAAATCCTGGAACTCCCTTCCTAACAGCACTGTGGGAGAACCGTCACCACACGGACTGCAGCGGTTCAAGAAGGCGGCTCACCACCACCTTCTCGAGGGCAATTAGGGATGGGCAATAAATGCTGGCCTCACCAGCGACGCCCACATCCTGTGAGCGAATTAAAAAAAAAGAGAGATTACATAAACTAGGCTTGTATTCCCTGGAATATAGAAGGTTAAGGGGTGATTTGATTATGGTTTTTAGGATTTTGAAAGAAATTGATAGGGTGGATAGAGAGACTTTTTCCATGGGTGGAGTCTCGGACAAGGGGACATAACGTTAAAATCAGAGCCAGGCCTTTGAGGAGATAAGTTAGGAAATATTTCTTCACGCAAAGGGTGGTAGAAGTGTGGAACGCTTTCCCACAAGAAGCAGTAGATGTTAGCTCAATTAATCATTTTAAATCTGAGATCGATAGATTTTTGCTAGCCAAGGGTATTAAGGGATATGGAGCCAAGGCGGGTGGATGGAGTTAGGACACAGATCAGCCATAATCTCATTGAATGACGGAACAGGCTCGAGGGGCTGAATGTCCTACTCCTGTTCCTATGTACCTCGCAGTCTTAGCTGGATCCCCGAAAGTATGGGAAATGACCAAGTCCAGATTTAAATTTAACATGGTTTGGTAGCTGATTTTTATTTTGTATTTCCTTGAGTATAGGAGATTGAGGGTGACCTGATCGAGGTGTTTAAAATGTTAAAAGCATTCGATAGGGTAGAAACTGCGAAACTATTTCTTCAGATGGGGGAAATCAAGAACAGGGTGACATAATCTTAAAATTAGTGCTAGGTCATTCAGGAGGGAAACCAGAAAGCACTTTTAAACACACAAGGGTGGTAGAAATCCTGAACACTCTTTCCCCCAAAAGGCTGTGGATGCTGAGGCAATTGGAGCTCTCAAGACTGAGATCGATAGATTTTTGTTAGGTGAGGGCTTGGAGGGATATGGAGCAAAGACTGGTAAATAGAGTTGAGGTGCAGATCAGCCATGATCTAATAGAATGTTCTTATGTTAGCAGGCCCGAGGGGCTGAACGGCCTAATGTTCCTAAGAGTAATTGGAGTGAGCAGACAGTCATTAAATACTGTCTTTCCTTTTCCAAGTAAATACAGTTGTATCAATACCGACTGATGTCTCACCATTTTTATTCAACTAATTATTCACATTAAAAAAAAGATTTTACATCTAATGTGTGTATATGTTTGTCACAGTTCAGTTACTGCATTTGTCACACATGCAAATTTTTGTGTCACACTTGCTGCTGTTTCAATAATTCAAAATTTCAGCCAATCACAGCTGAAAAGGTGAGGAGCCTCCCAAAGCAGGAACTACAAACAACCAATCAAGAAATAATAAGAATGTATAAAAACTAGTCAAGAAGCAGATACCAATTACTCCTAAGGAGAAAAACGAGAACCAATTAAATAGTTTTTGAAGATTTTTTGGATGCCGTTTTTTGTTCGTTCAGAAACTGAAGAAACTAAAGGGAATAATTCTAAAAGGGGTACAGGAACAGTGAGATCCGGGGGTATATGTGCACAAATCGTTGAAGGTGGAAGGGCAGGTTGAGAAAGCTGTTTTTTTTAAAAAAAAGCATATGGGCTTTATAAATAGAGGCATAGAATACAAAAGTATGGAAGTCATGAACCTTTATAAAACACTGGTTCGGCCACAACTGGAGTATTGTGTCCAGTTTTGGACACCGCACTTTAGGAAAGATGCGAAGGCCTTAGAGAGGGAGCAGAAGAGATTTACTAGAATGATTCCAGGGATGAGGGACTTTCGTTACGTGCATAGACTTCAGAAGCTGGGGTTGTTCTCCTTGGAACAGAGACGGTTGCGAGGAGATTTGATTGAGGTATTTAAAATCATGAAGGGTCCAGACAGAGTAGATAGAGAGAAACTGTTCTCATTGGCGGAAGGGTCAAGAACCAGGGGACTGGCAAAAGAACCAAAGGTGAAATGAGGAATAACATTTTTACATAGCGAGTGGTTAGGATCTGGAATGCACTGCCCGAGGGGGTGGTGGAGGCAGATTCAGTCATGGCCTTCAAAAGGGAACTGGATAAGTACTTGAAAGGAAAAAAATGCATTGCTACGGGGATAGGGCGGGGCAGTAGGATTCGCTGGATTGCTCTTGCGTCGAGCCGGCGCAGACTCGATGGGCCGAATGGCCTCCTTCCATGCTGTAACCTTTCTATGATTCTATGGAGAAATGGTACTGGAAATAACGAAAAGTAACAAAATAAATATGAAAATTTTTCATAACTTAGAACAAAATCATTAAACGTACACTTTTCTGCGTTTGAAATGTCCTTGACAAAATTTCCCCGTAGAGGTCGGCCCCTTTTTCCGTCTGGAATCTGAGTTAACGGGGCCTCCTAAGCTGTCAGTCTGAATGAAGAGACTCAACCAGGTATTGGTCTACCGCAACCAGACTGCAGTTAAAGGCTGCTTCCTTCCTGAGTCTTAATGAATTCCACCACGTTTTGGAGTGGATGGTGGGCGCAAAGGGTCACTTTTACCATTGACTGAAAGATTGGTTATTTGCAGAACATTCCAGGGCTTCCTTCCTGAAACTCCTGCCCACCACACCCTGGAATTCCCCCTTCCAGTGATGGAAAAGGCATCAAAGGCTAGGAGACCATTGTCAGGATGGTATTATAAAGGTAGCAGTTTTTGTTTTGTATGAAAACATAAAGCAAAGTAAAGATCAAACGACAGCCAGACAGTCGGGCTGATTTTAGTGTCGGGTCAAGCCCCAGGTCATATTGGACTACGTAGTCTGGTGGAAGTCAATCCCCCCTGACTACTGCATAATTTGTGTACCACTGCATTTTCCAGTTGATTCTGGGGTAGGCTTTGGAACTCCTCTTGTGAAGAAAGTGGGGGGAGTCATTAAGATCTTCAAAAGAGAGTAAGGAAAGGCCATCTCACAGCCTATATATGACTGCTGTACGCCAAGTCCACAGTATGTGTAAAAAATCAGAGAGAAAGGTGGCTTTGATGGAAAGGCTTTTAAGAGCACCCACGGAGAGGCTTCATCTTGATCCTTCTTAATGCTGGCACTTCGGCTTTCAGGAGCCTTTGTGCTAATTGTTTTTATTGCCTGACACCCACCTCCTTTTTTGATGTGTTCAGAAGAGGAGGAGGAGGAACTGTGGAGAGATGCCAGACAGGTCGCAGGCTTCTTGTGAAGTGCTCAGTCTTCTCCTGCCAGCACTTCTGCAGATGTTGTGCTGGTTGACGCCTCTTCCCTTCATCGCAACACTACGAGCACTGTTATGCTGCAGGTTCTTCAAGAGTGCCCCAAGCACAGCATGCCATGTAACTTAGTACTGCGTGAAAGAAGGCGTGCCATGGTGGTTAGGAGCCAGCATTGGCTGCACTTGCCAAGATGCCAGAAGGAGTTTGGCAGTGCTCAATGGTATATACCTCAATGCAAGGAATCTAGGGAATAAGGCAGATGAGCTGAGGACAATTGGAAGTATGATATCTTAGCTATTACTGAAACATGGCTTAAAGAGGGGCAGGAATGGCAGCTCAACGTTCCTGGTACAGGGTTTATAGATAAAAAAGGAGGGGGGTGGCAATATTGGTTAAAGAAACAATTACGGCTATGGGGAGGGATGATATGTTAGAAGGATCATCAAATGAGGCCATATGAGTTGAGCTAAAGAACAAAAAAGGGACAATCACACTACTGGGAGTGTACGATAGACCCCCAAACAGTCAGAGGGAGATAGAAGAGCAAATATTTCGGCAAATTTCTGAGAAGTGCAAAAACAATAGAGCAGTAATAGAGGATTTCAACTACCCTAATATTAACTGGGATAGAATCAGTATAAAGAGTATAGAGGGTGCTGAATTCTTAAAATGCATTCAGGAGAACTTCTTTAGCCAGTACGTAGCAAGAGAGGGGGCAGTTCTGGATTTAGTTTTAGTGAATGAAGCTGGGCAGGTGGAAGGAGTACCAGCAGGAGATCATTTTGGTGATAGTGATCATAATTCAGTTAGATTTAGCATAGTTATGGAAAAGGACAAAGATAGAAGAGGAGTAAAAGTTCTCAAATGGGGAAAGGCCAAATTTACTAAGCTGAGAAGTGATTTAGCAAAAGTGGACTGGAAACAGCTACTTGAAGGTAAATCAGTGTCAGCAGTGGGAGGCATTCAAGGGGTTCAGAGTAAACATGTTCCCACAAAGAAAAAGGGTGGGACTGCCAAATCTAGAGCCCCCTGGACGTCAAGGAGCCTACAGGATAAAATAAGGCAAAATAGGGAAGCTTATGTCCGATACAGAGAGCTCAATACTGCAGAAAGTCTGGAGGAGTATTAAAAAGTGCAGGGGTGAAATTAAAAAGAAAATTAGGAAAGCAAAGAGAAGGCATGAAAAAATACTGGCAAGTGAAATCAAGGAAAACCCAAAGTTGTTTTATAAATGCATAAAGAGCAAGAGGATAATTAAGGAAAGAGTAGGGCCTATTCGAGACCAAAAAGGTAACCTATATATGGAGGCGGAAGATGTGGGTATGGTTCTTAATGCGTACTTTGTGACTGTCTTCACAAAAGAGGGGGACGATGCAGCCGTTGTAGTTAAGGAGGAGTGTGAAATATTGGATGGGATAAACATAGTAAGAGGAAGTATTCAGGGGAAAGTAGATAAATCGCCAGGCCCGAATGAAATGTATCCCAGGCTGTTAAAAGAAGCAAGGGAGGAAATAACGGAGGCTCTGACCATCATTTTCCAATCCTCTCTGGCTACAGGTGTGGTGCCGGAGGATTGGAGAACTGCTAACATTGTACCGTTGTTTAAAAAGGGAGAAGAGGTCGACTGAGTAATTACAGACCAGTCAGCCTAACCTCCGTGGTGGGAAAATTATTGGAAAAAATTCTGAGGGACAGTATTAATTGTCCTTTAGAAAGGCACGGATTAATCCGTGCCTGTCAGCAAAGATTTGTTAAGGGAAGGTAGTGTCTAACTAACTTGATTGAAATTTTTGAGACGGTAACAAGGAGGGGCGATGAGGGTAGTGCATTTGATGTAGTCTACGTGGATTTTAGCAAGGTTTTTGACAAGGTCCCACGTGGCAGACTGGTCAAAAAAGTAAAAGCCCATGGGATCCAAGGGACAGTGGCAAGTTGGATCCAAAATTGGCTCAATGACAGGAAGCAAAGGGTAATGGTGAATGGGTGTTTTTGTGGCTGGAAGGCTGTTTCCAGTGGGGTTCCGCAGGGCTCAGTACTAGGTCCCTTGCTTTTTGTGGTATATGCTAATGATTTAGACTTAATTTAGGGGGCATGATTAAGAAGTTTGCAGATGGTACAAAAGTTGGCCGTGTGGCTGATAGTGAGGAGGAAAGCTGTAGACTGCAGGAAGATATCAATGGACTGGTCAGATGGACAGAAAAGTGGCAAATTGAATTCAATCTGGAGAAATATGAGGTAATGCATTTGGGGAGGGCAAATAAGGCAAGGGAATATATAATAAATGGGAGGATACTAAGAGGTGTAGAGGAAGTGAGGGACCTTGGAGTGCATGTCCACAGATCCCTGAAGGTAGTTGGACAGGTAGATAAGATGGTTAAGAAGGCATACGGGATGCTTTCCTTTATTAGCCGAGGCATAGAATATAAGAGCAGGGAGTTTATGCTAGAATTGTATAAACACTGGTTAGGCCTCAGCTAGAGTACTGTGTACAGTTCTGGTCACCACATTACAGGAAAGATGTAATTGCACTAGAGAGGGTACAGAAGAGAATTATGAGGATGTTGCCAGGACTGGAGAATTTTAGCTATGAGGAAGGATTGGATAGGCTGAGGTTGTTTTCTTTGGAACAGAGAAAGCTGAGGGGAGATTTAATTGAGGTATAAAATTATGAGGGGTCTCGATAGAGTGGATAGGAAGGACCTATTTCCCGTAGCAGTGAGGTCAATAACCAGGGGGTGTTGATTTAAAGTAATTGATATAATGATTAGACGGGAGCTGAGGAGAAATTTTTTCATCCAGAGGGTGGGGGTCTGGAACTCACTGCCTGAAATGATTGTAGAGGCAGAAACCCTCATCACATTTAGCATGTACTTTGATATGCACTTGAAGTGCCATAACCTACAAAGCTATGGACCACATGCCGGAAAATGGGATTAGGCATGATAGCTCTTTTTTGGCCGGCACAGACACGATGGACCGAATGACCACCAGCCTTGTGACACAGGGCTTCCACAGGCAGGGACAGTAATGGGTGAACAGTGGCCTGAAACTTGGCTGGAGCTCCTTGCAGGCTTGTTGCAATGTTGACCTGTTGGGATGGTACTGTGGAATGTCGTAGAGGGCAACGCTCCTTGCAAGCAGCTGATGCAGCACCACCTCAAATTCCAGCCGCCATTGGGTTGGGTGCTGAACTCCTCCATTACTTCTCCCCAGACTCGTGCCTGATTTTTCTGATCCCGTGAAGCAGCTGGGGACATGCACGCAGCTTCCAATCTACGGAAAAATAATTTCCCTTTAATTGACCTCAGGATGTGCAAATTTGTAGCGGTTAGACCTTGTGGCTTTAAAGGAGCAGGTCGCATGCTCCACTTACCCCTACTCTTTTTAAATATCCTGCAAACTTGATTTTGAGGTTACTCCCTTCAGCTTCAATTAAGCCCATTTTTGAGCTGGTAACTAATGCTGATGCCTCAACAGCATGTAAAAAGAACTAAATGGAAGGGGCTAAGTGACTTTGGTCAATGTGATCCGCTGGCATCTCGGGATCTGCGCTTTTACGATTATCTGTCTGGAGTCAGTAATAAAGACTTAATGATCCTCTCACTTTCATTGTGCCTTTTTTCCATTACTAAGCTGTCGTACTTACCTTCAAACCAAATCACACTGACACCTAGTTCCATCTCCTGCCTGTTGATTTTGATCTGAGCTCTCTATTTAATGGTACAGCAACTCTCCAATTCATATTACAGATGTAAAAAGTGCACAGAAAACTATGGACTGTTTACTAAAATAATCCTATAACCTTTCAGCTTGCAGTGACCATGTGATTTTTTTTTTTGCATTATAGGCAATATAGCCCAGTGCATGAAACAATGGAGATGAGTCTGTTGTACATTTCAGCACTGGGTTTTTACACTTAGTAGTTCAATCATACAGCACAAAAGGAGGCCACTCGGCTTTTTGAAAGAACTATACAATTAATCCCAATCCCCACTCTTTCCCCAAAGCCCTGCAAATTTTTCCTCTTCAATTATATATCTAACTCCCTATTGAAAGTTACCACTGAACCTGCTTCCACCACCCTTTCAGGCAGTGAATTCCAGATCATAACTCGCTGCGTTTAAAAAAAATCTTTTGTCAATTATCTTAAAATGCAGGGTTAGATTTTACATTTGGGTGTAAAATCGTATCGGGTGCACTGGCCTCAAATTCCTGGTACACCCTTCTTTCACACATGGCTCATTGCCAAGAGTGTTAATTCATAAAACTCCACCCAGTAGGCAGTACAGTTAACACTGAATACAATGTTATTCATTGTAACTGAACTGTTTGCCTTCATCTATCATTTGCTGCATGATCATTTTTTTTAAAAAAACCTTTTAGTGAAATGAAGCGAATACTTGGTGATATAAAAGCAGAAAAACGCTGGAAACACTCAGCAGGTCAGGCAGCACCTGTGGAGACCTTTCATCAGAATTGGAAGATGTTAGAGATGAACAGCTTTTAATCAAGTACAAGGCCAGGGAAAAGTGTGCAGGGGGGGGGCGGAGGGAAAGAACAAAAGGAAAGGTCTGAAATAGGGTGGAGGGCAGGAGTGATTGACAAAAGGGATGATGGTGCAAGGCAAAAGTTGGGTGGGGGGGATGCGATAATAGGAAATAGGAACAGGAGTAGGCCATGTGGCCCCTCGAGCCTGCTCTGCCATTCAATCAGATCATGGCTGATCTTCAACCTTAACTCCACTTTCTTGCCCAATCCCCATATCCCTTGATTCCCCTGGGGTCCAAAAATCTATTGATCTCAGCCTTGAATATGTTCAACGACTCAGCATCACAGCCCTCTGGGGTAGAGAATTCCAAAGATTCACAACCCTCTGAGTGAAGAAATTCCTCCTCATCTCAGAATTAAACGGCCGACCCCTTATCTTGCGACTGTGCCCTCTAGTTCTAGACTCTCCAACCATGGAAAACCACCTCTCAGCATCTACCCTGTCAAGCCCCCTATGTTTCAATGAGATCACCTCTCATTCTTCTAAACTCCAGAGAGTATAGGCCCATTCTACTCAACCTCTCCTCATAGGACAACGCTCATCCCAGGAAGTAATCTAGTGAACCTTCGTTGCACTGCCTGTAAGGCAAGTAGATCCTTCCTTAGATAAGGAGAACAAAACTGTTCGCAGTACTCCAGGTGAGGTCTCACCAAATCCCTGTACAATTGTAGTAGGACTTCCTTGCTCTTGTACTCCAACCCCCTTGCAATAAAGGCCAACGTGCCATTTGCTTTCCTAATTGCCTGCTATACCTGCATGTTAACTTTCTGTGTTTCGTGTACAAGGACACCCAAACCCCTCTGAGCATCCTCTTCTCATAGAGTCATAGAGCACGGATAGAGGCCCTTCGGCCCATCGTGTCTCTAGTGAAGACCGATGTGAAGTATTCATTTAGTACCCCAACCATACCCTCAGCCTCCACAAGAGACAAGTATAGAAACAAAAGATGGGTAAAGCAGAGGGTACAGCATAGGGGGAGGAGAAGGCTCCCATGGCTCGGGAAGGTGGCGGAGAAAGGTGGGTGGACCCCAGGGGGTTTACTTGGTGGTGATCGTTTATTTGTCTGCAGGAATTTAGATTGATCTCACTCGGTCAACTTCAGGGAAGTAGCAGCACGTGAGGCAATATTCCTGCCCTTGTTTCTTGTCTTCCCCCCCCCCCCCGGCACAGACTTGAGACAGATTGACTTCATTTGTGTAATTAATGGGCTCTTGTTTGAAATTGGAATTCTAATTTTACGCTTCACGGTTTCTGAAATATCTGTTTGGCTGCTTTACTGCTGACTAAACCATTGTGTTCAGTGATGAAATATTTATTGCAGACACTGCCTCATGGATTATGGTGCATCAGTTTTAATGATTTCCTATCAAAATATTGTATGTTTGTAATCCAGTATGGTGAAACATTAGGTATAAATTGTATCCCGACTATAATTTAACAAAGGCCTTTCACGCTGACTGTTGAGAAGAAAAGGCATTTTCAGTAGTGCTGAATAAAGTTTGGTTAAGCAGCTTGATGTTTAACAAGATCCACATTAGTCATTCTGAAACATTTTGTTCTGCACAAAAGCATTGGGAAAAATTGCTGGCTTTCCTGCCCTCGGTACAGTTTGATTTATGAATTTAAAGACCATGAAAGGTGAGTGAACAAGAACCTTAAAACTTCTGCACATTAGCAATAAAAGAACATTTTAAATGTCATCCTTGGCTCAGTGGTAACGCTCTCGCCTTGGAGTCAGAAGGAATATCGGAACAGGAGTAGGCGGTTCAGTCCCTCAAACCTGCTCTTGCCATTAAATTAGATAATAAATGGCTCTGGGCTCAAGCCCCACTCCAGAGACTTCAGCACAAAATCTAGACCATCACTTCAGTGCAGTACCGAGGGAGTGCTGCACTGTCAGTCTATTGAATGAGACGTTAAACCAAGGCCCCATCTGCCCTCTCAGGTGGGCGTAAAAGATTCTGTAGCACTCTTTTGAAGAAGAGCAGGTGTCCTGGCCAACATTTATCACTGAAACAGATTATCTGGTCATTAACTCATTGCTATTTGTGGGACCTTGCTGTGCGTAAATCTGCTGACATTACAACAGTGACCACACTTGCAAAGTTCTTTATTGGCTGTAAAGCACTTTGGGATGTGCTGAGGCCTTGAAGGTCTGTGTAAATGCAAGTCCTTTCTTTACATTGTTGCCGATATTGAAAGGATGTTTTAATCGTCTTTGGCTGCATATATTAGATTCCGTCTTGGTACATATAAATTCATTGACACATACAGCAATAAGATTTATTTAGCCTATATTAATACCAATGCACTATAGGAGAACTAGCTGGTCGGCCAATATTGCTGTGTGATAGGCCTATATGATATTCTTAGTCCATCATCCCAAATTGGTCCCAACACTAACAGCGTTAATATTGTACCCTCGTACAATATGGGTTTTTTTCAGACAAACTGCTGGGCATTTTTCAGTTATTGAGGTGGTTAATAGAAAAATTTCACTCCTTACCCCATTCCGGTTTAGTGAAATTCTTGTGGGAGAAAACACCTGTAGAGTGGCTGTGTGAAAATTTCACACACTCATGAAAATCTAGTGACAACCCTGGATAGCAAGAGGGCCGCACAGAGCCACGCACAGTGGGGTAAAACTGCAAAACACACAGTGATGGTGTTAATTTTTGGAAGGAGACTATAGGCTGAGTAAGAGGTGATACATATTCTTTACTAGGTGTGAGTGGCGACTTAGTGGTGTAGGGGGATGTTGGGGGATGATGATTCCCTCTGCTCGTCTTGCGTTGTCTCTTGCATGCAGAGGTGGTAGAGATTGCAGTGCGCGAGCCGAGAGGCAAATGAAGTGGGCACTGAACAACAGATTGTGGTACTTTCCCAATTCCAGGCACAGTCCGTGCACTGAAAAGGTTTTGAATCCGAATCGGTTTTAATCATGGCCAAGCTCTTTTACAAGAGAAATTATTATGCGTCTCTGAATCTCTGCATTGAAATAAAAAATAAGCAGTTTTTGCTGACAAAAATGAGTGCAGTCAGGCTTCCCTCCTTCCTCGTCGCCCTCCCAACCCTGCTCCTCTTCCCCAAGTCCGACTCCTCTCCTCCAAACCTGCTCTTCCTGAATCCAATGCCGAATGCACCAGAACAGGTCTCTAACACCACTTTCAGCACTAATCGGTCGGATTGGGGCCTCCGAAGACAGGAATGCGGAGGGAGAAGCAGTTTGTTCTTTTTGGACGGGTCTGCTTGATTCCACACTTCCTCTGTGCTTGACTGCTTTCTAAATGACTTTTCAGCAATATTTTTGGATCGGGACCAATAACCTCATCCATATTGATGTATCTGTGAAATATGGTGAAACTAGTTTAATGCAAGTGAGGCTGAACATACTAAGTTCCTCCCACAACATGCAGTGTCTGGAGAGTGGTCTTGTGGGGAGCCTTTCGATCCTCGATCAATTAGTTACAGAACATTACATACACGTCTGTTGTTGATGTGAGTAGAGGCGGAGAAAGCCGCCGATCTGAATTTGGATCTCGACTAAAGCATTTTAAGCTAAATAATTAATGTTCATATTCGGTTTGAAAATTACAACCACAAACAAGCAAGCAGGAAGAACCTCCGTTCTCCACCCTTTTAATTCTACCAATTTTGGGGATTTTTAAATCCAAAATTGCAGGCCGTGTTCCTAATAATCCCAAATGATTTGTACCATTAAACCTGAGAGGTGCCATCGATGAATTTAAATGATTTTTCAGATTAACTGGGCCAGACGCACAATCTTCCTCTGATATGTGTGTTCACCGCGTGACTCACGCATTGGTGGGGTTGAAATTTGGGGCGAAATGGGCGATAATGTATCGGCAACCCGATTTACTCCAAGTCCAAATTTGTTTTCCAATGAAGTCAAGAAAATTGGGCGGGGCGTGAAGTGGGCTACCGATTTGTGAACGCTCATTTTGCACCGTTGCCCAAGACCCGATTTCACCCCCATTGCCTTTGAAATAACCAACTATAGATGGTAGATGGCTCCACTCAATTGGCCTCCTTTTCTCCTGTAGGCTGCAAGACTTCCATTGTGAAAATCTCTCGCTCAAACTATTTAGAGGCAGGCTGGAAGATTCGAATGTATGTAGAGACACATCAGCACTTCTCTGCTGGAGGCGAATTGATGTAATTAAATTGGGTGCAGTTTCAAAGTCAGTGAATTTCCTTTATCAATGATAATCAATATAAATACTTCAGTTTTGAATAATTTCCTCATTTTATCTGGTGTGAAGTCCCAAGCATCAGTCTTCTGAAAATTGATCCAATTGAGGCCTAAAGTGCGTAGTCTCAGTTCCAGAGTTGCTGTGGAGTTTAATTAGGTTTTCCAACCCTACAGGATTGCCCCGGATTCTCCTGGAATTAAAGATTAATTTCCTGGGCACTGCTGAGAGAAACCCAGCAGAAAAATCATAGGAGCACTAAAAACAAAAGGTTTTTTAAAAAAAATTTCTTTGAACACTTTCGTTTATTAGTTATGAAAATAATGAAGATGAGAAAGAATGCTGTATTTCTGGCAGAACTGTTTGGAGGGGAGGTAATGTGATTAAAGCTCCAGGAATACGTCCAACCAGAGTTGGAAACCCTAAGTTTAATGGCTTTTCGAGTGAGGGCTGTAGTTCACTATCTTTACCTGGCAAGAGCTACAGGGGTCAATCAGAGCAGTGGTCCTGTGCTTCAAGGAATTGGAAGAAAAATGGTGTTAAATGCATTTCGGGGCAATTTTCCCCAATAGGTGTAGCAATGGCGCATCCACAAGAGTATTGATGCCGTTTTGTGCTCCATTGCAGAGGGGATATTCCCCTCATTTAAAGAATTCCTGAGCATCCAGTTCTGTTTGAGTCACGTGTGTATTCCTAAACAATTCAAATTGCAACTTGTTGAAACTCGCTTGGACCAGGTCTTGCAGGTGGTCTCCCGACCTCTCGAGCTGCCCCGAGAGGTTATGCTTCCTGTTTCCTCTCCATTTTTCTCTCTCCTAGGTTTCTTCACTTCTCCTTTTCTGTTCTTCTCGTGGTCCCTGTGTTTCGCTGCCATTGTTTTTTCTTCCTCTCTTCCCATCCCATTGGTGCATGAGGCAGATGCCTGCAGCTCCCTTTCCCTGATGAGGTTTCTGACTAACTCCCCACCCTCAACTCTGGGAAGGAATCGAAGCAATTTTAGAAAACTATTAATTCCTAGTGTTCCACTTCATGCCAGATCCATTTCTTCAAATGTGCTGACCACTAGGCCCACTTTGTTGAATCCATGCTGCTCCAATCTCCAATGTGTGTTAAAGAAAGGAAGACCTTGTATTTATATAGCGTCTTTCACAACCTCAGGACGTCCCAAAGTGCTTTACTGCCGATGAAATACTTTTGAAGTGTAGTCACTTGTAATGTAGGAAATGCGGCAGCCACTTTGTGCACAGCAAGGTCCCACAAACAGCAATGAGATAATGACCAGATCATCTGTTCTTTTTAGCGATGTTGGTTGAGGGATAAATATTGGCCAGGACTTTGGGGAGAACTCCCCTTCCTGTCTTCAACATAGTGCCATGGGATCTTTTACGACCACCGGAGAGGGCAGGTTTAAAGTCTCATCCGAAAGAAAGCACCTCTGACAGTGCAGCACTCCCTTAATACTGCACTGGAGTGTCAGCCTACATTTTGTGCTCAAGTCTTTGGAGTGGGACTTGAACGCACGACCTTCTGACTCAGCCGAGAGTGCTACCAACTGAGCCTTGGCTGACCTAATTTGATTAGGCTAATTTGACACAATGGGCAGTGCAGTTTAGTCAGTCGTCTTCAAGTCACAGTAATATTCTCTAAATTGCCTTAGAGAAGAATAGAAGACTTGTTGTGATGGAAGGGAAGCTGGAGCACAGTTGGAACAGGATTTAACCGCATATTTAAATTTAATAAATCTGCCAAGCGATCGACTGCGAGGCTGGAGAATGCCGTCACCTTTCCTCCTTGTAGTCAGTCCTGATCGTCACAAAACTGGCAGTGTGCACAACTTTTGTAATGATGAGGTTTGCCCGTTCGTCGTACAAAGCACGCTCCACAGAAAGAGGCGTGAACACCAGCAGGAAATGCAAGGTCGGAATAGGAGTGTTCATTCTAACAGCATGCAGACGAAAGCAATAAATTGCAGCAATTCCGGGGACAGAATGTATAAGACAGTCAAAGCTTAGTATCGGGGTCTATAATCTCAAGTGTAAATGAATCTTGCAAGGAGACCGTTTGTCTTCTCTGCTCAGGAGAGTGTCGGGTTCTGCCAGGATTGATAGTGGCCCTGGCAGATGATTATGATCATTCGGTGCGAGTGAGGAAGAATCGTTTATGTTCTCAGACTGCTGAGTGTGGGATCCCAGTGCTGTTTAAGTATTACAATCGAATGGCGCGCTCAAAGCATGTGTTCAGAATACATCACAGTGACAGCTTGTACTGGGATCTAACTCAGTCTTCCAGGGAGCTGAGAAGAAATGAAAAAAAATAAACTGCAAGCTTCCCTGAACGACGCTATCCAGGACAAAGCAGCCCGCTTGATTGGCAAACCCATCCACCACCCTAAACATTCACTCTCTCCACCAGCGGTGCACAGTGGCTGCAGTGTGTACCATCGACAGCACCTCCCAAACCCACGACCTCTATCACCTAGAAGGACAAGAGCAGCAGGCGCATGGGAACAACACCACCTGCACGTTCCCCTCCAAGTCACACACCATCCCCACTTGGAAATATATCACCGTTCCTTCATCGTCGCTGGGTCAAAATCCTGGAACTCCCTTCCTAACAGCACTGTGGGAGAACCTTCACCACACGGACTGCAGCGGTTCAAGAAGGCGGCTCACCACCACCTTCTCGAGGGCAATTAGGGATGGGCAATAAATGCCGGCCTCACCAGCGACGCCCACATCCCATGAATGAATTTTTTAAAAATGAGACTTTTTTAATGACATCAAACCATAAAATGCTTGTTTCAAACCTGCTTTATGGTTCTGTATAATCCAAGATTGAATGGAGAAAGATAATATTATTAAGTTTTAAACCAACATTATTTACAGCAGTCGTTCATCCTCTGCTAACAAAACTCCAACTTCAGTGTTGTGCCTGGAGCAGTCTGGCTCAAACCAGTTGTTTATTTGATACGTTGTCAGATACTAATTGGTAAGGGAATATCTCAATTAAATTAAAACCGATCTGAAATATTGACATTTACTCAAGCAAAGAAGCATCTAATAATGCTCATACTGATACAACCACAGTGCTCACTCTCCCCACTCCAGTTTAGCATTCTGCCCAGTTCATGCTGGCACTCTTCTCGCTCCCCTGTTTCATGCTGGCACTTTTCTCATTCTCCCTGTTTCATACTGGCAGTCTCCTTGGTACATGCAATTATATAGGGCCTTGGTGAGACCGCACCTGGAGTATTGTGTACAATTTTGGTCTCCTTACCGAAGAAAGGATATACTTGCCATAGAGGGAGTGCAACAAAGGTTCACCAGACTGATTCCTGGGATGGCAGGACTGTCTTATGAGGAGAGATTGAGTAGACTAGGCCTGTATTCTCTAGAGTTTAGAAGAATGAGAGGTGATCTCATTGAAACATACAAAATTCTTACAGGGCTCGACAGGGTAGATGCAGGGAGGATGTTTCCCCTGGTTGGGGAGTCTAGAACAAGGGGTCACAGTCTCAGAATAAGAGGTAGGACATTTAGGACTGAGATGAGGAGAAATTCCTTCACTCAGAGGGTGGTGAATCTTTGGAACTCGCTACCCCAGAGGACTGTGGAGGCTCAGTCATTGAGTACATTCAAAACAGAGATTGATAGATTTCTAGATATTAAAGGCATCAAGGGATATAGGGATAGTGCAGAAAAATGGTGTTGAGGTAGAAGATCAGCCATGATCTTGTTGAATGGCGGAGCAGGCTCGAGGGGCCGCATGGCCTACTCCTACTCCTATTTCTTGTGTTTTTATGCTGGCACTCTCCTTGGTTCATGTTGGCACTTTTCTCACTCTCCCTGGTTCATGTTGGCACTTTTCTCACTCTCCCTGGTACATACTAACACTCTTTACTCTCTGGTTCGTGCCGCCACTCGTCCCACTCTCCCTGGTTCATGTTGACTCTCGCCCCACTCTCCTTGGTTCATGTTGACTCTCTTCTCGCTCTCCCTGGTTCATGTTGACTCTCTTCTCGCTCTCCCTGGTTCATGTTGACTCTCTTCTCGCTCTCCCTGGTTCATGTTGACTCTCTTCTCGCTCTCCTTGGTTCATGTTGACTCTCTTCTCGCTCTCCTTGGTTCATGTTGACTCTCTTCTCGCTCTCCCTGGTTCATGTTGACATTCTTTCCCTCTAAAGGTGTTTCTTATTTGAGCTTAGTATTCCTCTAGTGTTGAAAGAGTGAAGACTGTGCGCTACTTTCCTGCTTTTACATTCCCACTCTGTGGGCGAACAGGGTTCCCTTTTTTATACAAAGCTCTGCACAGATCAAAAGTGCAGCTTGGCTGCTCGAAGTTAATTATAGTAAACCAGCTCCCCTATCCTGACAGTAGAATCGTAGTCTGATGTTTCTGTGCGGCCTTTGGTTCATGAAACCTCTGCTTGTTTACACTATGGCGTGCAGGCAACGGAGGAAGACCCATTGTGCAGTGGCTGTACTTCTATAAGGGTAAATTCAGCGATGCTGCACTGCCAGTGAGGAGTCTTGCACACAAGTAGTGCAGGTCGGAGATAGAGGTACAATACTAGGAACGATCCTTTGAGTGAAGCTCCCCATTGGCAGCACAGGATTGCTGAATTTACCTTGTAGTCAAGTTCCGTGTTGTCCAATACGTTAGCCACTAGCCACAATTGGCAAATTAGGAATCCAGATGTGGCTAATCACATTTCCTATTAGTAAATAAAAATGGGTAATAGACACCATTGTTGGGCATGTGATCTCAATACTTATAATCGCATGGCGTATTCATGTAAACTTTCACCTTTTTGCGAGTTTGTTGGTAAAATGGTGAGACAAAAAGCAGAGTGTGTGAGTGTTTTTTGATTGTTGTGACTGCTTTGCTTTCTTGGTTACTGAATGATGGTAGACATTTGTTAAGTAAATATACACGTGAAGAATATTTACCTGTAGTGTGTGTAAAACGTTTTCTACTAAAATTAGTGCATGTGGCTAAAACGGTGTCGCCGTAGCAACATCTAAGAACATAAGAAATGGGAGTAGGCCATTCAGTAAGATCATGGCTGATCTTCGACCTCATCCACTTTCCTGCCCTATCCCCATATCCCTTGATTCCCTTAGTGTCCAAATATCTGTGGCTGGTCAGCAATTTCTATTGGACAACATTGGTCTAAAAGCATCCCAGATGGAAGTCTCAACGTCGACCTCAACACCTATTCTAATGGTCATCAACTTTCTACTTTATGCTAGTATTGACGACGACTTTAATGAGCATGTTTGATGATCTTCATGTAAATATCTTTCCTTTGCCACTGCATTTTTGGAGAGTGCAAGGAAGCCGCAGACCTATTGGTCTAAGATCATAGGAGCCGAATGACAGATGTGTCAAGGTTCTAATACACACTTAAGCAAAAGAAGACAAGCTTGATCCAAGTACCCCAAAAGGGACAGCATTTTAATTAACATTGTTCTCCACTTTTCATTATAATATATGAAAAGGTAATGCAGTCATAATTCAAACTGATGACTCGAAACTTCATGTTAAGTTCAGTCACATTTTCTGCACGTATTAGAGTATTCATTGATACGTTTCAGCTTCCTGGCAACCTCCAGCAATGCTGTGGAATAAGGTAAGCTATTTATATGAAATTTTAGCAAACGGCTCTAAAAGGAGTTGTAAATATTAATAGAAGTTGATGTATCCTCATGAAGATTAAGTTTTTTTACAACAGCTCGCATTTATTTTGCGCCGTTAATGTAGAAAAACATCCCAAGGCACTTCACTGAAATGTAATTAGTCAAAAATCGCACCATAGCATTAAAACAATTAGGGAATTAGTTCTTTAATCCATCCAGTCCTGCTTTCATCCATCTCGGCTGAAGTGACAGAACCAAAAATGAATGAGTCCCTGTGATCTTGCACTGTACCAGGAAGCTGCATCAGACTGCGGGCTGGTGTGAATGTGCAGCTTTAATCTGCTCTGTCTATCCACCGATAAAATGGCGGCCCCAGTGGGTAGCAATCTGGGCGTGCGTCGCCCGTGATTTTCCGTCCATTAACGCTAGCAGCTCACACTGGTAAAACTGCCCCCTTGTATAATGACCAGAACACCAGCGTCCAAATGGCTCCTTCTCTGCAAGGTTCTCCTGCACTAAATTCTTCACTAAAAGGTGGACTCTCATTGCTGTTTCAGCATAACCTAAAAGGTGGTTTAAACTTGTCAGCAGTTTGTAGTCCCTGTACCTTGTAGCGGGATAACCCTACAGTGACACTTCGCCACAACTATGAGGGCAGTTTATGTGGTGATACTCACTGCAGTATGTTTTAATCACACCAATGGTCATCAAACATTGGCTTCTTCTTGACAATGGGACTCCTTGGAGATGACCTCGTCATATCTTCTAATTCTTATGAAGTGATTTTTTTTTCCCCTCAGCTACTTTTCTGTTGGTATAAAATCTGAAACCTCTTCCAGTTCAACCATTTATCACTTTGTAATGTGATGCAAAATGCAGCAGTGACCTG
The DNA here is from genome assembly GCF_035084215.1 of Heptranchias perlo. NCBI lineage: Eukaryota > Metazoa > Chordata > Chondrichthyes > Hexanchiformes > Hexanchidae > Heptranchias > Heptranchias perlo. The sequence continues at coordinate 43,973,567 of NC_090345.1, read as the reverse complement.
AATACATTACTGCAGTGCAAACAATTCAAAGTATAATTGGTATTTTACTATTTCTCTGTTATTTCTCACTCATGTTAAAAATGAGTCAGGTTGAAGTGTGTAAGCCTGTCCTATAATAGCGATGGAAGCATCAGTCATCATGATGTGACTCTTGTTGGATTGACGGACACATGTCTGCGAATGATCCAGTTTAAGTTTGGTGGTTTGTTTTAGGAGGTTGCTTGCGCTCAGAGAGCATGGAGTGTAGTCTTGTGGAATTCGATTGTGTGGAAAAGGGGAACAGAGACATTGAGATAAACAGAGATGGGCCTCACTCTACACTGATGTACACCCACCTGGTTATGTTGTTACAATCATATAAAAATGATGGGCAGGAAAAGACCAGCTGGTTTATCAAGCCTGCCCCACACTCATGATGGCTGGAGCATCATAACTAAACACTTTGTACCCCCTCCCCCAGCCATGTCATCTCCTGGGAAGGGAAAAAAAACCCTGTGTCAATAAGGGAAAGAATACTCTAGAAAATTCCTCTCTGACCCCCTCAGGCGATGGAAACCAGTCCAGGAGATTACATGGACCATGTGTTGGTTATCTGTTGATCCACTTCCCTTCTATATGATGCAATCCCTGCACCAGTCAAGAGCCCTCTTGAAGGCTTAAACGGCATTGTTCTTCATACTTGACCATTGATCCTCTTCTTTTGGCCACTGGGTTCTCTTTGAAAGGGGGGTTTGTTGGGATCTTTGACCATCCTTCTCCAAACACTCCAATTTCTAAAAAGGGACTTTAATTTGTCTGAGTCTCAATTGTCTGCTGTGATGAAAAATCAGTTCTTAAATAGGCCTATCCACAGACATCAATCAGTGCCTTCAATAAATTAAAGACTTGATTCGGTCTGTAACAAGAGTTGAAAGTGACTTTTCTCATCAGACGGTTGATTATAAAAATGATATGGTTGGAACTTTGTGTGCTCATGTAATTACTAAGCTAATTTATCCAAATATCGGCAATGCTCAAATGTTTCGTGGTAGTTTGTAACAAACATTTCCAAGCAGTCCGAGTTTACTTTCATTTCTTTAAACACGTTTTATGTTTTTTCCAAATATTTAGCACTGTCCCATTTAGTTCGTAGTGCCATTTCCAAGTCAAGTAATATTTTGATGGCCTTTTTAAAAATAACTTCAACAGACTTTCTATGGCAACATATTTCCTGGGACGCTCCGTGAGTATTGCTTATATTTCTAGCAATTTTAATGAAATTTAAACTTCACCAAGGGAACACTTGTTAAAGAGGCTGGATGGTTAAATGAGATCAACGGTTCAGTGTACAGTCAAACCTGTAAATTACGGACACCTTTTTTTACAGGTGTCCTTTTTTTCAAACTGGTTATTGTAAAAATGTTCCCAACAATCTTGAAGAACCAGGTGAGATTATGATCAGCACCTAATCAGCTGTAACAATGGTAAGAACTTAAGTTTGGAAGCAGATAGAACAACAAAACTGATGTGCCAATTCCAGGACCTGTATACAGTGGAACCTGTTCCTAATGACACTCTCAAACGATGATCAACTGTATGGTGTGGGGTTGGATGCATGCACATCTTGTGCGTCTGCGTGGGGTCTCTGATGTGTGCACGTCTTCTGGTGTGTGTGGTCAACAAGATTGCTTTTGGATGCGGGTGTCTTTTTTGGGAGTGTCCATTTATACAGGTGTCACTGTATTATTCACACAGATTTCAGTATTCAAATGGGACAACTGAATTGAAATCAGTCTGCAAGTAAAAACAGTCCCTAAGATGACGTGTTTTGGAAGCGGCCCCAATTGACTGATAGATCTAACAGTCCTATTGTGTGGAAACATCACAAAAACTATTAAGAGACAGGATTCCTTCAGGTCCAGAACAAGGGGGCATAATCTTAAAATTAGAGTGAGGCCAATAGGAATGAAATCAGGAAGCATTTTCTCATACAAAGAATAATGGAAACTTGGAATTCACTCTCCCAAAAAGGTGTGGATGCTGGATCAAGATGGAGGTCGATGGACTTTTGTTGGGTAAGGGTATCGAGGAATATGGAGAAAAGGCGGGTAAATGAAGTTGAGGTACAGATCAGCCATGATCTAATAGAATGATGGAACATGCAAAGGCTTGAAAAATTGGGTCTTTTTGACAGGGAGAAAGGTTAAGGGAGGATCTAAGAGGTTTTTAAGATTCCAAAAGATATAGAGGAGGAAATAGTGTAGGATTATTTCCTCTGGTTGACAAATCAATGACAAGAAGCCATAGGTTGAGTCTTAGAAGAACAATGTTAGAAGAAATCCTTTTATACAGGGTTATTCGAATGTGGAATGCTTCACGAGGAGCTATTGAGGCAGATACTAAAACATCATTTGAAAGGGAATTAGATAAGTATGTGAAAAGGAAGAATGTAAAAGAATAGGTGGAAAGAGGAAGAAAATGAGATTAAAGTAGATAGCTCTAATTGAAGAGCTAGCTCTGGCACAGGCACGATGGGCTGAATGGCCTCCTCCTGTGCTGTTGATGCTTGGGATTTTCTGAAATGATGCAAGGTCAAGCACTGGATGCATATCTGTTGCTGATCTCGCTTAAAGTTTAAACTGTAATTAGGCATTCTGGAAACAGGAAGTGAGTATCTGTGCATTCAAAGTACTGTCGCTGATCATGAACTGATCTTGACAGTTTTTAAAATTTCCACATTAGGTTTTAAAGGTCACTCATTATTACCCTGCTGTTGAACAGTTAGGGGAGAGAAATGTTTAAGGTGCTCTTTCCTATATGTGAACACGCAGATGTTTTGTGTGGAACTCCCCCCTGATGTGTCACTGAATAGGAATTTCATGGTCACCCCTTGTGGGAGTCCCATATTAAACATCTGTTCCCAGGCTGCCTCCAGCTGGCCATTTTGTAGCTTAAAATTTGTTAAGAACTGATGACTTGTAAAAACAGCTAAACCAGTCAACTCCCTTTACACCACCTAAAATGAAAAAACTGATGTTATACAGTCCCCTGTACACTTACCCATCTCCTTGCTCATCAATATCTAACGTCCCTTAGAACCTCAAGTATTTTTCTTCTCTGACCTAATAGCTTTTATTTCTGGATCTTTTTCCACCACCTCCACTCTTTCTGTTTGTACAGCAATCCTTCTTCCTTATACACTCTCCATAATGACCTTCATTTAACTTCATGGAGTTTAACACATACTAGATGTGGAATATAAACCTCAAGTACTGGACATCTGAAATCAAAGCCATAAGTCCTAGAACTGCACCGTAGGTCTATCGGTATCTGAAAGAGAAAGATAAGGGTGTGTAACCTTCCAAACAACCCTTAATGTCTATACATTGGTCTTTACTTAATGGAGGTGCAGAGAGATTTAGGGGTCCATGTACAGAAATCACTAAAAGCTAATGGACTATTACAAAAAATAATTAGAAATGTTGGCCTTTATCTCAAGGGGGATGGAATACAAAAGGGTGGAAGTTATATTTCAGTTATGTAAAGCTCTGGTTCGACCCCATTTAGAGCACTGCGTGCAGTTCTGGCCACTGGAGCTCAGGAAGGATATATTGGCCTTGGAGTGGGTGCAGTGCAGATTCACCAGAATTATACCGGGGCGCTAAGGATTAAATTATGAGGACAGGTTGCACACACCTGGCTTGTGTTCCCTTGAGTTTAGAAGATTAAAGGGTGATCTAATTGAGGTGTTTAAGATGATTGAAGTAGTTGATAGGGTAGTTAGAGAGAAACTATTTCCTCTGGTGGGGGGAGTCCAGAATAAGGGGGTAGAACTCAAAATTAGAGCTAGGCCATTCAGGGGTGATGTCAGGAAGCATTACATCTCAAGGGTAGTGGAAATCTGGAACTCTCTCTAACCCACCCACTCCCAAAAAAAAAGCTGTTGCGGCTGGGGGTTAATTGAAAATTTAAAAACTGAGATTGATAGATTTTTGTTAGCTAAGGGTATCAAGGGATATGGAACCAAGGTGGGTAGATAGTTAAGATACAGATCAGCCATGATCTAATTGAATGGCAGAGCAGGCTCGAAGGGCTGAATGGCCTACACCTGCTCTTATGTTCCTAATTACCCAGTGTACGGCAGTTGGTGGCTCAGAGAACCATGTTTGTGAACTCATTCATTTTCTCCACTGAGAATCCCCAAGCTGACAGACCCTTAAGATGTTGTTTATACAGCTTGGAGCCTGTACCTGTGTGGCCTGAGCACGGGCCTTGTGTAACTAACTGCAAAGAAAATGTAAAATTCACAGGACTGGCTGCTGGGAAGACCCATTTTTAGCTGGTCTTCCAGACTGCCGGTCTCGATCAGTCTTGGCAGTTGTACATTTGGCTTGCAGCCTGCTGCACAAGGCCCACGTTTCAGGCACCTGGTGGTATTAACACAATACAAAAGTACCTGTATTCTTCATGTCAAGCCCCTTCATACAGATCTGAGTACAGTAGGATATGTGTTTCATATCTCCTCCGTACCTAACAACTAAATTATGTTCTTACAGAAATGAACGATGTTGTAGGTTTCCCAAGACACACAATTTTGCTTTGTCTCCTTTACATCTCCAACATTCACTTTATTATGGTTGCATTGGAAAGAAAGAAGAAAGAGCTTGCATTTATATAGCGCCTTTCACAACCTCAGGACGCCCCAAAGTGCTTTACAGCCAATGAAGTACTTTTGAAGTGTCATCACTGTTGTAATGCAGGAAATGGAGCAGCCAATTCACGCACAGCAAGGCCCCACACACAGCAATGAGACAATGAGCAGATAATCTGTTCGTAGTGATGTTGGTTGAGCGACAAAATATTGGCCAGGACACCAGGGAGAAATCCCCTGATTTCTTCGAATAATGTCACGGGATCTTTTATGAGCAGCTGAAGGGGCAGACATCTCATCCGAAAGATGGCACCTTCAACAGTGCAGTACTCCCTCAGTACTGCATTGGTGTTAGTCTAGATTAAGTGTTGGAGTGGGCTTTGAACCCACAACCTTCTGACTCAGAGGTGAGCCAAGGCAGTATCTTATCCAATAGGAAGTATTATCCTGATTTGGATTAATTTCATATACAGTACCTTCAACAAGAAAACATCCCAAGATTCATTATAGAAGGGGAGGGGAATGGGCACTAATCATAATTTGTATTTTTTTGATGCCTTTAACATAGATAACATCCCAAGGCACTTCATGGGTGGTTTAGGGGGGGGCGGGGGGAGGAAGAGAAAATAAAACAGATAAAGGAACAGTTGCCAAGCCATGGTAGGAGTGTGAGGAGAGGTGACTGAAAGCTTAGTTAGAAATATGGGTATTGAGAACGTATTTTATGGTGGAAAGAAAAATAGAGAGATGGGGAGGGAATTCTAGAAAGTATGGCTCAGGCGGATGAAGGATCTATTGCCAATGGTGAGGCAAAGAGGGGAAGAAACACAAGGCCAGAGTTGGAGAATCAAAGGTTGTGGTAAAGGATCAAAGGATGGAGAAGTAGGTGGGGAAAGGTGGTGATAGGATTTGAAGACGATGATTTTAAATTCAAGGCTTTTGGAGACAGGGAACCAATGTAAGTCAGTGTGGACGTGGGGTGAATGTGAATGGGACCGAAGTGCAGAATAGGATACAGCTGGCTGAGTTGGAGCTTACGAAGGTTTGAGGATGGGAGGTTGCAAGAAGAGCATGAGAGAAATTGAGTCTAGAGATGACAGGAGCATGGCTCGGTTTCAGGGCAACGGGGCTGAGGTCGGGGCAGAGATGGACAATGCTGCAGACATGGTAATAAGGAGTCTTGGTGATGCATAGGGATATGGTTTTGAAGCTCAGCTCATCAAACAGGACATTGAGATTGCACACCATCGGGTTCCGCCTGAGCGAACAGCCATCGAAGGACCAGGATCCAATGTAGGTCAGCGAAGATATGGGTGATGGGCAAGAGGGATTTGATCTGGAGTAGGATATAGGCAGCAGAGCTTTGGATGAGCTAAAATATATGGAGGGTAGAGGCCGTGCAGGAGAGCATTGGGATAGATGAGGGTTTCAGCGGCAGATGGGCTGAGGTGGAGGCGGAGGTGGGTAGTGTTATGGAGGTGGTCTTGTAATGGAGAGGATACGAGATCAGAAGCTCAGCTTGCCAGAATTGCAAACATTCTGGTTCAACCTGAGACCATGGCCAGGGAGTTCGGTGGCATGGGTACAGGATTTGTGCTGGGCCTGAAGCCAATGGCTTTGACCTTTCCAACGTTTACGTGGAGGAAATGAACTAGGATGTTACTAGGACATGCAAGAGATAATTCTGTGAGGGCTACTCCTGGCCTGGAGCCTCACTAGATGAATAACATTTTGTGATACAGTATGTGAGTAATTTGAGACATGACGTGGTAAATGTAGCATGCTTGGGAGGAACAGGTGACTTTGGACCTGTGGTTCCCAAAACTCTCCACCACTGGGGTTTCCTTGCTTCGTGTCTGGCTCTGTTGTAGACTAATTGATGGAGATTGATTTCTATGGTTAGTCAACAACTCCATTATCATTGTATCATGGGACTACCAGGATGGTAGAAGGTGAACTTGATGGACCTTGGTCTTTTCTCGTCTAACAATTCCTATGTCCTATATCAGAGATAAGGCTACAACACTACTAGGCTGATTCTGCGACTCGCACTCCCGTCTAGGAAAGCTCAATGCTGGGAACACACCCTTGGAAAATGATCTTTTGAGACGTGGTGTTCCGGTGACTGGAAGTTCTCTAAAAATCCAGCCCGGGAAAGTAGTTACATACTTCCAACGTTTTTTCAGGATATAAAAAGTGCGCCATGGAACGGCTGTAGTAATCGAGTGCTGACCCCGCAGGAGGGATTAGGCAGGTCACAAAAGGCCAAGTCATTATCAACTGACCTATTCATTGGGTTTGACTCTGCTGAGTTCGAATGAAGGCACGAAAGCTCCATTGTATGTGGAAAAATAAATGAAGTACACTGCAGCACAGTGAAGTTATTGAACATTGCACCCTTGTACGAAATAACCCTGGCCTTCAGATTAATTACATGGTTCGTACTGAAATTATCTCTGCCAAACATTGACACATAAGGTTAAAGGTCATCCGAGCCTCGAGTTGCGAAGCCATAAAACATTTATGACTTCTCTTGTTTGTGGGCTGGACAAAATACTTAGTATATTGTGGCACTAAATGATTGTTAAACTGTGATTAATACTGCCCAGCAGCCATCATGATACAAACTGAAAGCAATGGGAAATAGCTGAATAATTGGACATCTATTTGCTTCCTTCCATTTAAGGTTGGGGGTGGAGGGGGGGAAGGTTCTGTGAGATGACGCTGGTTGCCAAGGAGATCACTGGCACTATCCCAGCTGCTCTTTGTACCTCGTTAACCTTTAACCAGCTTTAAGTAACATCCTAGAGAAAAGCTGGAGGGTGGCAAAGATTTAATTCTCAGCCATCTTCAATTGTCTCACCTACTGTCCAGTCAAATGGCAGCACTATCTACATATGTATGTATGTATGTGTATGTGTGTATGTGTATGTATGTATATATATATATATCTTTGGAAATATCAGATCATTCTGAACCCCACGGCCAGTTATAAATCCAAAGACCTCACATGTATTGCTGCTTCTGTGTAAATCTCTGACAGCCGAGGCTAATTTGTTGATTGCATGAAGTGATTATTTTGGTTCATGATTAGATCACTCAAAGCCTGTCCTTTTCTTCTCCCCCGCAGGTAAGTGAATTGGAATTACAAGCGACAACATTCTCTGCTGCTAGGTGAAACACAGGCTAGATCGATCAAGGCGTGCGATCAAAAAGTTACAGGAAGTAAAGTGATCTGTGATGCAGTTACAGTAGCAATAACTGGAATATATAGCTTGATGAAGATGGTAAGTGTATTTCCTGGGCAAAATACTAGAGCAAGTGTTGACATTCGCCAGTGCCGTAATCTAAAAGGGAAACTCCGACTATGGTATTATGCCTCTATTTTAGTGAAAATAGCATAAGATTACAAAGTCATTCTCATTTGAGCAGAGAGCAAATTGCAGTAGCTGAATATTGTTACAGTTGTGTTCCGATCACTAGCATTCAGTCTTTGCTGGTTGTTCTTCAAAACTGAGTGGGTCCTTCAGTCCTCCGATGGGCTAATAAACACCAACCCGACCGACTGAAATATAGACTAAGTTCTCTGATCCTGCACTCAGAGGGTGAGGGTTGGAGTGTTGGCACTCTAGAGTTGTAGAACAGCTCCAACCCAAGCTGGGAATATGGGATTGGTGAATTTACCCTTATATTTTAGGTTAGGATTACGCACTTAATCATTATACTAACGTATTTCAGTATCGGAGATTAGAACAATAACATTGTCTGCAGATGGATTTTATATGGAATTTGAACCATTTTATCAGATTACGGTACCTTTTATTCTAATTCACCTTGCTGTTATGTCTGTTTTATGGGCTGCTTTGCATAAACCAACCAGCATTTTAAAGTAAATATCATCCAGTTCGATAGTAAGGTTGATGCCCCATTGTTTGAACGCCACTGCTGTAAATAATCAAATGGCCCAATGGTTCAATAGTGGGACGGCATTTGTCCCATTATTTCTTCGCACAAATGGAGTGAAAAACTGAAACACTCTTTTCCCCCCAAAAAGCTGTTGAGGCTGGGGGTCAATTGAACATTTCAAAACTGAGATTAACATCTGATAACTGAGGTTTTTGTTAGGCAAGGGGATTAAGAGTTACGGAACCAAGGCAGGTAAATGGAGTTAAGATACAGATCAGCCATTATTTAATTGAATAGCGGAACAGGCTCGAGGGGCTGAATGGTGTACTCCTGTTCCAATGATCGTTCTTTTAGCACAAGGCAGGTTTCCAAGACAAAGCGATTAGTTATCGGACTGGTTTTGTGCTCGTGTTTCACTGACACCATTTTGTAATCTTCCAAAATCAAGGTCAAATGCTCTCACATTGTCATTATTACTTGGCACTATTTGCTGATTTCAAAGCAAGAGCTGATGAATTATAAAATCTTACAGCACAGAATGAGGCCATTGTGCCAGTGCGGGCAACAAGACCAAAAGTTGCCTTCATCATCCCTATTATTCTATGGGCCTCTATATTGCATAACAAGATTTATGTTTGATCCTATTTTCCAGCTGAAATTGCGCAGTTTCTGTACAGTTTGTGGTGCTGCATGATTCGGAGATCTAAAATGAAGAGGAAGCTTTCACAGTTACTCTGTGTACATGCAACTACTTCAGGGCTACTGAGATGATCAATTCCTAGAAAGATATCTCTTCCCTTCATACCACTGCACATTACATTCCAGGGAAGCTGCAGAGGAAAGTGGCCACAATGATATCTGGTGTAAAGCTGGGCCCCAAGAGTTGAAGACTAGTTACTTAAGACAAACGTAGGCGTTGAGGATATGATTGTACGTTTTAAAATGAGGAAGGAATTGGACACGGTTGAGGTTTCTCAGGTTCTTTTGAGATGGATAGGGATGGTAGGATGAGAGGGAGTGCCAATAAAACTCTTAGGCAAAATTTATATTAGATTCTTTTCAGTGAGTCATTGCCCTCTGGAACAGACTGCCACAAAGTGCAGTGGATTTGGATTTACTGCAATCCTTTAAAAGGGAGGAGGACATTTCCAATTATAGAGGGCAAGTTGCTAGTTGCCTGGGATTATCCTGAGTTATGGGCTGCCGTGGGTTGTTCCTGAATAGGAGGCAGTTTTCTTCCTCCTTTTTTTGGCGTCTCCCAGGGGGATTGTGGCGTTCGAGGATTGGTCAGTATTGTATGTTTTTGCACCATGGCTGGATGGGCCAGCAATCTTCTGCCTTTTTCATATGTTCGTGCGTAACTGTAATTGAACAGGGTCAGTTCATAGAACACACTGGCCTGGCGGGCTCTGAGATTTAACTGGAAGTGGAATCCATGTGAGTGAATGAGAGAGAGAGACAAAAACAGGTTTAAAAGAAATTGCTAAATTTAAGAAAATGAAAACAATGTTGTTTCAGTGGTCACTTAGGATTGTAGACTATGACAAAAATGTAATTGTCTCTGGTATAATTGTTGAGATTGGACTTTTAATGCAATTGCAGTTATGCTGCAGGTATCCATCAGCTGCTTTTAAATTTACCTTTTCAATTTATTTTTAGATTTCCCTCTTCCCTTCATTGCCCCCCCTTCATTGCCACCCATTATCCCTTCCCCTGCCCTCTCTCACTATCCATTTCCTTCCCTTTATTGCCATCCATTGCCCCTTCAATAGCATCAGTTTCCTCCCCACTTATCGCCATCCATTTCCACCCGCCCCCCCCCCCCACCTTACGCTCCTACTCGAGTCCAGCTGCTAATGGACCAGACTGGCCCCCTCTTCGATGTTGCTACTGCTGCTAATGGCAGTAATTCTGCCAAGAATTCCTGCCCACAGCATTCATCAGCCATGCTCTGTGTCATTAGCAGCACTGAGGAGAGAGGAGCCCTGGTCTGGACATTAGCAGCCAGACAATTGGGGGAGCGAGAACTCGGGTAGGAGCATGGTGAGGTGGGAGTAGCGGGCCAGTGGGCCCAGGTTGTGCTGATTTTTGTCAACAAGTTGACGAGCACTGTCGCCCTATCCGGGCCCCAAAAACACAGCGTTGATCTGAAATGCTTGACCATGGTATGAATGGTAAGGTTCCATGGATACCTGCAGCACCTTTCCCAAGGGTCAATCCTCAAACAGGAATCCCTAAGCAGTAATCGGGAGAAGGAACTTGGGCTGATTCTCTCCCCTGGTCCAAGGGTCCTGAGGCAAACTGTACCACCCCTGCCATGACCACAGACTGAGTTTGTGACAAGACCATCGACTACACCACTGAACTGCGTGCGGTGTTTCCATGACAATAATGACATATGCATTTTCTGTCCCCGGACCCAAAAAAAAGTTTGGTGAAACACTTTGCTATGAAGCCTATGTTCCTTTAGCAGTTTGAGGGTTTTTAGCTAATTGAAATGATATATCACTGGATGTGCAGTTTGTTGATGCAATAAGTTTTCCGTGCTTTAACCCGATTGCTGCCTTGTTTTTTTTCTTACACACTGATGGATCGCAAAAGATGCATTTATCGCCTTTCAGAAGTTTTAAATACTTTAGCTTCTTGCTGATGTAGTCACTCTCTGTCCAAGCTAATTAGGGTTGATGGATTCCATTATTGCCTTGCTTAACCTGCTCTATTTCATCTTTTCTCTTCCCTTGACAAGCTATCGACTGATTTATTCCTTTAAATGGATGAAGATTCGAGTTTATTGCTCTTTCCTGCTGGAAACCAGCACAGAAAGACATTATTTATTTATCTATCTGGCTAACTATCTAATTAAAATTCTTGCATTAAGTGTGCATCACAACTTAAATCCAACTGCCAAGCTCTAATGATGGGCTTAAATAATTTGTATCTAGGCAGATAACCAATCCGATTTGTTCAAATATCTGATTGATACCAATAAGTACCGATAGGAAAGAAGGAACCATCTAACACAAAACAAACCAATCAAGTCATTCTAATTTTTTCAAAGCAGTTTCAGCAGTTATCCACTGCACTAAATAAATGCATTAAAAATTACATCGAAATAGGAAACTGGGTGGCGCAGTGGGTTAGGGACTGACCTTTCACCTCCAGTGCCTTGGTTCAAATCCAGCCCAGACTGACGGTGGAAGAGTCTCCTCTTGTCTTGGCTGTAGTTTCAGTTTCTGTTTGGCACCTCCCGGGTACCGCAAGGCAAGCTCACAAACTGAGGGTCAAACCTCTGTCCTTTCACTCTGTGGCTCCGATGAATGTATTTCCTGTCCTGCTCGTCTTTCCAATGATCTCCAGTTTCCAAATTTAGTCAAGCCCTGTAACCTTTCAAAATGCGAATACTAACGTTTTGCAAACCCACGCCAATCCTTCTTTTTAAGCAGGGGATTATGTCAGTCTGATAAAAGGTTTCTATTGTGGAGCCCATGATCTCTGGATTTAAAAATGTTGATGCTTGCAATACCAGCATGACCTTGAACCCGTGCCTGGGACATCACATATTGCCCCAAACACCGTTGGCGTACAGAACAGGCGGATTAAAATGTGGATTGGACAGAACATCCCTTAAAGGACTGCCCACTTGTATTGTGTGCGTCAGCTATTACAGCCCTGCTCTTTGAAACTCCTTCCTAAAACCACTTTGCCCTCATTGCCTTTGCCGCCTGTCCAGAGGCTGTGGATGCTAGGGTAATTGGAACTCTCAAGACTGAGATTGATGGAGTTTTGTTAGGTATCAAGGAATATGGTAGGAGAAGAGTTGAGGTGCATATCAGCCACAATCTAAAGAAGGAAAGAAAAACTTGCATTTCTATAGTGACTTTCACAACCTCAGGATGTTTCAAAGGGCTTTACAGCCAATTAAGTACTTTTGAAGCCACTGTTGTAATGTAGAAAAAGCGACAGCCAATTTGCACACAGCAAGCTCCCACAAACAGCAATGAGATAATGACCAGATAATTTTTGAACTTTTTTTTAGTGATGTTAGTTGAAAGATATATATTGGTCAGGACAACTGGGGAGAACTCCCCAGCTCTTTTTCAAATAGTGCAATGGGATCTTTTATGTCTGCATGAGAGGGAAGACGGGGCCTCAGTTTAACGTCTCATCCGAAAGACGGCACCTCCGACTGTGCAGCACTCCCTCAGTACCACACTGAAGTTTCAGCCTGGATTACATGCTCAAGTCTCTGGAGGGGTTTGAACCCATGACCTTTTGACTCCAGAGGCGAGAGAGCTACCCACTAATCCACAGCTGACACTGTAATTGAATGACAATCTAATTGAATGATGGAGCAGGCCCGAGAGTCTGAATGGCCACCTCCTGTTACTGTGTTACCCATCTCTTTGACCAGGCTTTCAGTTCCCAACGCCCCCCCTCCCCCAACCACTGCCCATCCCCTTTTAATTTTTCCCATCTCTTGCTCAGCATCCTTCTCTGTTTGAGAAGATGTCCGTCTGTTTGAGGGATGCCAAATGAATGTAACTGGTTGTCCACGGCCTGGTGCCTGTGCTGTGACCTGAGGTGGGTGCTGCTCCACGCTGACTTCCAGCTTTTACCGCCGAGTGCAGGCTTGCTAACTGGACGTATTCCTAGACATTTCATCACATGACCTCCCGTCTCCAACCGTCCCGCCCAGTCGAGCAGCCTTTATCTTCCCATCTCCAATATTTTTATAACTAATAAACAAAAATCTACAAAGAAAATGTTTTAAAAACCCACAATTTTCAATGCCCCCTGTGATTTTTTTTTTCTCTCCTGGGTTGCTTGCAGCAGTGTCTGGGAGATTAATCTTTAATTCCTGGAGACTCCAGGAGAGTTGGCACCCTAGATGAGTGCCAGTCATTTCTGGCCGGTTTGAAATGGCACGTGCTGCATCAGTACTTCTGAGCGAGTTGGGTGTTGCTAGCTGGAGATTAAGGACCTGATAACACATAGTTTGAACCCTCCTTTTGAGTTCTGCTGCTCCATTTTGGAACAGAAGCCAGTTTTTCTTTTCAAACACACTCGTATGGCTGTCTGCGAGGAGGTGTGGAGATATTTGCAACCGTACCTTGCTGAACCTAAACAGCTGCTGCTGAAATTCTACTAGTGTAAGGGGGGTAAGGAAACTCCTGCTTAGCAACCTGAAGCAAGTGGCAGGTAATGGAATGCTGTACTTCGGGGAGATCCCCATGGAATCCTCTCCCTGTCCAAATACACCAAGTCCTTTCATCACCAATGAACATGTCCAACGATTCAGTAATTTGATACATTGGCCAACAAAGGAACAAGTGTCTCAGTGGCTGCTGCTCCTTGTCATGAGCCACATTACTCTCATAGCAGATGAGAAGTTTCCAAACTTGGGGGGCCCTACTGTCGAATGATTAATTAAACCAGATTAGGTAATGGAGATTAAATTTAAATTCTTGTTAACCTAAACCTTTTGCGTGGGACGTAACGTGGAAAGAGAAAGGCCCGTCGATCACATGACTACACAAGTAGAATAGTGGGCTCGATTTAACCAGTTGCCACTCACCAGCATAAAGCTTCTTAGGAACATTGGAATAGGAGGAGGCCATTCAGCCCCCCGAACCTGTTCTGCCATTCAATTAGATTATGGATGATCCATTTACCTGCCTTTGATCCACGTCCCTTGATATCATTACCTAACAAAAATTTATCAAACTCAGCCTTGAAAATTTCAATTGATCCAGCACCCACAGCCTTTTGGGGGAGAGAATTCCTACTACCCTTTGTGTGAAAAAGTGCTTCTTGATTTCACTCCTGAATGTCTTAGCTCTAAATTTAAGATTGTACCTCTTTGTTTTTGATTTACCCACCTAGTAAATAGTTTCTTTCTATCTACCATATCGAATCCTTTTATCATTTTAAACACCTCGATTAGATCACCCCTCAATCTCCTATACTCAAAGCAATACAAACCAAATTTATGCAACCTGCCCTCAATTTAACCTTTAACCCCCCCCAGTATCATTCTGGTGAATCTGCACTGCACCCTCTCCAAGTCCAATATGTCCTTCCCGAAGGTGCGGTTCCCAAAATTGAACACATGACTCCAGATGGGGTCTGACCAAGGCTGTATACAACTGAAGCATAACTTCCTCCCCTTGTATTCCGGCCTCCTTGAGATAAAGGCCAACATTCCATTAGTCTTTTTGATTGCTTTTTGTACCTGTCCATTAGGTTTTAGTAATTTGTGTACATGGACACCCAAATCACTTTGCTCCTCCCCAGTTCCTAATATCTCGCCATTTAGAAATTACTCCGATTTGCCTTTCTCTGACCTAAAGTGGATGACCTCACACTTTCCCACATTAAACTCCATTTGCCACAGTTTTGCCCACTCTCTTAATCTGTCTATTTCCCTTTGTGACTTCCTACTCCCATCAACAGTACCTACTGTGCCTCTCGCAACAGGAGTGCATGTCGGGAATTCAGGGGCGAGAGTCAGCTACTCCACACGATTCAAATTAATGGATGGAAAATCGTGCACTGATCTCAATGTCTGAATTTCCAGTCGTACAATCTTGTCACACAAAACTCCGTGCGGGAGTGCCAACTCACCAAGTCCATCTCTGAATGTCTATACCTGAATTGAATGAGCCTGTTGAATTTTGTAACTCCTTTACAGTTTAATATATATTCAAACAAAATCAAGTTGTTTGAAGAGACCAATAGTAACATACAGGGCGGATAGTGTGTTCAGGTGTCACCTTAGCTCAGTTGGTAGCATTCTCGCCTGAGTCAGATGGTTGTGGATTCAAGTCCAGTCTCCAGAGACTTGAGCACAAAATCTAGGCTGACAATGAAGTGAAGTACTGAGGGAGTGCTGCACTGTCGGAGGTGCTGTCTTTCGGATGAGACGTTAAACCGAGGCCCCGTCAGCCCTCTCAGGTGGACGTAAAAGATCCCATGGCACTAGTTCGAAAAAGAGCAGGGAATTCTACCCAGTGTCCTGGTCCATATTCATCCCTCAACCAACATCACAAACAGATTGTCTGGCCATTTATATCACCATGTTTGTGGGACCTTGCTGTGCGCAAATTGGCTGCTGCGTTTCCTACATTACAACAGTGACTACACTTCAAAAGTGGCTGTAAAGTGCTTTGGGACGTCCTGAGGTCATGAAAGGCACTATATAAATGTGAGTCTTTGTTTCTAAGTAATAGTCAAAAAGGAGTGGATTTACTTTCAGCCCCAAGGATACTGAAACTTATTGTAAATGTTACCAGTTATCTCAATGGTGGATTGAATCAAACCTCCCTCAGGCTTAAGCTTTTCAAAAATGCAGGCTTGATGTCGTCAAATTTCTACCTCCTGAATTGTCATCGCCTTTACACTCCATCTAGATTTGTTAATGAAAAGGAACGCAAAATCAGAACAATTTATTTGAAAGCAGAGCAGAATGATTTTTTTCCTCAGAAAATAAATTGAAAAGAGCAACTTAAGGGAGAAGAAATTCGTAGAAAATGTAGACAATTGCATTTACTTTTTTTTAAGTACAGGACAGTTGTCGGAGGCACAATATTTACTGACTGGCTACCTGCTACTTAGTGGACTGTCGGGGAAAAGCTTTGCGGTGAGCTGCTAACCAAAGGAGTGACTCTGCTTTCCAGTGCAAGCAACAGAACTCACGATAGGCAAAACTATAGACCTCAACCTACAACATCAAGTGAGAAACCCAACATTCTCACAAATCGAGTCGTTTAAAAGTTGTAACATCTTAGCCCTGCTCCTCACTCAGATGACTAAAAGGGAACTAAAAGAGAGAAACTATTTCCTCTAGTTGGGGGAGTCCAGAACAAAGGGGGCATAACCTTAAAATTAGAGCTAGGCCGCTCAGGGGTGATGTCAGGAAGCACTTCTTCACACAAAGGGTAGTGGAAATCTGGAACACTCTCCCCCAAAAAGCTGTTGAGGCTGGGGGTCAATTGAAAATTTCAAGACTGAGGTCAACAGATTTTTGTTAGGTAAGGGTATTAAGGATTACGGAACCAAGGCAGGTAGGTGGAGTTAAGATGCAGATCTAATTGAATGGTGGAACAGGCTTGAGGGGCTGAATGACCTACTCCTGTTCCTGTGGTAGTGTAGTGGTCATGTCACTGGACCAGTAATCCAGAGAACGTGGGTTTAAATCCCACTGTGGCAGTTTGAGAATTTGAATTCAGTTTAAAAAAAAATCTGGAAGCAAAATCAATAAAAGTGTCCAGGAAACTGTTGGATTGTCGTAAAAACCCAACTGGTTCACTAATGTCCATTAAGGAAGGAAACCTGCGTCCTTCCCTGGTCTGGTCCATATGTGACTCCAGTCCCACACCAACGTGTATGACTCTTAACTGAAGTGGTCTAGCAAGCCACACAGTTAAGGATAACTAGCGATCGGTGATAAATGCCGGCCTTGAAAGCGACACCCATATCCCAAGAATTATTTTTTTTAAAATGACTCTGCAAAATCTTCATTTGCTCAATCCTATGATAAATGGTGAATGTAGAATTTCACTCTGTGTCTGACCGTTAACAGGCCCTAGTTCACTGCAGATCTGATCCGTGTAATATTAACTGGCTGTTGCGGAAGCAAGCACAATTAGTGGAATCATTTGGACGTGAGCTTGATTAAGTTTATAATTTAGCGCGACAGGCTTTTCCCAATCAAGAGTCATGAGAGTCGTTCCAGACAAATGCTGGGGCTATGTGTGATCCCCAGGCCACTGCACTGCAGTGTGTGTCAGAACAATGAGACTGGTCATGTTCTCTGTCAGCAGAGAAATATAAACATTTCTTGAATCTGTGGAGATTGGAAGGGGTATATTTGACGTTAATCGAAATTGAATATGTTGATTCCCTTTTAGTGTATTTGAAAGATGCTTTCCCTACATTACATTTTAATATAATTCAACTTCAGTTTCAGAATATTTTTTTGTGATATAAGGCAATTTATATCAAGACAAGAAAATGTCTTCTGAAGATATGAATAGCATAATTTAAAGCTTGTAATGTACAATGTAAATGTAAAAACTTGTCTTTGTAGCAGATTTTCTAGGAAAGCTATTTGTTAAATTAAATTTACTGCCTTTCCAAAGTCTACAAATGAAGTTATAAAGTATCTATTAGGAATGTAGGAACAGGATTAGGCCATTCAGCCCCTCGAACTTGTTCCACCGTTCAGTTAGATCATGGCTGATCTGTATTTTAACCCAATTTAGCCACCTTTGTTCCATATCCCTTAATACCCTTACTGAGAGAGACAGATTTCTGGACTCTAGGGGAATCAAGGGATATGGGGATCGGGCAGGAAAGTGGAGTTGAGGTCGAAGATCAACCATGATCTGATTGAATGGTGGAGCAGGCTCGAGGGGCCATGTGGCCGACTCCTGCTCCTATTTCTTATGAACAAAAATATATCAATCTTAGTTTTAAAAAGTTCAATTGACCCCCCAGCCTCAGCAGCCTTTTTGGGAGAGAGTTCCAGATTTTCACTACCCTTTGTGTGAAGAAGTGCTTCCTGACATGACCCCAGAACAGCCTAGCTCTAATATTAAAACTATGCCTACTTGTTCTGAACTCCCCCACCAGACAAAATAGTTTCTCTCAATCCATCCTTTAATCATAATTAAATTTACATTTGCAATATATCTGGATGACCCCTGATCGAGGTCCACAGTACAATATTTTGTAGCTTTCAGTGTAAGGTTTTCGGATCTGTTGCTTAGGGCTCGTGACTACTGTGGTCAATATTATATTTGCAAGTAGGATTCTGTACCAACATTATCCAGTAGGTGCTTTGATGGTCACATCAAATGTGAATTTAATGCACCACCTTTTGGCTAAATGAGGTACTTACCGACACCAGGATAATTCTGAAGCCACTTCGAGTCTTCTCACGTACGATGCACGTGATTTAATTCACATTTCATAACCGAGACAGAATATTAGATTTTACCCTTAAACCTTTTGTTCTCTGTCGTAATTATTTAACAAACGTACATATAGGAAAATGCCTAAAATGGTCACATTGAGTATTGTGGTCTGTGGCATGTAGCCACCTCTGACACGTAATCTAGAGCATTAATATTGTATATTTATAGTCCTAGCAGTATATTCTTAATTGAGGTTCTCGACATGTAGATCTAGGTTTAGCATTTACATGCCTGGTGTGATTTGGAATTTTCTGTTAATGGAGTTTCAGTTCTGAATTCCCTGCATGTGCCAGTATGACATGCAGATGGTATTTTGTGTGTTAATAACTCCCTCTCCCACTCCCGTCCCAGTAAGTCATTGTTTTCTCCCATAGTCACGTAGGGTTGGATTTTGCTGCGAGCAGTGAACTCGTTACACTTGCACTTGCCGATAGATTTTCTATGAACTTTTGCCCGGCAAGTTCCGCTAAATTAGAGATCCAAAAAGCACAGCTCCCTCAACAGGGCATCTCGGACCTGTGTGAACAGGGCAAGCAGCGGTGTATCTCTTAACCAATCAGATTGAAGCATCGCTAATGAGCAGCGCAGTCTCTGAACCAGGAAGTGTAAGTTAGAATAGTGAATTCAATGTCAAATCAGGTACAGAAAGAGAAATAGAGAGGGAAAGAAAGATTGGATTAAGAGACAAAGAAAAAGTAAGAAAAAAATGTTTTATTTAAATTTTTTTTTAAATGTCCAACAATAATTAAAATCTGAAGGAATGAGACTCCACACTTGTAAAAGTTAATTTTCAGTACCAAAGAGGTTGATTGGCAGTGATTAAGACTTACCATGCCGTTAAAATGGTACCTTGACTTAAATTTTGTTGGCGAGTTTAGTCCATATCTGGGACGTCAGTACAGGAACATCACGCCGTTCAATATGGGGAGTCAGCCGGCGAGACGCTGTTTTCGTGCAGCTTTTGGAGGAGCAGGGCATCTGGCAACTTCTGGATTTCCACATTTAACTGCTGGAAGTTGCTGTCCGATTTGCACGTAAATAATGGTGAGCGCTGTCATTGTTATTTTTACAACAAAATCTGCTCTGCTTTGCAATCTTGTGAACCACCACTAGGAGGAGCCCAAGATCAATTTGGACGACTTGCCTTCCAATTGTTCCCTGTCTCCTGCATCGTCTCTCGCTCTAGGGTGGCTGGCTGTGGTTTGGGAACTTGCAATTACTGCAATTTTTTAGATGCATTGTGCACCGAATATTATGGGTCACTTATGCCGTTACTTTTCTGTCGGCGCGAAGGGGGCTTGGACGCACGTTGGTGCAAAAAATGTGTTTAACTCGAGGGTCAGGTTGACGATTAATCCTGAATGCACTAAATGTCACAGCTAACAATGCAAAGATTCAGGATTAAGTTTTAAGTAGGACAACCTCGGAACTGGACAGCAGTTATACTGCAACCGATGCAGTGTCAGCAGGATTCATTAAATAGGTCCCAGACCCAAATCCCTTTGTCTTAATAGACCGTTCATAGAACACAGCATGCAGTGATCAGGAAGTGTTTCTGGTGATTATCCAATGCAATTAACCTGTATTAATACATAAAGGCTAACTAGTTTCAACCCAGCTGGTTTGTCTCTGAGAGTGGAAGTCCTGGTATAACGGAACGTCTAGCTCCTCAACTGGACTATTTCTTTAAGTTAACCGGGTTTTAACCCTGAATATACCATATCAAAAAAGCTAAACAAAAATGCACCGTGGTCAAAATACTAAATGTTACCACAAGTGATATTAAAATAACATCAAAAAATGTGTTGGATATTAGACTTACAATCCTCCTCTTTCTGTATGATGGGTTCTAAAATTTGTTAAGTGATATTTACAACTTCTGCACGTTTATCTCACGCAGCTTAACATGCCACTCGGACTCGGCTAACTCGGAGAAAAAGCTCTCAGTTTATGAAACCTCCCCCTCAGAATCAGCACTCAGAACTGGTCCGCCTCACTGCCCTGATTGAAGGAGCCATTTTAAGATCTAGCCTTGACACAAACCCCGGCTTGTACTTGGAATATCTGCTTCCAAAATTGCCTTCTATATACATTGTTAAAAGACACAGCAAGTATGGTGCACAGTTAATTTTATTAATTTTAGAGGCTGTACTTTATTACTCTTGATAAATAAGGATTTATAAGGAATTCAGGAGAAACTTCTTTACCCAGAGCATGGAACTCGATGCCACAAGGAGTAGTTGAGGCGAATAACATGGATGCATTTAAGGGGAAACTAGATAAACACGAGGGAGAAAGGAATAGAAGGATATGCTGAAAGGGTGAGATGAAGTAGGGTGGAGGAGGCTCGTGAGGAGCATTAACACCAGCATAGACCAGTTGGGCCGAATGGCCTGTTTCTGTGCTGTAAATACTATGTAACGTAATAAAGGACTGCCCCAGTTGGATAATGCTTTGGCGATACTTCCAAACCATGCCTGTATTTAACAGCAGTAATTTCAGGTCTGGCCTGGACTTCAGAGCTTGTTTTTTGGCCTTAATTTGCTCCCACCACCCCCCCCCCCCCCCACCAATCCCATACAGTTTTCCTCATGATTGGCTTTTAACGAGCAAATTTTGTGTCACGATGTTTTGTTAGCACATTTTACAATGGGAGCAAGACTATGAGTAGCAGTGCAAAGGGCGAATAATCCAATAGCACCTTGATCAGTCTTTGTTCCCTGTTTACTCACATCATCTTTTCCATAAAACTTAACAGAGAGAGGAAAATATGTCTCACTAATCTATAGATTCAATTTAAAAGGTGATATTCACAATACTTTCTCATTGTACAGTTTAAAGAAAAAAATTATGAATTACACATAAACAAGAATTAATGGTGTACTTTACTTTATTGCTTCCGAACGGGAGAGGCTTCGTTTTCATTTTGGCGCACAACTGAAAGTAGCTCTGACGACAACAACCTTGTGAATGCATGGGGATTTGGAACGTTCAATGGGGAGGAACTTCAGCTATGGCCCTACAAAACTGAGGTCCGCAAGGCCAATAGTAACATGATGGTGGACCTCTGCAGTCCAGCTGCTGGGTACGCTAAAGGTCTAGGGAATATTATAAAATCTGTAGGACAAAAAGTGTTTGTCCTACCAACACTACCAACCCTAATATTCATTATTAATGCCATGTATGGCTTTACTTTACAGTTGAATATGTTAGGAACAAAACTGTGTGTGACAATAACTTGGTTTCTTTTTTCCAACTTTATCCACCTCTGAGCATTTTTGACCGAAAATGACACATTTGAAGGTACTGAGAATAATCCACCAACAATCCACATCTAAAATTAAAGGAGACTGAGTTAGTGGGCAGAGAAAATCCAGGGAATATATAAATCATTTAGTTTTCATAAGTTGTTTTCTAACTTCGTTCTCTTGTGCATCCTTCACCCCACCATTGGCGGCCGTGCCTTCAGCCGTCTAGGCTCTAAACTCTGGAATTTCCTCCCTAAACCTCTCCGTCTCTCCACCCCTCTCTCCTTCTTTAAGACCCTCATTAAAACCCACCTCTTTGACCAAGCTTTTGGTCACCTGTGCTAATAACTCAGTGTCAATTTTTGTCTGATTACCAAGTCGGCGATATATTTCCAAGTCGGGATGCTGTGTGACTTGGAGGGGAACGTGCAGGTGGTGTTGTTCCCATGTGCCTGCTGTCCTTGTCCTTCTAGGTGGTAGAGGTCGCGGGTTTGGGAGGTGCTGTTGAAGAAGCCTTGGCGAGTTGCTGCAGTGCATCCTGTAGATGGTACACACTGCAGCCACAGTGCGCCGGTGGTGAAGGGAGTGAATGTTTAGGGTGGTGGATGGGGTGCCAATCAAGTGGACTGCTTTGTCCTGGATGGTGTCGAGCTTCTTGAGTGTTGTTGGAGCTGCAGTCATCCAGGCAAGTGGACAGTATTCCATCACACTCCTGACTTGTGCCTTGTAGATGGTGGAAAGGCTTTGGGGAGTCAGGAGTTGAGTCACTCGCGGCAGAATACCCAGCCTCTGACCTGCTCTTGTAGCCACAGTATTTATGTGGCTGGTCCAGTTGAGTTTCTGGTCAATGGTGACCCCCAGGATGTTGATGGTGGAGGATTCGGCGATGGTAATGCCGTTGAATGTCAAGGGAAGGTGGTTGGACTCTCTCTTGTTGGAGATGATCATTGCCTGGTACTTGTCTGGCACGAAATGTTACTTGCCACTTATGAGCCCAAGCCTGGATGTTGTCCAGGTCTTGCTGCATGCGGGCACGGACTGCTTCATTATCTGAGGGGTTGCGAATGGAACTGAACACTGTGCAATCATCAGCGAACATCCCCATTTTTGACTACATGATGGAGGGAAGGTCATTGACGAAGCAGCTGAAGATGCTCATAAAACCTTACTTCCTGTTATCAACACAATTTGCATTGTCTTGGACACTTTCCAACTTAT
This sequence comes from Heptranchias perlo, assembly GCF_035084215.1. Classification (NCBI taxonomy): domain Eukaryota; kingdom Metazoa; phylum Chordata; class Chondrichthyes; order Hexanchiformes; family Hexanchidae; genus Heptranchias; species Heptranchias perlo. Next base: position 43,950,588 of record NC_090345.1, on the reverse strand, counting down.
TTCATCTCATTAAAAAAAAGCAATAACTGAAGCTGAAACCTTTATTTTAAAGTCTGAAAAATTCTTCGCAGCCAATGCCCCAGGCAATCAAACTAAATCATCTAAAATCTATTTTTGATCCCTGGCCTGATGCTTCCTTTTTTTTAATTCATTCTCGGAATGTGAGAATTGCTAGCAAGGCATTTATTGCCCATCCCTAGTTGCCCTTGAGAAGGTGGTGGTGAGCCGCCTTCTTGAACCGCTGCAGTCCGTGTGGTGAAAGTGCTCCCACAATGCTGTTAGGTAGGGAGTTCCAGGATTTTGACCCAGCGACGATGAAAGAACGGCGATATATTTCCAAGTCTGGATGGTGTGTGACTTGGAGGGGAACCTGGAAGTGATGATGTTCCCATGTAACTGCTGCTCTTGTCCTTCTAAGTGATGGAGGTCATGGGTTTGGGTGGTTCTGTACATGGCGTGTACAGCAACAGCCACCAGACTCCAAAGAATATTCAATCACCTGTGCATAACATTAATCAGGACCAGAGTGGTCTCCTAAAAGAAAGAGAACTTCCATTCATATAGCGCCTTTTACGACCTCAGGACGTCCCAAAGGACTTTTACAGCCAATGAAATGCTTTTGACGTGTAGTCACTGTTGTAATGTAGGAAACGGGACAGCCAATTTGGGCTCAGCAAAGTCCCATAAACAGCAAGGTGACAATGACCAAGTAATCTGTTTCAGCGATGTTGATTGAGGGATAAATATTGACCAGGACTCCAGGGAGAACTCCCTTGCTCTTTGAAATAGTGCAATGGGATCGTTTACATCCACCTGAGGGGGCAAACGGAGCCTCAGTTTAACGTCTCATCCAAACGATGGCACCTCTGAGAGTGCAAGGCTCCCTCAGTACTGCACTGAAGGGTCAGCCTAGATTTTGTGCTCAAGTTTCTGGAGTGGGACTTGAGCCCACGACCTTCTGACCTAGAGGCAAGAGTGCTACCCACTGAGCCCAGGCTGACCAGCAGTGGATATGGCCAAAGTGATTTAATAACAAATGAATAGTTCTGACGGAGCCTGCTAAAAAGATGTCAGAAACTTCTCATGGCTGCAGTTTTTAACTTATTTGATTCTATTCTCCTCGCACTGATGTTAATATATTTTGAAATTAATTAACGTTTTTAAAGACCTGCCCACCTAATTCCTCGCTGGTGTACTGTAGCTCTCTTCAAATTTTGACATGAAAGTTATTCCTGAACTGCTTTTACGCATCCCCTGTCTCAGATTGTCATTGGTGGAGGAATGAGACTTGGTGGTCCAGCAAGTGTGGTCCAGGGAAATGAATGACTGGACCATTGGTACCTGCAGAAATAAGGTTCCTTTTTTTAAATTTCATTTTTTGGCATGTTCTTGACAAGGTGGTGGTAGGCCTTTTTCTTGAACCACTGCAGTCTGTGTAGTGAAGGTGCTCCCACAGTGTTATTAGGTAGGGAGTTCCAGGATTTTGACCCAGCGATGATGGAGGAACAGTGATATATATCCAGGTTAGGATGGTGTGTGTGACTTGGAGGGGAGCTTGGAGGTGATGGTTTTCCCATGCACCTGCTGCCATTGTCCTTCTAGGCGGCGGAGGCCGCGGGTTTGGGAGGTGCTGTCGGAGAAGCCTTGGCGAGTTGCTGCAGTGATCTTGTGGATAGTACACACTGTGCTGGTTTAAGAGCCTGCGTGATTTCCAGAAAAAGGAGCCAGCTGTTACCACAGTCTCATCCTTCCATGATGCTGGACTGATGTACTGTATAGAAGCCGTGTCAGTGCCTGGTGGGACTCTCCAATCCCCAATTAATAGAAACTTTCACCACTGATTTTTGTCAGGAGAGGTGGAAAATGTGCTACTTCCCTTTGAATGCTGGATGGCCCATCCTCATTCTCAGAAATGAGCAAGTTCCTCAATTTGGTTACTTGAGGATGATCATTTTTCAGGAATGTTCTCAGGAAACCTCATGGAGATAGGCTACAGATAGTCCACATAACTGAAAATGGCCACCTTATTATGCTTTAAGTCAAAAAGTTACATTGTTTCCTGCTATAGGATCTCTTAAAGGGACAGCTGTCCTAATTTTCCTGGTTGGTGTTCACCTTCATTGATACTTGCAATATACCATACTTTGAAGAATGGCAACTCAGTCTCTATTAAGACTGGGTTGCTGAAATGAGTTGTAGATTTAGACTTCCATGTCAAAGTTAATTGAGAAATTCAAATGAAGAAAAAAAATTGGGGCTATGTTCTGCCCTTTGATCTTGCTCAGTACAGTACCAGCCTTTATTATCACTGTTATTAGTATATTGGTTGTCCAGTTTGAACATCTTGCTTTCTCTGTAGTATCTAATGGAATGTCAACTGCCCATTGAATATAGTTTGAACACCTTGAAATTTTTCCAATATCAAATTGGAATCTCAGCTGTGCATTGATTACAGGGCTCAGCCTCGCACTGCTCCTGATCACTGAGGTGAATAATTTGACCTTATGCTATGTGTACGCTCTGTAATTATCCGACATATCATAAAATACTTTCTACATGGCAGGCAATAAGGAGGGTGGGCAAATCATAAGAAATGATGCAAGATAAACCCGGGAGGGAGAAAGGAATAGAAGGTTATACTGATAGGGTTAGGTGAAGAGGGGTGGGAGGAGGCTTGTGTGGAGCCTAAACACCGGTTTGGACTAGTTGGGCCGAATGGCCTGATTCTATGCTGTACATGCGATGTTATTCTACGTAACCACATTCGAATGGATTTAGACCTCCAATACCTCCTCTGCACCATGATGGGGCATCACACCGGCTCATGAGTAACTTGGGGTGGTTGGAAGCAGATGTGGCTTAATGTGGATAAGTGTAGAATAACTAGTATGGGGGCAATGAAGCTAAAGAGGGAGTATGGGTGTAATAGAACAGTAAACAGGGTGCTGATCAGGAGAGAGACCGAGGGATTATTGATAAATTGATGATACAGCAGCAGTGTATAATAGGGCAAGTAAAGTACCAGGTTGCATTAGCAGAGAGACACGGTACAAATCAAAATAAATGGTATTTTTGCTGTATAAAGTGATGGTGAGACATGATCGCTCTTGAGAGGGCGAGCAGCAATAATTATCTTCGATGGGTTCTGAGGAAAGTTTGGAAAAGAAATTTTGAGGCAACCTCATTTTCAGATTAGGTAGGGAATTAATTAAATCGATCCAGGTAAATTGGTGAAGGATTCAAATTAAAAATGAGGTATTGAGGAGTGAAAGGGGAAGTCAGGTGTAACTCTTTCACTGAAGAGTTGTGGAATCAGTTAGAAGAGAATTCGACTGAAGGGGACACTATAAACGGGCTCAAGAGACATGTGGATGCATTTTTGGAGAGGGAAGTGATTGAGGGAACTGGGGAGATGGCAGGTCGGTGAGGTTGGACTATTTAAAAGGGAAGGGCTGGCAAGGCCCAGTGCCTTTTTCCGCCACTTCAAAATTCTGCTGTCCTTGTGTCCTCATGAGCCAGTGTGATGCCCCATCATGGTGCAGAGGAGGTATTGGAGGTTATGTTCACTCACGGTCAAGCTCTGGGTCTTTTTCTGCCTCTCCCAGGAGATTGCATGGCTACAGGGCAGGGTTGTGGGGGGGAATGGGTGTGGTAGGGAGTGTCTGTTCATGATACTGCAGCCATCGTGAGTGTGGGGCTCGGTTTGAGGGACCAGCTGGTCTCTCCCTCTCCGTCATTTCCGTGTGTTCGTATCCTCTACCAGAACAATGCTGCCCTTTCACATGCACTGAGCAGTAATACTCAGAGCGATGGAGCAAGAGATTAATAGAGCTGTAATGAGCCTGTGGAATATATCAGTGTCTCCTCGAATCAGTTTAAAATTGTATAAAATTTATTAATGAGTTTCACAGCCGCCTCCCCCTCCCCTCCCCCCCCCCCCCCCCCCCACCGTCCCGACTCGCAACGTGTGCAAAACACTCGGCCCTAGGGACAAGTAAGGTTTGATCCTGCTCTGCTCAGTCTGGGATTGAGTCACACTAGTTTGACAGGCGTCTCCATCCAGGGAGAGGACGGGTGCAGAGAGTCACAATTGGTAATCTGTATCACCTCCGGGCAGCTGGGTACAGGGCACATTAGCAGGCTGCTCACTCATCATTTCAGCACCAGGGATGGGCTGGCCAAGGCAAGCTCTGAAAAAGAGAGATTATGTAGAATAACATAGAATTTACAGCACAGGAACAGGCCATTCGGCCCAACTGGTCCATGCCGGTGTATTTGCTCCACACGCGTCTCCTCCCACCCTACTTCATCTAACCCTATCATAGAATCATAGAAATTTATGGCACAGAAGGAGGCCATTGGCCCATTGTGTCTGTGCCAGTCGAAAAAGAGCCATCCAGCCTCTACTGCCCTTTCAACCCTGCGTTCCACCCTCTGGGTGAAAAAATGTCTCCAGCTCCCCTCCAATCCTTCTACCAATTACTTTAAATCTATGCCCCCTGGTTTTTTACCTCTCTGCTAAGGGAACTAGGTCCTTCCTATCCACTCTATCTAGGCCCCTCATAATTTTATACCTGAATTAAATCTCCCCTCAGCTTCCTCTGTTCCAAAGTACTGAGCCCTGCAGAACCACACTGCAAACAACCTTCCAGTCACAAAAACACCCGTCGACCATTACCCTGCCACAGAGCCAATTCTGGATCCAACTTGCTACTTTCCCTCGGATCCCATGGGCTTTTACTTTTCAAACCAGTCTGCCATGTGGGACCTTGTCAAAAGCCTTGTTAAAATCCACGTGGACTACATCAAATGCACTACCCTCATCGACCCTCCTTGTTAACTCCTCAAAAAATTCAATCCAGTTAATCAGACACAACCTTCCCTTAACAAATCCATGCTGACTCTCCTTGATTAATCTGTGCCTTTCTAAATGACGATTTATACTGTTGCTCAGAATTTTTTCCAATAATTTGCCCACCACCGAGGTTAGACTGACTGGCCTGTAATTACACGGTCTATCCCTTTCTCCCTTTTTAAACAACAGTACAATGTTGGCAGTCCTCCAATCCTCCGGCACCGCGTCTGTAGCATGTGCTTCTAGTCCTTTCTCCCTTGTGTTTATGTAGTTTGCTTTTAAATGCATCTTTGCTATTCACCTCAACCAATCCTTGTGACAGTGAGTTCCACATTCTTACCATGCTCTGGATAAAGAGGTTTATTCTGAATTCCTTATTGGATTTATTAATGACTATTTTATATTAATGGCCCTTAATTTTGGTTCTTAAAAGGACACAAAATTAAATTATTTTGTTTTAAATCCTGCCCCTCTACTTGATTGTACCAACCTTTCCTTCAGTACAGTGATAAACATGAACACACACTCTGTGGGTGAGATGACGTCATATTTAAAATCCTCAGTGCTATACAGAAATGGCACCATAGTGCCGCATACTGGCAGCCGACAGTAACTGCATAGATCAGACTGCACTGGTTGTCTAAATGAATATCAGAGAGAGAGAGAAAATAGCTGAAGTGAATTAAAATGGTTAATAAAAATAAATTGATGAAAGCGATTATACTGGTAAACTGACCCAGTATGTGCAAGTCAATTGGGCATTTAGATTCCGTGATACTTATTCGCCACATTGTTGTAACGACTGACCATTCTCCAGCCTTGGCTCAATGGTAGTGCTCTTGTCTCTGAGTCACAAGGTCATGGGTTCAAGTCCCACTTCTGAGACTTGAGCACATAATCGAGGCTGACAGTACAATCCAGTACTGAGGGGGTGCTGCACTGTCGGAGGTGCCGATTTTCGGATGAGAAGTTAAACCGAGGCTCCGTCTCCCATTTGCCCTCTTAGGTGGATGTAAAAGATCCCATGACATTTCATTGCTGTTTGTGGGATCTTGCTGTGCGCAAATTGACTGCCACGTTTCCTACATTACAACAGTGACTACACTTCAAAAGTACTTCATTAGCTATGAAGCTCTTTGGGACATCCTGAGGTCATGAAGGGCGCTATATAAATGCAAATTCTTTCTTTCTGTGATCTTTTCATAAGCATTTTTGTTTTGGGATTGGAAGTTGATACCTGAGAGTCCTTTATGGGGCTATTGTAGAGGTCTAGTGGGAGAGAGAGTCCTGGAGTAGGCCTAGGAGCTCAGAAACTCACAAAGGTATCTCTACTTTTAGTGGTAGTTTTATTTCCATTGGCTTCTTGTTATAGATATTTTAATGTAAATTGCTTCTTCAAGTTTATTAAAGGATTGTAATCGTGTTGTCTTTTTCTGGTGCTCAATTAATGCACTCCAATGGGTAGACCTCTGTTAGCTTTCCCACTTCATTGGTCAACAACTCAATCATGAAAACATGTCTTGACAGATCAGAGAGCTGCAACATTGGTCAGGCCTCTGTGACATTACGAGTTCAGCACACATCAGTAATTTAATTCAACAGTCAGCATCTCAACTTTGTAGTATTTCACAAGAAGAATTGTTTTTTTTTTCACTGGTTGAGAGCGACAGCCTCCAATCCTAATCAGTTGGAAGGCAGGACTGGGGCCTGTTGCAAACAATCAGACCCATTGATGGGTGGGGAGAAAAGGCTATTAGAACCAATCGGATAATGAAGGGCAGGAACGGATCCTGTGAGAAGTTTACGGACTTTACTTTCTCCCACTGTTGGTTCTGCGCAAGCTCGGGCTTTCCCCCCACTCTACTCCAACATTAGTGGTAGACCTTTCAAGCTATCTCAACACCACTCTGTGGGTCTCCTTACCTAAACCCCTCTGCCGTGCTACCTCTCCCCCCACCTTGAACAGTCCTCTCCAAACCTGTCCTTTCGGCCACGCTTTTGAAGTAAATGTTTACAGTGATAAAGCTGCTACGTAAATGCAAGTTCTTATCCTTATCCTCATTGTCATTGTTGTTGAGATTGAGTTCAGATGAGTTGAGAGTCAGTTACAGATGTGTTTATTTAATGCTTGTCCCCCAAGACGTTATATGTAATGAGGTTTATTTTCTTAAAGACGAGTTGCAACTGATTTTTTTTTTGATGACGGAGGTTATTCTGTAGTGTGAATGCATTATCTGGCTTTGTTTGTGCACTCACACAATGGCCTGTGTTTGGAAATAAGAGTGGGTTGGAGTGATTCTGACTTAATTTAAAAACATTACACTAAGATGCCCATATTTAGGATTTTACGACAGGGTCTTACTGTGATGTGGTATAGCCCGTTGGCCAGCTTGCGGGTGACTTTGCAGTGCTTTATGTTGTGTGTCATTGAAAGCTGTTTTCAGATTGTTTAGACGTTCTTGGTCTCCGCTCCCTTTGTTGCTGTACAGTAACCAGAACAAATCCACACCGATTGTATTAGAACGGTCAAGGTCCCACGGGAAATCTGAGGAGTGCAGTGAACAATCAGCAAGACGTTTAATAGATTGCAAAGCCCGGACTTCAAGTACTCTGTCAGGTCAATCTGAGAGCACAAAATTCAGCTCCCTGTGCCCGTCCCTACAAACCACATTTTATTGCACTTTAGGTTTCTTGTAATGACTGCAGCAGGTAAAGATCTTTATTCCAGTACAAGAAATAAATCCATTTGACAGGGGTCAAAAGAGCAGCATTGGCTAGAAATTGCTGTTGAGTGATATTAGAGGCCAAATCTTAATGCACCCGCATGACCTTCCTCTGCCTGCTATTTTAGTGGAGGTGTTAACGTTATTCTCAGAGGCTAGCTCATTTAAAATAACAGGTTAACAAAGGAAGATCGTGGGAACGTGTTAAGCATTTATCTGCTGTTTCCGCCAACTGGCCTGGAATTTTAGATTTTAACAACAGAAAAGGTTTGAAATACACAGCAGGTCAATCAGCATCACAAAGGGGAAGATACTGGGGTTAAGGGATTTGAGCACAAAATCTAGGCTGACACTTCACTGCAGTACAGAGGGAGTGTTGCACTGTTGGAGGTGTTGTCTTCCAGATGAAATGTTAAACCGAGGCCCCGTCTGCCCCCTCAGGGATGTAAAAGATCCCATGACACTTTTTTGAAGAGGAGCAGGGGAACTCTCCCTGATATCCAGGCTAATATTTATTCCTCAACCAACATCACAAACAAACTATCCGGTCATTATCAGATTGCTGTTTGTGGGATCTTGCTGTGCTCAAATTGGCTGCCGCGCTTCCCGCATCACAACAGTGACTACACTTCAAAAGTTTTGTTAGCTGTAATGCGCTTTGGGACGTCCTGAGGTTGTGAAAGGCGCTGTATAAATGCAAGTTTTTCTTCTTAATATTTGGGTGCGAACCTTCACCACACTCTAGTCTTCAGCTATTTTTTTATTCACTCATGGGATGTGGGCTTTGCTGGCGAGGCCAGCATTTATTGCCCATACCTAATTGCCCTTGAGAAGATGGTGGTGAGCCACCTTCTTGAACCGCTGCAGTCTGTGTGGTTCGATGATGTTGACTCATTCCTCCTGAAGAATTAAAATTGTTTCTTTAAAACAGTTAATTCCAGAATTCCCTCAACCCATGTGGCACCCATGGCACAAATAGAGATAAATGGGTTTGATCTAGTAGCCATTTCTGAGACGTGGTTGCAAGGTGACCAAGGTTAGGAACTAAATATTCCAGGGTACTTGACTTTCAAAAAGACAGACAAAATGGAAAAGGTGGGGGGTGGAGCCCTGATAATAAAGGATGAGATAAGGACAGTGGTGAGAACGGACGATCAGGAAGTAGAATCAGTATGGGTGAAGATAAGAAATAACATGGGGCAGAAAACACTGGTGGGAGCAGTTTATAGGCCCCCTAACAGTGGTTATACTGTTGGACAGAATATTAATGAGGAAATAAGAGGAACTTGTAACAAAGGTAATGCAATAATTGTGGGGGACTTTAATCTCCGTATAGACTGGGCAAATCAAATTGGCAAATGTAGCCTGGAGGACGAGTCCATGGAATGCATTCGAGACAGTTTCCTAGCATGATACGTTGTGGAACTAACCAGGGAACAGGCTGTTTTAGATCTTGTCTTGTGTAATGAGACTGGGTTAATTAGTAATCTCATAGTAAGGGATCCTTTGGGAGAGAGTGGTCATAATATGATAGAATTTCATATTGAGTTCAAGAGTGACGTACTTAAATCTGAAACTAGAGTCTTAAACTTAAACAAAGCTAGTTACATAGGTATGAGGGGCGAGTTGGCTAAGGTTGATTGGGAAATTAGATTAAATGATATGACAGTAGATCAGTAATAGCGAACATTTAAAGAAATATTTCAGAATTCTCAACGAATATACATTCCATTGAGGAATAAAAAACCCCACGGGAAAAGTGATCCATCCATGGCTAACTAAAGAAGTTAAGGATAGTATTAGATTAAAAGAAGAGGCTTATGAAGTTGCAAAGGAGAGTAATAAGTTGCAAAGAAGATTGGGAGAGTTTTAGAAACCAGCAAAAATGACCAAAACATTGATCAAGAGGGAAAAAATAGAAAATGAGAGTAAACTAGCTAGAAATTTAAAAACAGATTGTAAAAGCTTCAAGTATGTTAAAAGTAAGAGAGTGGCAAAAGTAAACATGGGTCCCTTAGAGGCTGAGACAGGAGAAATTATAATGGGGAATAAGGAAATGGCAGAGACGTTAAACAAATATTTTGTATCTGTATTCACAGTAGAAGACACAAAAAACATACCAGAAATAGTGGGGAACCAAAGGTCTAATGAGAGTGAGGAACTTAAAATAGTTAATCTTAGTAAAGAAAAGTACTGGAGAAATTAATGGGACTAAAAGCTGACAAATCCTCTGGACCTGATGACCTACATCCTAAGGTTCTAAAAGAGGTGGCTGCAGAGATAGTGGATGCATTGGTTGTGATCTTCCAAAATTCCCTCGGTTCTAGAACAATCACAGTGGATTGGAAGGCAGCAAATGTAACCCCGCTATTCAAGAAAGGAGTGACAGAGAAAAAACTGGGAACTACAAGCCAGTTAGTCTGACATCAGGAGTCGGAAAAATGCTAGAATCCATTATTAAGAACGTGGTAACAGGGCACTTGGAAAATCATCATATGATTAGGCAGAGTCAACATGGTTTTATGAAAGGGAAATCATGTTTGACAAATCTATTAGAGATTAGATGTAACTGGCAAGGTAGATAAAGGGGAACCAGTGGATGTAGTATATTTGTATTTCAAAAGGCATTCGATATGGTGCCACATAAAAGGTTGTTACACAAGATAAGGGTTCATGGGGTTGGGGGTAATATATTAGCATGGATAGAGGATTGGTTAACTGACAGGAAACCGAGTAGGGATAAACAGGTCATTTTCAGGTTGGTGGGCTATAACTAGTGGGGTGCTGCAAGGATCAGTGCTTGGGCCTTGGCTATTTACAATCTATATTAATGACTTAGATAAAAGGACCGAGTGCAATGTAACCAAGTTTGCTGACGATACAAAGCTAGGTGGGAAAGTAAGTTGTGGGGAGGACACAAAACAGTCCGCAAAGGGATATAGACAGGTTAAGTGAGTGGGCAAGGAGGTGGTAGATGGAATATAATGTGGGGAAATGTGAGGTTATTCACTTTGGTGGGAAGAATAGAAAAACAGAATATTTTTTATATGGTGAGAAACTATTAAATGTTCACGTTCAGAGGGATTTGGGTGTCCTTATACAAGAAACGCAGAGAATAAACATGCAGGTACATTAAGCAATTAGGAAGGCAAATGGTATGTTGGCCTTTATGGCATGGGGATTGGAGTACAAGAGTAAGGAGATCGTGCTACAATTTTACAGGGCTTTGGTGAGACCACACCTAGAGTACTGTGTACAGTTTTGGTCTCCTTTATCTAAAGAAGGATATTAGAGGGGGTGCAATGAAGGTTCACTAAATTGATTCCTGGGATGAGAAGGTTGTCCTTTGAGGAGAGATTGAGTAGAATGGGCCTTTACTCTCTCGAGTTTAGAAGAATGAAAGGTGATCTCATTGAATCATATAAGATTCTGAGAGGGTTTGATAGGGTAGATGCTGAGAAACTGTTTCTCCTAGCTGGAGAGTCTAGAACAAGAGGGCATAGTCTCAGGATAAGGGGTCGAACATTTAGGACTGAGATGAGGAGGAATTTCTTCACTCAGGGTTGTGAATCTTTGGGATTTTCTACCCCAGATGCTGTGGAAGCTCAGTCGTTGAGTATATTCAGGACTGAGAGCGATAGATTTTTGGACACGGAGGGAATCAAGGGATGAGGATCGGGCGGGAAAGTGGAATTGAGGTCGAAGATCAGCCATCATTTATTGAATGGCGGAGCAGGCTCGAGGGGCCGTAAGGCCTACTCCTATTTCTTATGTTCTTATGACTCTCTGGGCTGTCATGGGGTCCAGGGCACTTAATAGTGAGCTAGATTTATCTTCCCTGAGTGTAGAATGCACTTAGGGTTATTGTAGGTGCATGCTGTAAATAGTTTGAGTTCCCAAATAACATGATGTGTCCGGGGTGAGATTCCCAATGAAAGGAACTGTCCCCCTGCAAAGTTATATTGATGCCCCTACAATTACTTTTATTTTCAGACTTAGAATGCCTCTAATCCTTCGAAGAGAGTTATTATTGGCTTGAAAGGCAGAATTACAGCAGGCTCTAAAATGTCAGAAAATGTACCGAATGAAGTGTCAAAAGTTTAAATGTTCTTGGGGGAGGGGAGGAAAGCTGGAGTGGGGGGGGGGGGCATGTGGAGGGGAAGGGAAATGTGCTCTTGTCACCTCAGAAAGTAAATCTCCTGCCTTCTGCACTCACATCTTTCCAACAATTTTTAAATTCATCACTGCTGCTGACTGTGCCAATGTGTACTGGAGGTTTCCTCTGTGATATAAGTGATTAAATGTTGGACATATCCTGCAGCCTATGACAAGCCCATATTCCACTGCACCCGCAGTCTAACTTCTTGTTTTCACTTTTATTAAGGACAATATTCAGGGCTCTTTTTGAGCTGTCAGCATTTTGGGGGCCTGTCAGCTTTTGCTTGTTTTCCAGGCTGGTGCGTGTGGTTATTTGGTCGCAAGGTTTCTCGATGAAACAACAGTAGGTGACGCCTGTGAGTCTTTCATGGGCAACTTTACAAATCTAGACCGAGGTTTTAATGGGGGGGGTCGGGCTGTCAGACAGGTGAGACAGACTCGAGACAATCCCACACTTTGAGCAGTAATTTTATTTTAAAACGTCACCCACCTTCACAGCGGGTATTTGAACAGATTCTTTACCCAGAGAGTGGTTAGAATGTGGAACTCGCTGCCACATGGAGTAGTTGAGGTGACTAGCATAGATGCATTTAAGGGGAAGCTAGATAAGCACATGAGGGAGAAAGGAATACAAGGATCTGCTGATAGGGTTAGATGAAGTGGAGAGGGAGGAGGCTTGTGTGGAGCATAAACACCGGCATAGACCAGTTGGGCTGAATGGCCTGTTTCTGTGCCGTACATTCTATGTGATTCCATGATTGTAGTTTACTATAGGAATGTAATTGTGGTTGTTTCTTGTGGTAACTGCACTACTCATCCTCACTGGCTGGCTCCCAGTCAGGCTTGCCACCTGATTGGTCCAACGTGTTTTATTTACATTGCCATGGACTGTCAGACCAATCAGAAAGCTCGGCCTCTGGTTGGGCCTCGAGCACATCTCCAACCTCATTGGGTCAGTAGCAAATGTCAATGGAATGCATCAGACCAATTGGGAAGAACAAAATTGTCAGTCACAACACAAGGCATTGACAATGGTTGCTGCAGACGCAGAAAACATTGCTGTAGATTGGCAGATAGATTTAATATTCAGTGACCGAATGAGGTGAACTTTATCAGTGTCTTTGGATAACAGAATAAAGTTCAGTGTTTACCATGCCAGTTCGGAGATGGTTCCCCCAGTATTACTAAGAAACTACAATCAGTGACAACCTGTTTTCATGACAGCCTGCAAGCAAGGCCTGCTGGGAAATGCAGTATAACACGGCCTCACCATTACTGAACCATGTGTTACAAAGTGCCATTCCCTGCAGCTAAAGGTAATAATGGGATAAAGATTTCCTTTTGAGTTTTCTGTTCTTGTGTCTGCGATGACATTATAGGATTATAAATCTGCGCTTAAATTTGGCACACCCATATTGGGCATTTTTGAAGACAAGGAGGCTTTATTTCAGGACCATAACTCAGAGCTTTAAAGGGAAACATTCGACAACAGAATGAGAACTTTTTTTATAAAAAAACCACAACAGCCATTAATATTTCCATCAGCTGCAATAAATAACACCCCTTAACACAACGAGCTGCATTCCTTTCTCTGGGGCCTGATGTGTGGTGGGGCTGTGATTAGACTCAGTTTGATATACTGTAACATGCTGTCAGTGAATGCACTTATCATGCAGACACGTGACACATACGTGCTCGGCTCAGTCTTTGGACCCCGATGAAGGCAGAACGTATTTTTTTTTAATATAAAGAACCAAGTAATGATCAGCACAGAATTCACCCTCAATACCGTAACATATATTGGAATGCTGTTTATATAATATTCACTAATGTTTGAAGGTATTGTTCCTCACAGATTGCAAGACCAGTGGATCGAGCAAATGAGTTTTTTTTTAATGAATTCTTGGTTTGATGGATGGTTTAGTATTTGAGGCTCAAAGCAGAAATGTTGCAAGTGAGCCTTAGTGACATCGGGGCAATTTTAACCTAATTCGCCCACTGGGAAACTGCTGGGATCGGAATGCAATGCTGGTTTTACACCCCGCCCGATTTTACGCTCTGTTGAAGTCAGTGGAGAGTAATATTGCGCAGGGCGTTAAACAAGTGTCCCACCTGATTCCATGCGTTTCCCGGTGAGTTAATTTAAAATTACCCCCATTGTGTCTGATGCAAACTATTTCCCCAACACCATAATTGGGGAAAAAAATCAACTCTCCCTCCAGTCCACTCCCTCCTCAAAACTGTCTCACATCCTGTATCTGCTGAAGATGAAGGGTGCAGTAATCCCTGTAACCTTGTCCAGCGTACCACCCTCTGAGGTCTCTGCGCTCCTCCAATTCTGGCCTCTTGTGCATCCCCGATTTCCATTGGAGGCCGTGCCTTCAGCTGCCTAGACTCTAAGCTCTGGAATTCCCTCCCTAAACCTCTCCACCTCTCTTTCCTCCTTCCTTTAAGACACTCCTTAAAACCTACCCCACACCTGTCCTAATATCTCTTCATATGGCTCGGCATCAAATTTTTGTCTAATAACGCTCCTATGAAGCGTCTTGGGACACTTTAGTACATTAAAGATGCTGTATAGATGCAAGTTGTTTTTACAGGATCAAAGAAATTCAGGAGTTGTGCTTGTGGAGATATCGGGACCGAAACTAAGCTGCAAACTAAAGAGCTAGTATTCAAAACATGGCATAATAAATGAGCAGTCTCCCATGGGAACTGCCTGTTAAATGTGCTTGGTTTCTGCACGGCAGCCAGATTGAGAGGCTGGCTGGCTGCCTGGTGGGAAGGCCTGCTGTAGAAGACTGTAGCTGGGGACCGGAGGGGAGGAGAGGAGTGAGGAGGGGAAGACATCGGATCGTGGGGGGAGGCGGGGTAGACATCGGACCACGGGGCGAGGAGGGTACACATTGTATCACAAGGGTGGGGGGGAAGAGACATTGGATCGCGGGGGGTGGGGGGGGGGGAAGAGATATTGGATCGCGGGGGTGGTGGGGGGGGGAAAAGAGATATTGGATCGCGGGGGTGGGGGGGGGGGGAGGAAGAGACATCGGATCGCGGGGGGTGGGGGGGGGGGGGAGGAAGAGACATCGGATCGCGGGGGGTGGGGGGGAAGAGACATCGGATCGCGGGGGTGGGGGGGGGGAGGAAGAGACATCGGATCGCGGGGGTGGGGGGGGGGGGAGGAAGAGACATCGGATCGCGGGGGTGGGGGGGGAAGAGACATTGGATCGCGGGGGTGGGGGGGGAAGAGACATTGGATCGCGGGGGTGGGGGGGGAAGAGACATTGGATCGCGGGGGTGGGGGGGGAAGAGACATCGGATCGCGGGGGTGGGGGGGGGAAGAGACATCGGATCGCGGGGGTGGGGGGGGAAGAGACATCGGACGGCGGGGGTGGGGGGGAAGAGACATCGGACGGTGGGGGGGGGGAAGAGACATCGGACGGTGGCGGGGGGGGAGGAGGGTACACATTGGATCGCGGGGTGGGGGGTAAGAGACATTGGATCGCGGGGGTGGGGGGAGGAGGGTACACATCGGATCGCGGGGGTGGGGGGGGGAAGAGACATCGGATCGCGGGGGTGGGGGGGGGGAAGAGACATCGGATCGCGGGGGGTGGGGGGGAAGAGACATCGGATCGCGGGGGTTGGGGGGGGGAAGAGACATCGGATCGCGGGGGGTGGGGGGGGGGGGGGGGGGGGGGGGAGAAAGACATTGGATCGCGGAGGGTGGGGGGAGGAGGGTACACATCGGATCGCGGGGTGGGGGGTAAGAGACATTGGATCGCGGGGGTGGGGGAAGATATCAGACCGCGGGGGGAAAGGAGACCCTAGGTTGCTGAGGGAAGTAAGGGTGGAAATTGCAGAGGTACTAACCATAATCTTCCAGACATCTTTAGATACGGGAGTGGTGCCAGAGGACTGGAGAACTGCAAATGTTACACCCTTGTTCAAAAAAATGGTGTAAGGATAAACCCAGCAACTACAGGACAGTCAGTTTAACCTCA